>NW_020897801.1:402999-494850 GCF_003984885.1 Neopelma chrysocephalum
ATAGCAAACTTCACCACCTCTTCCACCCTTCCTGGAGGAGCCTGAAATCAAACACAAGCCAATCATGAGCTCTTCCGTGTTCTCCAGCCAGTGCTCACTGCTGGGACAGCTCCACAAAGTCCCCCTTTCCAACGGCTCCTGGAGTTTCCTCATCACCTCCATTGAACTGAGTTCCAACTGAGATTCCTGGCAAACAGCACTGTTTGCAGGGAACAGGTACAGAAAGGAATTTGTTTCTGCAAGCCATTTCGGCTCTGCCATTGCCAGCAGCGCAATAACCACTGTCATTTCCCCTTGTTCGCTCTCAGTGTTGCCCACGAAGTTTCGCCACTTCGCCCTCCCCAAATCTTCCCCACGCGGCGGTTCCGTGACCAGGGCTCCCCTCGGACTGTGACACCATCCGAGGGCTGCGAGACCCTACCGCCGAGTCTATTTTGTCGGTTTCTTTTACTTCCCCTCTTTTTCTGTGCCTCCTTCCATCTTCTTTAGCCCCTCATTTCATTTTTTTTTCCCTTTTTTTTTTTTGCCGTTCGCTCCCCGGCTCCTCTCTCCCCGCTGCCGTCGCGGCCGCCCCACCCTGGCCGCCCGCCCGGTTACACAAGCGGCCGCCATCGGGCGCTCCGAGCGGGCGGCGAGACCGACCCCACGGCCCCCACAGGGGCCCACGTATCCCGCGGGAGCCCCCCCGTCGCATCGCGAGAGGTTCTGCTTTTAATTCTTTTTTATTTCTTTCTCATCTTCGCGGCGCCCGCCGGACCGCCGGCCTTCCTCCCGCCCGCCGCGGTACCTGCCAAGTGCCCAGTCCCAGAGCGGGCATCTTCATCTTATTGCTCAGCTCCACGCAGGGAATCGCCATGGTCACCGAAGCTGTCTCTCCGTCCCGCTGTCAGTGCGTGCCCAAGGCTGCCCGAGGGCGCTATAAGGAGCGGAGCTGCCCCGGCCCCGCCTCGACCCACGCCCGCCGGGACCGGCCCCCGTTCCCCGCCTTCCCTCGCGTGCGAGAGGCACAAGACGACCGTCGGTCTGAGGTTGGGTTTGGCTACAGAAGCCTGATGCTGATTTATCTGTTTGTTCTTCAAAACGAACAAACTAAGAGCAAATGTCTTAGCAATGGGCGTGGCACTTCACGTGTTTTGCTTTGCCCGCAGCGGTGGTGGAATCACCATCCCTTGAAGTGTGCAAAAGATACGTAGATGTGGTGCTTGGGTATAGGAGTTAGTGGTGAACACGGTGGTGCTGGATACTAGTTGGACTCAATGATCTTTGAGTCATTTCCAACCCTGATCATTCTGTGGTTCCACAGCAGTGAGAGCCTGATAGATGTCAGGAGAATTTCTGCATGGAACAATGGGTATCCAGGCCATTGGAGGATTTTCTCACTTTCAGGTGGTGTACAAATGGACTGAATTTTTCATATTTTTCCTAGATAATATCAGGCTCTCCTGCTGTTCAAAGAGGAATTCATTAAAAAGGAACGTGATCTTACCTTTTAGCTAAATTCTGTGTTCCCTGGCTTTGCAGAGAGGTGGGCTCCCTGCAGGACCATTGCCTCAGCCCATGTGAAGACATCTGTTCCCTGGGCTTCATTAAAATGTCAGCCAGCATCAGTAGGGTGTCAGAGGCTTGAAAAGGGATTTGTGACCACAGCTTTTCTACAGGTAGTGCGCTAGCCCAAAGTCCCTGATTTTTTTACATATGGTAAAAAGGCATTCAGAGGGCTGATATTTAAAGGCAGCAGGAGACTTTGTACAAGTGCAGTGCTTCAGAAATCAAGAACCAGGGGACTGGAGGGACTTGGTTGCTTAGCTGGCAGCTGTCTGGAAGAAAAGACACTTCACATTAGGAAGCTGATATAATTTCAACACCCTGCCTTAGGTATCTCATGTCACAGACCCTCAACTTTGTGTTTGATTATCAGAGTGGGGATGTTTTGCTTCTGGAATCTATTTTTCTCTTTTGCTTATATTACTTTAAACTCCTTCTTGCTCATTGCTGACTCCTGACTACCAGTTTACACGTTGTGCGAGTTCCACTGGTGTTGTCCTGTAACTAGTACAGTTTGAGTGAGTGATAATTAAATATTTTATGCCTGGACTTATAATGTTTGCCTATCAAAATATAGAGACAACTGTGAATTACTGAGCCATTAGCCATGATGTTTTATGTGGTTTGTTAAAATTTTTGTACACTTGCATTACTTAAGGTGCTTTTATAGAACAGTATTTTCAGTTGGTTGGCAAATTCATGTTCTGGGTTCATACTTAAACAAAATCTCTTCCCGCTGTCCATGGCCTAGTTTCTAAGCCACTGGCTTAACCAAGCTTTATCATAGTCTTTCTCCTGCCTTGGATGTCATCACACTTTGCAGAATGGAAAAGATGCCAAATTTATGTGAAGCAGAGAGAGAGAGGCAGAGAATCAAATCTTTCAAAGTGACATGACAACTCCAACGTGGTCAAACCAGAGCAGTGAGAGGAGGTCTCTTCTACTGAAAACAAACAGGAAATAACACATACATCAAACCAGCCCCCCTGAAAAAAAAAGACAAAGCTACTGCAAGAGATATGAGGAATTTGACAGAAAAGAGGGAAAGATCTACCAAAAAAATAGAAAAATCTGTAAAGATTTTACAAATTCAGTAATGGTACGTTGTTTTTAAGGCTGGAAAGGACCACAGTACTCTTCTGCACTGACCTCTGATTAGACTGACAAGCTGTTACACCAAGCCTATGTCATATACATATTACTTAATTTATTATTAGAGGTGCTTGGGTGCTACAGCAATAGGAGCTGATCAAAATTATGTAGAGAACAGACTAGAAAATGTTGAGATTGAGCTATTAAAGTTACTTTAATGGCATAAAATCGTGGTCTGAAAGGTATGAAACCCAACCATAATTGGCCTTTTTTTTCTTTTTTTTTCTTTTATCCTTGTGTCTAAGCAGAGTCTTAAACACTGTTCCTCCTCCTAAACCTTTATTCTACGACATTGACGATTTTGGACTGAGCTTCCTGCAGACCAGGGAGGAGCAGGGAGAGATTTTGGCAACTCAGCCACAGCAAGGGCTGGCAGGGGAGATCTGCTGGAAGGACACAGTTATGTATACAGGCTTTTCTGTTCAAGTATTTTTGTTCCGTTTTACCTGATTGCTTTATCTGCATGGAGAAAGATAACTATCATAATTTAAAGCCATATCAAACCTGACTTTATGGGAGTTTAAAAACCTTCCTTTAATTTTTATGATTATAATAATTATTATTATTATTTGCTGGGTGCAGTGTGGGTGGTGAGTGAGGTCCATTCACCTCAACATTTTTGCTGAGTCATAGTGACTTTGCTCCCTGCAAAGTCTAACAACTTCCTGGAGCACCCTGCCAAGATGTTTCATGAATCAGAGTGTGCAGATACAGGCAGAGACTTGCACATAACCCTGGCCATAGATTGCTACCACTTGACTGGAGGTTTACTAGTGTGTCTGATTTTGAGTTGTCCTTCCTTTAGAGTGACTCTTCTAGAAGAAGAGTATTGGTGCTCCTTCTTGATCAGCCTTTGTTGAAATGCAAAAAAACCCAAATCACTTTTGTGTCCAGTTCAATGCTATTGGGGATAGTTTTGTCCAGATAGAATCATAGAACAATCGAGGTTGGAAAAGACCTCCAAGATCATCAAGTCCAACTTTCAAAGATGAAAGTACTTACTTAGAAAGTCCCAACATGAGGCAGCCTTGCTGTTAGTGTTCCTTAGGGAAACAAAGTGCATTATTTTGCTGAACTAATGCTAAGTAGCCTAATGTCTCTTCCTGTGGAGCTGGCAAGTGAGTATCTACATGCAATAAGTGAAGGGCATGGGAAGTGTGTTCAGGATGTGGATTTTGTGTCGTTTCTTTTTTTGAAGAAAGATGTGGAGAGTCATTTGTGTCCCAGAGAAATGTGGCACAACATTGCAATGTATTGATTGCAACCAATAATGAAATGACAAATGTGACTCTATGAATTGTAGGAAGGTAAGTATTGTTATTTACATTTTAGTAAAACTTGGGAGGTTTTCCCCTGTGAGTCTAAAAGCATACTGGGCACCTTTTCCTAGTGTGCACTGGGTGAAGATTGAGACACAGCACAGAATCACAGACTGGTGAGATTGGAAGGGACCTCTAGAAGTCATCTTGTCCATGTCCCCTACTCAAGCAGAACCACTGAGAGCAGGTTGCTCAGAAATGTGTCCAGATGACGTCTGAGTATCTCTAAGGAGGGAGACACCACAACCTCTCTGGGCAAATGGTGCTAAGTCACCTTCACAGCAAAAACATATTTTGTAACGATAAGAGGGACCTTTTTCTGTTTCAGTTTGTGGCCACTGCCTCTCCTCCTGTCACTGGGCACCACCGAAAAGAGCCTGGCTCTGTCATCTTTGCAGCTTTCCTTCAGGTATTTATATACTTTGACAAGATCCCCCTTGAACCTTCTTTCTTCAGACTAAAGAGCCTCAGCTCTCTCAGCCTCTACTAATAGGAGAGATGCTTGAGTCCTTGAATGCTCACCTGCATTCACTCCTGTGCTTTGGCTGAGTCACCTCTCTGCCACGCCCTGGGCAGCCTGGCAGCCCTGGCAGCCCTCCCAGGATGCCCGGCCCTGTGCACCCCTGAACTGTGGGTGTGGGCACAGTAAATGTAGATGTGGTGTTCAAGGCTGGCATTGTGCTAGAGGTGACTATTTTGCAGGTGCCTTTTTTATAGGATGCCTGTGGCAGTCAGTGCATCCAAATTTTTGCCCTTCTGTGCTGTACTCTGCCACAATCTTGTGTCTTTCTGATTTATTGTATAGCCTTTCTTTAAAAGCAGAAGTAAACAAACACAATAACTTAGAGGGGGAAATGTCTACTCTAACTGAGATCTACTTCCATCAGGTCTTATTTGCACTATGTCACGTTTGTGGTTCTGGAAATGTCAATAGAAGGGGGTACATCAGCAGTGGAGAAAGTTATGTATGTGAGACAGACATATCTAAAATGCTTTGGTTGATTCTTGCCTCCTTGATTGCAATGGACACTACAAAAATTGATCAGCAAATCATGGATTTTCACTACTTTCTGAAATAATTTCCCTGAAGCAGTGGCCTTTGGAGTGGTTGCAAGACACCAATTTTGCCAACACTGAAGTGAAACCTTCTACCAAAACTCTAAAACCACATTTAGAAATTCACTGGACTAGAATCACGAGAGGTCCACTGAATCCCAAGCCAAGTTGTGTCCTGTTTCTCTTGTGTGGTGGTGTGTTTTCTCCCCTGTCTTTGGGGCCACTCTGCAATCTTAGGGATTCCTGTTAGGTCCTAAATGAGGCCTTTTGAGGTCTCCTGGACCACAGTGGGCTGTGCTAACACCTCGCTCTGAGTGGGATGCCTATCAGAGCTTATAAAGCCCTCAAGTCTGCAATTCTTGGATGACTTGCTAAAAGCTGATGATGAAGCCTGGGGTAACATCCCCACTCCTCGAGGCTCAACCCTTCAACCACTGAGAGGTGCAAAGGCATCCAACATGAGTATTTCACTGAAGTCAAGGGGATTTTTTAACAGGTACCTTTATACACATAGATATAGATACAGACATTCCTATGCCTGTGTGCATGCACGTGAATTGATTCAAATATCCTCTCAAGTACAATATGAATCTTGCTATCTTCAATCTATAATTAGGTCACTGTAGTAATTGTAATAAATCCTATTGAATCACTTCATAAATGTTAAATTAGTCAATGATAGAGTGTTGCTAAGCCCTTTTGCACCATTACCCTTTGCACCCTTACTCTTTTGCATCCCCGATCTCCATGTAAATCATTCTAAATCAATTGTAATCCAATTTTCCTTTGTGTGATTCATCTGTGTAATAATTGATAGAGTAAATCTTGCCATTGGACTCTGTTAAGTTACATCTTCAAAAATTTACATTAAAACCTGCTTTTGCTAATACCTTTGACAGTGATTCTTGAAGCAGCCTAACCCACTCATTCACCATGTCCATAAGCACGTACTTTAACTGTGTTCAGAAGAGCCTTGAGTTAAACCCTGTGAGGGCTTTCTCCAGTTCAGCAGCTTTGTGGTCTGATTGCTGTGTATTCCTTGCTTTTAGGTTCCTTCCTCTCTTCATTTCCTCCTTCAAATTTCGGAGCTCTTCCGCTGAAGTTCACTTTAAAAAAGATCTGAGACATCATCTTTGATCCAGACCCCTGACAGCTTTGATTGCCTGGGCTAGGCAATACAAAGGGTGGCTGGTCATGGAAAAGTGTGTGGGAAAGTTGCTACTGGTGAGGAGATGTGCTGATCTGGCAGCAATCCAGTTCTTTGCACTCTGAAGTGTTGATAGGGATTGTCAGATAACTGTCAGCTCAATGTCAGGCAGGTATTCTGACTATGAACAAGCAGATGTGCCTGGGTGGCATCCAACAAATTACCTGTGGAGATATTTACATTTAGTAAATACAAAAAATCCACTATTGGGAAATAGTCGATTTTTAAATGGGTTAGATGATGGCTCATTTGTGAAATTGACAGTCTTTTAGCTAAAGGTCTTATTAAAACAGATGCACTCGTGTCAAGGAGGAGGTATACTTAGTGTTGGAAGGGACTGGAAAACTGACAATTGTATATATGCTCAAGTGACCCTGCAGCTGGGGTCTCTTAATCAACCTGTGTGAACAGCAGGCCACGGATCTTCCAGCATGGACTGAGTTTAATGGTGCCTTTGTCTCTACCTGTGTGCCCCTGCCCTGGTGTTGCTTTTAGGATCCCCTCATTAGTGAGGTAATGGAAATAAATTTACTCTTTGTGTTTTAGTTCTGAGTTTGTGGTTGTCTTAGCTGCCTGCCTGTGCTGACTCACACACTTAGAAATGGCGAGTGACCACACTTATGTAACCAGAGTTGTTTACTTTTATTGCACTGTTACACTCTTCATTTAACTTTTTGTTTTCATGTTCATCTACAGAGTTTATTCTTGCAATAGAATCTTCAATCTGGTTGGTGTATAAGGGTAAAAAGAAAGGGTTCTGTGACTCTCTGAAGATCAGTTTCTGAATGGAATTTTACAACCTTGTTTGGCAAGAAAAGACAACTATGTACTGAACTCAATTCAGAACAAGTATAATGACAATTTTATTTTCTTTTATTCAAAAAATCAAATTATTAACAAAGCTGGACTATACTAACAATCCCATTACATAGAATCCACCTTATATATAGCTTTAGGAAAAAGAGCAAACTTAAAGCATGGTTAAGTAAAAAGAGAAAAAATTGTATTTTTTTTCCTAAGAAAATTATTTTACTTGGTCATTTTAAGTGGCTTTATGCTTCTTTTCTATGTTAGAAGTATAAGAAAGTTTGAAAAAGTCTCTGCTGTTATAAAGGAAAGAAGATCACAGGCCCTACCTTTCCCTAGGTTGTTTGCAGGAGATGCTGCTATTCTTCCTTCAATTTTGGCATATTTTTTCTTGATCTTAAAGCTATTTCTTGAGCTGGAGATGTGTTCAAAACTTCCTAAGGTATTTATGTCATCCCTTACAGCATAATAGCATTACCTGGAAGTGAACTGTGAACTTTTAATAGGAAAGTATTACACTACTAGGTCTTTTGGTTGTGAAAATTTAATTGCAATGTTTATACCTATTTGATATTATCTTCTACGTTTTCTGAATTCTTCCTTAGCCTAATAACAGTGCTTTGAGATAATTTTATTGTTAATCTTTGGTAAACTGGGAGGAAAGTGGAGTTGTAGCTGGCAGGGAAACCAAGGGAAAACTTAGGAATGGCTTCTGCGTAGGAGGTGCAGAGTCTGAGATTAGACATGTGAGATGAGAGATGCAGAGAGAAAGGAGAGAGGCAGGGAAGTCATCCTCTTAAATGTAAATGTGTTTTTCATCTGAGTCCCACTGAAAGGAAGAAAGTACTTTAAAAATAAATAACCAAAAGCACAGTTGCTCCTTAAGCTCATCTTATTTTATCCTAGTTCTCTTGCTAACATTGTTTTCTTATTGACGTCAATGGAGTTTCCAAAACCAATTGAAAGCAGCTGCCTGTTTTAAATACACGTTGAAGTGATCAGGAAAAGCAGTATGCAGTCTTTCCCTGAAATACACTTGATACTAGTCCAATATGTTTTTTCATCACAAATTTTAATCAATAGCTGGCTTTGTTTATATTTGCTGCAGTGCAACATGTAGTAGAGCAGCTGTATCAGATAATATATACACAGTAGTATATAACTGGCTTTACCAAATCCGCAGAACTTACTTTCATATTAAATACAATATTATTTATTTTTCTTTTTTTCTCAGCAACTTTCAAGATTTTTGCTCTTTTAATATTTTAGAAGATTAGTTTTTATTAGGGAAATAAAGTTCAAAGTCTGCTGATTTAATTTCTTATATCTACTTATAGAAATTTGTGCTAATGCATTAGGTTAAATGATTTTTATGCAGTGAACTTTCATTGCATGATTAAGTTGATAAATATTAACTTTAAAAATTGACACCCTTTTTTTTTTAAATACAGAATATCCTTTTGTTGAATACTTCCTAAGTGACTTTACTTGAAATCGTCTTATCTCTACAAGAAATTGTATGATTGCTGTTTTTTCAGCCTTACTGTGTATGGTTAAAAGTGTCTCATGCAGAGAATTACAAAAAATATGAGCTAGTATATGAAGAAGAAAGACTCTAATTTAATATATAGTGGAATACAAGGGGATCATGTTTATATGTTGTAGGCTTTGGTCATTTAAAACCCCTTTCTTCTAATATTTGCAAGTACTGAAAAAAAAACGTTGTCTAAAGAAGACTTGTAGTTACTGCAAATGCCCTGAACTCAGCTAGCAGATTAGTCCACTGTACCTAAGTCAAAACTTAAACAGAAAAAATAAATATCACATATGGCTTGGTTCATAAAGGAGAGGAGTCAGGAATACCTGAAAAGGGGAAAACAGCCATTGCCACATAAATGCAGCACCTATAAATAAAATACAAAATATATTTTATTACAGCTTGAGTATATTTGTAGTTTCTTTATGTCTTCCTGGGCCTTCAGAAGGTGCAAAATCTCCACATAGCTCAGAAGAAGCTGAATTATTTCATTTTCCATGTATATTTTGCTTCTCTGGTAACTTTTAGGAGCACTTCACCAACAGCAAGATCCTCGCTAGAAACTTAATGGTTACAAAAATGAAGATAAAAGCACTTATTGTTGCAAGGAGGGCTGTTGTCATTTAATTTACAGAAGTCTTTTATTCTTCAATGTCTAAGCCTACCAGCTCAGAGATTCTCTCTAGCCTAGTGCTATTTGGTCCCTTGTCATCTTATCTTTTTCCTTAATAACATGATTTCCTCTTCATAGTTTCTATTTTTCTGCTTTCTCTTCAGCTTTGGATTTTAATCTCTGTATTTCTTCTGGCTAATTGTTTCTGTTGGAATTCTTGATTCCAGCTCTAAGCAGTTTAATTCACATCATGAACACAGCGGAGGTAAATGACAAACACCATGGCTTTGGTTATGTATATTATTTTCACATGATTTCAACAGTACATAGAATAACAGAATAAAACATCTGAGCATTCTTAGGATTTCACTTCATTGATTTTCACTGATGTAGCAGAGGTATTCAGTGTAAGAAAGTGAAGCCAATGATTAAGGGAAAGACTGTTTTTAAAGCCTAGGGTGTAGGTGTTTCTGGGATAAAGCTTTTCTTCTTTCAAAAAAAGCCATTCTGTTCCTCAAATCAAAACACCTGCTTAACTACCACTCAATCAGAGCAGTATTATTAAGGAAAAAACCCTCAAACTTAAAATATCTGGCAAGGGAGGGGCAGGAAAGTTTTTAGATTATGGTAGTAAAACTTGTCTAACTTGTTTAACTTTCCATTTTTCATAACAAGAATTTTTTTTTTCTATTTGTTGACTTTTGTCGGTTTGTTTTTTTTTTTCTTACTTTACAGTTGGCTCCATTCTGGCTTTGGAAGGGCTGGGTTACAGTATTGTTGGATGTATAGCAGCCTTTCAGGTTGGCAGGATTTATGTGTTGAGCCTCTGTGTAGGAATGAGTGGGCACTTCAATTTTGTCGAGGAGAAACTTCTGTGGGGTTCTTATTAAGAAAGTCACATTAGTTTTCTGACTATAACGAACTTCTTTTGCAATGACGTGCTTGTATGTCATCTTTGGGTTGATAGAAAAAAATCAACCCGAATGTCAAGCAGCAGAATGGTTCTTATGCTAAGGCCCAGCACAGATCCTTGTGTTCAGTGTGATGATGATACCAGAGAGAATAGAAAGAGCTCCTTGAGACTCATCCTGATCCCACTGGGAAATGGTAGAAGCTGAGCTGTTGCAGTTCAAGGATGCAGTTGCACAAACTGATTTTAGTAGCAAAATGTTGGAGGGGAGCTTAGACTTTTTTGAGTCATTTACAAAATATATTCAGCTGACAGTTGTTTGATGTCTCCATCTTGTGTCTCCGGAAAGCAGTTAAGAGGTGTTTCAGAGCTGCACTGCACCAGGGTGAATGTGTACTTGATGGTGCATTTCAGCTCCTGTTTTAAGGACTGAAAAATAATTTGTTACACACACAAAGCAGACCTATCTGAGACCTAACAAAACTGTGACTCATGAAATCATAAGGTGAGGTGAGAATAGCAAACTAGCAGGAAAATATAATCTTGCCTCTGATACTTACCCAGTGCAAGTCTTTTAGTCAGAAGTTTCAAAAGCAGTCGCTTATGTAGTATAATGTATATTTGAAGATTAAGTGTGAATTTTGATTGTGTGAACATGCAGTTTTCTAAGATGAAAATGATTAATTGTAAATAAGCTGATTTATTTAAAGACATTATTAGGATAATTAGGATAATACAGCAATAGCTGTATTGGCATCATAGTGATAATTACTACAACGACCTGACTGAGCAGAGTTAAGTGTATTCCCCAGTGTGGTTTGGTTTGGGAATTCAACACACAGGGCATAAAATAAAAAAACTTTTTGGGAGCATGTTATGCTGTTTTTATAACAATCATTCAGGCATTATCTTTTTGCAGTCCTTTGCAAATGCAGATGAGAGCTTTAGTCTAATTCTCATTCACAAAGGCATCATCTTGAATTGAAATATATTGGTTCTTTCTGCAGAAAATAACTGAGTATAGAGAAGAATCAAATTCCTGATTTATCTCTGGAGACAGACAAGCCTATGAACTTTAATAATATCAAGATATTCAAATCTTCACCAAATAAAAGACATACTTAAAGGGTTTCTCATCAGAGCTACAATAATATTTTTCAAAACTTTAGTTTTTGTTTAACTTTAGAACCAGATGTTCTCTGTAATACTTGTTGCAATACAGATTCACAGGTATCTGAAGCTGAAACACAACAGCTCCTAAACACCTGCATTGCATTTGTTCTGAGGCTTATCTGAGGCTGAGTTTTAGTTTTCCCAGGGCCTGACTGAAATCCTGTGAAAATCAGGGCAAATGTTTCCACAGTGTTAAATACGCTTTGGAGCATGCCCAGAAATTTCACTGACTTGTTGAGCATCAAAGATGGCTCAAACCAGCCCAATCCTGTGGCATCTGGTCCTTTAAGATCCACCTACACTTCTTAATGCACAAATATGTTGTTGCTGAGTTACATCACAATGCCTGTATTGATGCCCATAATGTGCCAACCCCCTGGTTCAATTTGATCTTCCCCTAGAGAAACTTTGGAGGGAATGAATACTCTCAAATATAAAGATTAGATTAGGCTTCAGTACCTTTTCCCTAAATGTTAAAGTGCTTCAAAGGAGAATTTTAAGCATCACTATCTCAACTGTCTGCTCATTTGGAAACCTCTTGCTAAGACTTCTATGCTCAGTGATACATTTTGGCTTTAAATAAAAGTTGTGATGTGTTGGGTGAGGTATTTTCATTAAGGTTTGAGGGATTATTAGTACTATTAAAAAGTGCAGCACTATGTACACAGTTAGTCAACTGTGTTTAGAAAGGTGGAGTTCAAGTGGAATCAAGCTGGAGTAGATATGCGGAAGCATGGCTTATATTACCAAAGGGGATTAAAAGAGCTTGTCTTTTGGAACAAAAATCCAAAGAGAGACAAATAAAATTGAGCAACATGCCAGGGAGGGAGTAAGAGCTACTAATTTAAAGTTGGTATGAGGACAGGTTTCAAATAAAGTAAATTTGTGGGTTTTTTTTCCACAGCTAGTTCAAAAAAGGAGTTGCCCAAAAGCAGGTTGGTGTCAGTTCAGTCACCATGATTAGTTAGCTGAAGCTAAAACATGCACTGAAATGTATCAACCACTCACTGTTTGATAGATTTGACAGAGAGGAAGTAAACTGGATTAGAGCAGGGAGAGAGAAAAACTCTTTGGCAGCGGATTTGGTAATGAAAACAGTAACTTCAGAATGACTGGGTGGTAAGATCCTACTGCACAGCAGATGGTAGTTTTCACTTCAGTCAAGGAGTCAGTATAAATTCTCATGTCCTTTAGAGATGTTATCCTAACTAAATAGCTCACATAAAAACAGGCTTTCATTTTCACTGAATTTTTACACTGAATTAGCTGTTTAGAATGGAACATATTTTATCTCTTCATAAAGATAAACTCCTTGTAATACCTTCAAATAACAACAAGACATTTGACATGTTTATTTCTAAGCATTACACACACTGACTTTTTTTTTTCCCAGCAGAAGTAACTCCCAGTATCCACTGAGAATTTTTCCAAAAAAAATAAGAAAACTTGAACCATTGAAGGCAACTCCAATTACCCATGCTGGTACTTCATGTCCTCTCTGAATAATAGAGGTTTATGGCTGTCAAGTTTTGAGTATTGTATAGGAGTCCACTTCACTACATCTTAAAAATAGGTTTCTGTTATTAAAAGATGAATCATATTTCTGCCTTTCACTCTAGGAATTCCAAAGGTAAATATAATTGTGAAAAGGAGAAGCCACTTGCTTGGTCACTTCATGTGCTGCTCAAGGGGGAAAAAAGCAAAACATAAAGAATAAGCAGAGTATATCTAGTGCAAAACAATCTGAATATTTAGATCTGCTCGGTGTCTTGCTGATCTCCGTGACACTCAGGAGATCCACCTAAATGGGACATCTCAGCTGCATGTTCTGGCAGGGCTGAGAAGAACCTGTCTCTACTGAGATGCTGCTATAGATTGGCACTACAGAGCTCTCTGATGTTTTTTCTTGTATGATCTTGCCCTGCTAGTGGAGACAGAAACTTCATAAACAGTAGAGTCCTCATCAAACTTCCATTTTGCTATTGACATCTTATACCAATTGAAAGAAAAAAATCACAAGTCTCCTCACTATCAACTTCTGAAATTCTAATGACTTTTAAAAATGTTGCTATTTTACACTGTGGCTGGCTCAGAAAAGATAATACTCTTCTTCACATTTTATTAGACCATGACGAATGCTACTTTTCTGACTTCTTGAGAAGAAGCTTGTCTATCTTTTTCAATAATAATTAGTGTCCTCAAACACTGGATTAAGTTTCATTAAAGCTTTATTTCACAGTAGTTGGGTTTATGTTTGGAGTTAATTTTTTCTATGCTGCTGATCTGCAAAAAAAACAGATTGCTAATTTGACACATAGGAGATGATAGGAAACTGAGCTGAGATATAGTACTTGACTGTTTCCAAGTGTTTTGTTGTGCATGCAGGGAAACATCCATACAGTAAGGTATGTTAATCAGAGACTGCATGTCATTTTGGAAATGAAGTCCCTTTTAATGTGATCCTGAAGTACTGACACATTATCAGAACTGTGCTTGGTATTCTGCTGTTGTACTTATCTGTACATTTGCCCTTTCACTGACTTTCATAGTCTGGTTATCTGACTCCTACTCGTAATCACATGGAAATATATACAAAGATTTTGGATTTTTAATGCATGGAAACTTTTGAAATTGCTACTTCTTCTCTTCCTATTATTCTGGTGGACCTAGTATTTTTAAATCCTTGTCATATCACTACAAATCACAAATCTTCTCTCTTAGCTAACTCATATTTCTTTAACCCAATAGCATAAAGTAGTTTTGTAATATTTATTTAGTCTTCCTTACCACAGTCAACTTCAGAATGGTTTCTCCCTTGAAAATCATGTCAGCTTCCTCCAGCACTCCTGAAAGAGCTCACAATATATACCAGTATGTGAATATATTTTTTTTTTACTCTCATCCAAATCTTTACAGGCCGCAGTCAGACCTACAGAGGATAGAAAAAAATACATGCATTTTCATTTCTGATGATGGCCATCTTGAGTGTGCTACCTCACACAGCTATCAGCTCCTTGCGGAGGTGAGGAGTATTGGTGTGGCTGTTTTATAAGGAAGGTGAAGGAGAAAATGATTCTTGACTAGTTGAAGTCAGTGAGAGTCTTTCTTGACCTCTAGATCCATGGTACTACAGTTTCAAAGCATTTCCTTTTACACAGGAGAGTCCCCCTTAAACCTATTCAAATTTAGTTTCAGGGAAAGGTTGACTCTAAACGGTCTTTGGGATCAGGGTCTTTTCTTGATATTGTGCTAAGAACACAAACCTTTTTCTTGCCACTAAAAATACGTGTCTTTTACTCTGGTTTTCAGCATATTTTCCTGTTGATTCTTGCTTTTGCTTAATCCTTTTAATTACGCACTGTTGGAAAGATGACACAGTGAAGTGAAGAGAACGATCTCTTATCGGTGCTTTCTATTAAGTAACAGCACTCTGTGGGAGGTGCAGCCTGTAACTGCTCTGAGAAAACTGTATGAAGCACCAAATGAAGTATCAGTCCAGTTTGCTAATGACTAGGTGAAGAATGTTTCCTTTGTCTTGTGGTCTTCATAATTTTGTATTAATACCAGACTGCAATCAGTTGTGTAGAGTACTATTTGTAGGCAGTGGTTAGCCCTGAAGCTGTGTGTGGCTCTTTCTGTTGTTTTATATCCCATGAGATGCTGGGAGCTTTTTGAAAGCTACCGCAGCTACAATTGAAAAAGAAGGTCTTCCAGCTAAAGAACCTTTCTGTGTAGAGGATTTCATAACAGGGCATGTCCAAACCAGGCATGAAGAGCTTTTCAGTCAGCTGGATGAGATACCTCTAGAATTAGACTCTATCTTGCCTGCACTTGCAGTCTGTTCCCATCAACCTTTGCTATGCACGTGCTGGGTTGCTGTCCACCTCCTCTCACTTTTCTTCTCCTGCTGGTTGCACTCACTTCCTCTACAGTCCCATTTGCTTCGCCTTTGCTGCTCTGGATTCACTTGCTGCTTCTTTTAGCTTCATAGTGAAATACAGTTAAAAGAAAGTTTATGTTGCATGGCATCAAACCAGTGTTTTGATCATGGAGTCAGTCTTATGTTTCTACCCATAATGAAAATTTGTATAACACTTTTCCACTAATTTAATTAAAAGCAGCAATACCAGAACTGCATTCTCTAGTTTGGGGGGCATTTTTGTTTGTTTGTTTGTTTGTTTGTTGGGTTTTGTTCCCCTCTTTTTTCTGTTACTATTGTTTTGTCCTTTCCCATTTTAAGCTCTGAAAGGCAAGGAGTCTGGCATACATAAATTTGAAAAAATAACAGTAGGGAGGTAGTCATGAGCATGGCTGTGAGAGGTTTATGCTTGGAGGACTCAAGTCTTGGGGAGTCTAAGCCCTGTCTTGTCCTTGTTCTCAAAACAGCCAGTGACTTCACCTCTTTTCACAGATTCTTGTTCTCCTTATGTTCCTGCACTTCTGCCAACACTGGAGAAATTAGTTGCTTTCTAGTTCAAATTTATGTGAAATGTTGAATGTTTGTTAATCACTGGCCTGGGTCTCTCGTGGGCATCATTTTCCTTTCATTTGTTTGCTGTGGTTCTGAACATCCCAATTATCTCAGCATATGCATCATTTGCAGTCCCTGCTGCTTTGAGTCACCAGAGTTTTAAAAGTGACTTAACTGGTATCATGGGTGTTTCTTCATGCAGCACAAGTGAAAAAGTGTTTTTTCAAACTGTGACACTAAAGTAAACTTCTGCATCAGAAGAACACAGGGACTTCACTGCTGAATACAGAGTAGATTTTGTACTTCAGAAACACAAGGTAACACACTACTTGTTGCTTTGCAATTATCTTAAGATAAGCCAAATTGTGGGAGAAATGACCATTTGAGATATTTAGGTCAGGACCCCATGGACACAAATAAACCTTAGTGGCTCCGATCAGCCTCACCTGTGGCCTTTCTTACACACCCACACCCCCCCACTCACCCCATCCACCCTATTCAAACATGGGCTCCTATGGGCTTGGGTTGATCAAAGATAATGAGTTTTGCTGATGCCATCAGGATCCTGTTAATTCAGTTAAGTCATTTGTGGGTTTTTTCTTGTTTTTTTTCTCCTTCAATGACAGTCTTGAAAGTAGCTGTAACTTTACTCTGTGCAGACCTATTGTGTTTTAAAAAAAAGCCCTACACAACACCAACATCCTCCAATGCATGCACTAGGTACTGTGGATGTCCTAGATTGCTGCAGAAATCCCGTAATCATAAAGTAGATGAACTTTTCTGCTTATAATATCTGACACCAAACAAGGCTTTTGATTGGTGGATAGTTCCAATTAAATCCAATTTTTCTAGTTAATGACAGGGGGTTTTTTTCCTACTCCTAGGGCCTATTGTGGGACCCCTGGTGGCCTAGTGGTTAGCATGCAGGACTCTCACTGCTGCGACCCAGGTTCGATTCCTTGGTCCCCCAGGCAGATGGAGCCCGTTAGCCCTGTGAGGCCATCCATCTATGAGAAGGTCACTCTAAACAAACCTACGTCCTGAGGACCTCACTGCCAGTGTCCAAGATTGCTTGGCCCCGGCAGATGAACCTTAGGATTAAAGGGTGGGCTCAGTTCAGCACAGGCTGTGTCTCACCTAAAAAATCCATTGCGCAGGCTGGAAAGGTAAAAGACCTTTCCCTAAATCTTCGTTCGCGAAGACTGGCCATTATTATTATTAGGGCCTATTGTTAAATATGTCTGATTTTGTTATGTATAATCTGTTGCAACAAGTTTATGAACACATAGATTAGCATTAAGAGAACATTTCGCATTAACACAGAGTTATCAGCATCAAATGTAAAGCTCTGATTTTTTTGCATCCAATCTGGATTTTAAGAAGGTAAGTTATAGCACCATGCCTGCAACTAGTTTTTTCTACGTTTTTGGGGGACTATGATTAGTGTGGCTGGTTATTATGTCATTTACGTAATGGTGGCATGGCATCTTCTGCCCACAGCTTTTTTATTTTAATGCTTTTCATTTTCTTGCTAGTAATTTTCCCTGTTGGACTTTAAAGTGACACTAAGGAGTTGGAGAATCAAGAGACTCTTTTTGGGTTTTGTGTCTTTCATCCTACTGCAGAACACTGTCGCCTAGTATTCTGAAGTGCACATATTTTGCTCAGTTTCTACGTTAGATGATGCAAGGTGGCAAAAGAGAGTATTAAATCCAAGTTTGAAGAACAGGTAAGGTTGGAGAAGAACCTAATAAAATCTGTTCTATGATTTAGCTTTAGCTGTTTTGGTTATCTGGTAGTAATGGTAAGACTGAGACCCAAAGGAGAAAGTGAGGAAGATGTGTTGTTACATGTTATGTGCCTGAGTCTCAGAAATCAAATTTTCTTTAACTTTCCCAGTGCTTTAATCAGGCTGTAACAGCGGTGCCTAGTCACTATCTCCTATTTAGCTACAGAGTTGCAGGTTTCTGGTTATACCTGGATCAAAGTGTACCTGTTTTGTTTCAATGAGTGACACAGCAGCACCTGACTGGGCTGGCTTGCTACTGAAATCCATTTTCACCATTGTCTTGGTTTCCTGTGCCCTGCTTCTGTAAGAAAATGGCAGGCAGTAAAACTATCTGTCTTGTCACAGTCTCTATGCTGTCTCCTATCAGGTGGTGTTTCTGTTCCATACCGCTGGCCTGGCCTCCTAGATCTGGAAGTCTGCGTGTCACACTACTTATACTGGTGTTAAGTGAGACTTAGCCTTAAAACAGAATTAGTCCTTCTCCTGGTAAATAAGTGGTCTGGTTATTTCTAAATTGGAGGTGTCCTGTAGCAGCCAACTTTTTATTTTTTTATTTTTTAACTGATAGGCATCTGAAAACCTCTGCAATTAAATTCAAAGTCCTAATCTCCACAAACTTGGAACTATGTACCGTTTTTGTTGCAAATACTTGTTGGCTAAAACTATTTCCCCCTGTTAATGGAGGTCGATAGGAGGAAAAGCAGTTGTCACAGTCACAAGAGGCAGGGAAAATTGTCTATTTTGTTGTCATTGTCATTGTTGCTTTCATTAAAGCAACGTTTTCACGGGAATATCTAATTAGTTATACTACTTACCAAAAGAATATTATTTCTTTATTGCAGTATAAATCAACTCAAAGCATAGTTTGAACACAAACACAAATAAGATGCTTCAAAATAACGCTCTTGTAAGTTGAATTTTCTAGTGTTACATTTTGAGCAGAGCACATGGAAGTCATAAATAAGAGACAGAATTTTATTCCAGCTTTTCCCCTGGCCTTAAGCTAGAATTGCTCCTCATGGTGAGGATACCTGTGCCCAAGCTGTTTGGGCTGGTGGTTGGACAGCAGTGAGTTCTGAGAACACACTTTAAGAGGCCAGATCATCACGGATGGTTTGGGGAACAGGAGGAGGAAAAGTCTGCTGGGATCACACAGCAGCCAGCTTTCTTGTTCTCACAGGCACCATGTTCTATAAAGCCTTTTATTAACTTGCTGTGAATTTGAACTTATGTGACTTTTATTAACTTGCAGAAATTGCAAGCAGGCATTCAGATCCCCAGGTTACTCTGTCTAGATTATTAGCCTACTTCATTTTATTAATTGCTACTTCCAATTTATCAAATCTCCCCTTCTGAGACAGAAAACTCTTGTTACCAGCATTAATTAATTTACTTGGAAAAAATTTGAATTGCTGGCTCCCAAATTATTTTTGAGATGCTCCTACTAAAATGTCTTCATTGCTTACTGCAAGTAGAAGTCAAACATGGTCAATTTCTGTAGCCTGTGATTTTTCATGAAAAAACTTTCCAGCTGCTATGATGTTGGATTTGGTGACATCTGGAGAAAAGGAGGCTCAGAAGAGACCTCATTCTCTACAACTACCTAAAAGGAGGTTATAGTTGGAGGGGTGGGGTGTGTGGTCTCTTCTTCCAAGTAACAAGAAATAGAACAAGAGACATGGCTTCAAGCAGCACCAGTGGAGGTTGAGGTTGGATATTAGGAAAAATTTCTTTATGGAAAGGGTTGTGAAGCACTAGAACAGGCTGCCCAGGGAAGTGGTTGAGTTGCCATCCCCGTGGCACTTGGGGACGCGATTTAGTGGTGGGCTTGGCAGTGCTGGGGTAACAGCTGAACTCATTGATCTTGG
This sequence comes from Neopelma chrysocephalum, assembly GCF_003984885.1. Lineage (NCBI taxonomy): Eukaryota > Metazoa > Chordata > Aves > Passeriformes > Pipridae > Neopelma > Neopelma chrysocephalum. The sequence goes on from NW_020897801.1 coordinate 422,447, forward strand.
AGGTCTTTTCCAATCTAAATGATTTGATGTTTCTATGACTTCTGGGTCCTAGTACTGTTGATAACAGTCAGACCTGTTGGCTGTCGAGGCCTTATCTGATGTGTTCCTATAAGAGAGCCAGCATTGCTGGCAACTCGTGTGCTCAGGTTGGCTCCTGGACCATGGCAGGGCAGAGTGGCTGGGGACTCTGAGAGCCTACTCTCCTTCCAGCTCTCACTGTGAAAGGCTGGAAGACAGTGTGTACCACCTCTTGTGCCAGGAGGGTGAATATCTGGGATCTGCCTATCTACTCTCCTGTGTTCATAATATTTTCCAATTAAACACCTAAGCACGGAAGTTCAAGATGGAAAAGATGTATTAGGTAATACTGTTCATTTGCCTTGGGGCAAGCACAAGATTTTTTCCCATAAAATAGTTCCCTGACTTCAGGGGAAGTTGAGTTCTATAAGCATCATCAAGGCTCAGGCTCTTATTGAAGACTTGCAAGGCTTATATATACATTTTTATTAAAACTTTCATTAAAAAAAAAAGGTATTTCCATGCCTACTTGCCCTTGCAGATTTCAGCAGTGCTACCTTATTTCTCTGTGATAAAAACACATTTATTAGTTTTGTGTGCTCAAAGGGAAGGAGAAAAAAATAATAAAAGAAGAAACTGGAAATGAGAAAACACTTGGCCTTATTAAGTCAGTGGAAGCCTTCAGGTGTCTGAAAGTTTCAAGCACAGCCTCATCCTTTTTCCAGCTTATTTCACTTAGGCATAATAGCTGTAAAAGAGACTTTTGTTGTCCATCTTATTTATAATTTTGATAGGGTAGTATATAATCCATAAATATCTTAGTTCTCAGGTGAAATGAGTTTTTAGTCATGACCAGTTGGAGTCCCAAGTATGGAGTTTTAGTGGTAATAACCATAGCAAGAAACTGTTTGCTCTCTGAAATTCTTTCAGCTAAGGTAGTTAAATTTTTTTAATTATTATTTTCCTCTCCGTCCTTATGTTACAAATCTTCATGAAATATACTTTGGCTCCCTTTCTTTCAACCACAGTATAAACTGTGATTTGATATTGTGGTGTTTCTACAGTAAATATTCCTGTGCTGGCTATCCTAGGTCTTGCTGATGTGGAGTTGTGCTGAGGCCATGGTACTGTGTTATACCCAGCTGAAAAATATATCCAAATATTCAAAATAATTCAAAATATATTGAGTTGTGACAGTCCCAGGTGCTTTTCCCATATCTTGCTTCTACATCTGCCAACTCTTAGATTGCCAACTCAAAGGAGAGCTGTGGCTCCCCAGTGTAGTACAAGTTGGACTTGATTTCTTTTCGTGTTGATGTAGAGGGCTTGACTGCTGGTGGAGAGAGCCAATCTGGATCATCAGCCTGTAATTCATATACTAAGAAGCTTCCTCCCATAATCATCAAAGTCTGATTGCTGTGCAAGTTAAGTGCCTCTGCTATGAGGTGCAGCGAAGCACAACACCAGAATGGCTTGGCACTTGCTAACATTTAATCTGCTGTGTCAAAAGTGAGTTAAGGCTTAGAAATTAAGTTTATTAATCGAGTAAACTTATCTTATGCATCTTCTGCACTTCTAAGTTGTCAAAGAAGAAAGTGAGCTTTTTGCATTCCTAGCTTGCTGGTTTACTAGTAGTTTTTCACTTTCAGTAGTATGCAATTCTGAAGATCTGCTGGAAGGGAGACTTAAAGCTAAATCAGGATGTGGGATGCCCGCAGCACATGAGATATGCAGCCAGGAAGCCAAAGCTATAAACCAGTTTTTATAAGGCAGATCTGTCAGGATTAAGATAAAGCTTGAATACTTTCATTCCTCTGTGCCCTTTGAAAATGAAAAAATAATTGGATGGAAGTAGATTTGAATCTATTACCCTTTGAAGAGTACCAGGATTTGTGCATGTGTTTGCTTTACAATGAGTTCATACCACTATTCAGCTTCTTTCCTGACTCGTCTTTTTAGAAGAAAGTATATTGCAGGATTTTTTTCTGAGCCTTAAGATGCTGGCTGTGAATAGACCATATCAATTCAGACCTGGCACAGAGGAATCATCCTGCTACTACCACTTTCTATTTTTGGATCTTCAGATTTCCCATAATATAAGTGGTAAATGCTTTGCTACACAGTATTCCAATGAAGCATTATCATCAGTTTCTCCAAAGGAAGAAGATATCTCATGCCATGTATTAGTTCTATCTAGAGCTCATATCAAATCTGATGCTTTATTTAGGAAAATAGTTACTTATTTCTCAATGGGTTGCATAAGCCATTTTGAGCGTTGACTGTGTGGGTCTTTGAAATCTGGCTTTTGTAGTGGTCAGAGCAGAAAAAGCTCAAAAAATAAAGTCACATTCAGACCAACTAATTTTGATGTGCCATAGACACATAGACACTTAAGAGTACAGATGGTGAAAGATATGAGTGGTAGTTTGTTTTTTGTACTCAAGGCCTTAAGAGATGCTGTGCATCTCCTAATGCAGTAAAATTTTAATTTTGGTTAAAGCCACTAGGTAGACAATAACACTCACTAGAGCCTGACTTTGGGAAATATAATTAATGATGTCTTGACTGTCAGGTATAATCACTTACTAACTTGCAAGTCCTCAAGCAGACAGAATGAGTAAGAACAACTTGTAGGAAGTAAGGCAGGAAGAACTTGAGAAAAATATCAATTTCTTCTCATCTCTGCCTCACCACAAGAATAAAGAAGCTTGGAGAAGGAACTTCTAAAATGCTTGAGATGAAATTAGTCAAGGCATTCCTTCTTCTGGTAGCTGAAAGATGAGAGCTAATTAACATACAGGCTCAAGAGAAAACCGTAGGTTTTAATAATCAAAGAGACAATTGTGAGCACCCACTTTAAACCCTACAGAGTGCTGGCTATGGTGTTTCACAAGACAATTTCTGCACTGACTCTCTGTTTCAGACTGAGATAACTGAGTTTTGAAGGACTGGCAGTCTTCATCTTGCAGATAAACTTGTAGCATCAGTGACTACCAGTTTCTCTTGGGGAGCCCTTAGTGGCAACATTGTTCTCTAGTCTAATGTTATACCTATATTGGCCTCTATAGGTATTCCCAAATTAACTCTAGATTAGTTTTTATGATTACCAAACACAGGTGGCCTGTCATAGCATGGAGTTTGGTGAGAAGTCTTTACAGCCTGTCAGGAAGCAGGGTAAAGACTGCGGGAGAGTTTTGCAATTGCTGTTGATTGCTGCAAGTACCTGGACCTTGGTGGCCTATGGAAGTTGATGTTGCTGATTGTTGGTTCCTTATTAGTGGACTTGACATCTACAGTGTAAAGACACATTAAGGCAAATTTTCCACTCCACTACTGTAACTATCTTAGCAGCAAAATTGGCTAAGCAAGAGGAGATAGCAACAAGGTCACGTTTGTGATCAAATTTCCATGCTAATAGCACAAAATGTAAATAAAAATAATTATAAAGGACTCTTTGTCAAAGGGTGGCCAAAGATTAGCTTTCCAGCTTACATGATTTGGTCTGAAGTTGCAGACATGGAAATAATAGACAGCTGGTTTTGTTTGGGAGTCACAGGATACAGTTCTTTTGCAGCCTTTTCCCTGCCACAAATTTGGGCGAGCTTTACATGAAACAGAAATAATGCTTGCACTGTGCTTTTGAGAAGATCGTGGCCCAAGCCAAGAGAGCTCAAGTGGAACAGGAGAGCCAAAGGGTAGCACAAATCAGTAATGAAAGCAACATGTGATATCATCTAGCCAGAGAAAGACGAGAACTGTGGTGGGATTTAATGATTCATTATGAAGTAACCTTGCAAGAAAAGGAATGTGTTCAGGGATTAGGATGGGATCCTAGGACTTGGGAAAATTGGAGTTTTTGATCTTGTCACATCCTGTCTATATGCTCTTCTATTTGTGACTCAGTTTCCCAGCCCACATAAGCACTCACTTCAAAGCTGTTCTGTGGGCTCCTCCCAAGAGGTTTCTGGCCTTTTTTGGGAACCCAGCTGAGAAGCTGAAAGAGAGAATGTCATTATTTTAATTGACTATTCAGTGTTTTGTATTTCAGATGAAATTAAGAGCCAAATAGAGTGAGATCTGTACAAGGTCTTGGAGAAATGAGAGGTTAAAAGAAAAAGCTCTTCATGTTTTAAATAGAGTCACCTTTCATTTGGCCCTTCCTCAGCACACCTAGTTCAAACATCTCTGACAAGCATTCTGTAAAAAAAGCTTTCTTAGAAAAAAGCTAGCAACAGACTCTCTCAGAGCCATTGAACAGAGAAAATGTGGTGGCTACAGTGAACACTGCTACCCATTCATGCCAGTGATTCATTGGTTTTAGAGCCTCTTACACTACTGCAATCTGGATCTGAAGTGAGGAGGAAGAAGAAGAAATAGGGAAACCATCAAAAGATTTTTGCCGTGGTGCAGCAGAGACTGGGTTTTGGATGATTAAGTCTTTTTATGAGAATGATTTCAAGGTAAGTAAGAGAGAAATGTTAAATGACATCTGACAAAGAAACCATTAAGGCCTGGCAGTGTGTACAGAAATTTTTCCTTACATGTGAGGAAAAATGCATATACTTCTCTCACACTTCAGAGAGTAGTGTTATGTTTTTGAAATGAACTTGAGGAATATTTAGAAGACAGCTGAAGGAATGAAGTTCAAAAAAATTTCTTCTGTGAGAAAATCAGACCCTAAAACCACCTTTATAATTGCTTGTTATTGCAGCATGGTCAGACTGTGTTCCAAGAGTTTTGCAAGTTCACCTGTGCCTCCATTAGGAAAGACTGTTCTCAAATTAGGAAAGACCATTCTCAAATTTCTTTACCACTGGGGCGAGAGTGTAAGTCAGGCACATGTTAAAGACTATAGATTCTGAAGTCTTTGAGGGAAACTTCAGGAAAGGGAAGCTAATTTGAGCAGGATAGAAGATTTAGAAATATTAAGTACGGACTTAGGGAGCTTGTTGCAAAGAAATAGAGAGCGAATCAAGTTATTTCTTCACATTCAAAGAGTTCATATTTCTCATCCCAAAGTGTAAGCTACGTAAGAAGTTCAGTGATTAGCTTTTTCCCATCTTTCCTGTGTGAGAGAATGGGAGCCACAACTCAGAACATCCAATTTTTTTGGTTCAAGGACATCCTTAATTATCCCGACAGCCAGGAGAGGGAAACGTCCCTTTCACACAGACACCACTAGAGGCCACCGCAAACCTCGACAAAGAGCTAAAAGACCTCTCATTTTTAGTAGAGAAGAAAATTTACAAAGAGAAACCAGAAGGTCACAAAAACCTGTGTCCCATAAGAGCATGTGTTTCATGTCTTCTGTAATGAAACAAAATGTGGCTGATCTCACATGAAGCTCATTTATCCACCAGGTTTTTAATCTTTTTTAAAGGAATTTATTTTCCGGGAAAGAGGAATTAGATAGAAGAAATGTTTTTTATCATCATAGTAACTTTTTTTGTGAGGATAATACCTGTTATATATGTTTCATGGAGGGTAGGAGGGTAGGACCAGAGAGTTTGAGACTTGCAGAGATTATTGGACATTGCTATTAATTCTTGCTTTAAAAGCATAACCTGCTCTGAGCCGGAGATTCTTTAAAGTGTTTTTATTCACTAGGCCCAGCTATCACAAATTAAGCAAATGGACCCCAACTTTCTTAAAATTTGACCAGGGAACAGACTGGCACTGAAGTGTTGTCTTCTCTAGAGCTAACTACTTACACCATTACCTCAACTTCTATAAACCACATTCACCTGCAGCTGTAGGATCAGGAAGCCTACTGTAGCACTTTCTGTGGCTGAATTGCAGGAATTTGGCTCAGCCAGAATAACCAACATAATTAAATAAAATTCAAACTGGAAGGAGATAGCCATTCCACCTTTCACTCCACTTAGGACTGTGCCCAATGCAACATATTTTGCAGTGTTCTAGAAAAGTTACATGGAATATATTAGCCTCTGTGACAAATTATTTCATACAAAGTTGGCTTTTCTCCATAGAAAGCCACTCTCTATCACTTTCACCAATAAATACTGGCAGCAGCTATCCAAGGTTGTCAAGTCAGCCTTTCACATTTTCTTGCATATTGCTTTGCAGTGTATCCTGGTACACATTAAGCAGTAGAATCCCTCGTTGGTGCGACATGCAAGAAAGACATTTGGCTGAGGCATGATCAGCAGATCGACACCTTGTTACCTGGGCACAGCTTTTCATTTAAAAGTAAGTCGTAGTGCTGATCTGAGTTGATAATGCATGTTACCAGTGATCATTTCCTTTACTCTTTCTCACTCACTCTCCTTCTCCACGATGTTTCCACGATGTTTGACATTTCTTATTGGAAATTTTGAATGACCAAACCCCTGACCTGCAACTAAGATGACAAAGCCACATTGAAGAGTTGATTTAGGAGTTATTAGTGCAGTGACAGAGGAAACAATGTGGTAGGAAATACCAAAGAGAAGCAATGACAGGAATACCAATAATTGTCCCTGATGGTAAGATGGGTAAACTAGTGGATTAAGAAGAAAACTGCTCACTTTAGTGTATTTGGATTATGTTGTCCATCCCCATTGCTGCTATTGTTGTCCATCTACTCCATGGAGGTGAGAGACCCTTCTTAAAGCAGAACTATGTTGTTTTGCTATTGGAAAGAAGGTGTACCTTAACTTTGCCATGCCACTAGCTGCATAAAAATCCACCAAGCAGATGACGTAGCATGGAAAAGGCCTGTGGTTTGCATCAGGTAATATTATGTGCAAGAGGACTGTACTAAAGCAAAATTCTGTCAGCTGTGTCTGAAGAGTCTGGCATTAGAAAAAGTGGGTATTTTGGAGCTAAGAGTCAGATTACATGGAGATATATTTGAAATTCAAACCAATGGGGTAATATTTTTTTTTCAAAGTCAGTAATAAGAAGGGGACCCAGCACTGGTACAGCAGACATTTTCTTCTTTTCATGATGGAAGCTGAGGGAAGTGTGGAGCTGGATGTTTCTTCCTTATTTGGTCTGCCTACACTTCTCAGGTTTCTGTATTATGGTTCTTATCATTGTGAAAACACATATTAAAACCCAAGTAATGTATTTTGGTAATATTTTGGTTCTCAGCAAAGAGAAAGGAATTATACTTCTTCCCCTAGCATACAGCCATAGAGATCTGCTAGATTCATTGTGATGTATTGGTTTCCTTTTTCTAATTAATTTTCTAATAATATATTAATTTTCTAATAATCTTTTTCTAATTTTTCTTCTCAATATGGGATATTATCAGATCTGCCCTGGTAAATCTTCAACTCTCTTCAGACTTTTTGCCTGCATAAATAAACCTGGCCGATTCCACGTGTGTGTTTTCTCCTCCAAGTCTCTGTTTAACACAAGTTTTGTTCAGGCTGTAACATACTCTTTTTGCCAAAAGGACATTTTTACCTTGCAAATAAATACACAAGCCCCTAGTTAGCATGCTTTTGTAAAGGGTTAAAGTGGTGCGCATCCTGGAGAGAGACTCTCCATGGTGTCACTGCCTCGTGCCCCTCTGTGTTGCCACTGAAGAGGATCACTGTCAGTTATGGAATCTACCTAGGGCTGCTGCTCATGGCTTCTTGACCTTCATAAATCACACCAATCACAAAGCCATCAGGATTCTCCAGGAGCCTCTGAAGTGCTGGAAATACCAATAAGGTAAGGCAATTTTCTCTCTTCTCCAGCTGTATCTCCTCCCATAACCTGCTGGCTGTACTCCTTAGGTGTTCAGTTGCTCTGTTGCTGTGCAGAAACTCCCAAAAGAGGTGAAAAACAGAGGTAATATTTTCAAATGTGCTGTGGGGGGAGGTCTTTTTAAAGGAGTCATTCACCAACTCCCAGTTAATTCAGTGGGAATTAGGTACCCAAAAGCATAAGAGGGGCTTTAAAAGCCTTTTAAAAGAATGACCTGCCCACAGAAATACCTTAGGTGCCCTGATTCTCTGTAAATGTTAGGCTCTGTAGGTCTGCATTCAGCTCACCTAACTTTAGGTACATAATTAATGCACTTTGGTTAAAAAAATAATTGTCCTAAGTCTCCTTTGTAGTCAGAGAGAGAAATGAGCTGCTTGTACCACTATGATCTCAATGGCTGTCAGTAGGTGCCTCTTTATTTCCTAGGGTACTCAGAGTTACTTAACTAAAGTGCCTAAAATTAGTTAATAGGGGGCTGGGAACTACTTGTCTGTCAATCACTTTTAAGATTGCAATGTGGATGTTTTTGAAAAGTAGCTTGCAATTTGAAATATGTTTCTTTCTGACAGAGGTCAGAAGGAATTATTTTTTCTTAACTAAGGGAAAAACAGATGAGAATTCTTAGAGCAGGTGCTAAAACAAGAAATGATTAAAAAGGATGGTTTTGGTTGTAAGCACTCACTTATGTGGAATTAAGACTGGTGCTTTGGAAAGGATGGGCTCCACACCAAGAGGCTGAGGTACTATGAAGCATTCTTTGTGGTTCATGCTGCCTGCTTTTGCTCCCATGATCAAGTGTAACACCTGTGGAAAAAGTGCTGCTGTGAGTATACATTTTTAAGTATTTATCTCTGGCAAATAATTTCAAAAGGATACAGACTTTGTACCTTTAAATGGGAGGTTTCTGAACACCAGTCAGTGAAACACTGGGCCACATCATAGACAGAGTCCCAGGTGGGTTGCTGAATACATTTATCTATTATCTGTAAAGAGCTATTAGATGGGATCTTTCATGTACTATATAAACATACTTTCCTGTGGAATCCAAAGGGTACAAAGTAAGATGATCCTTTGAGTCAGAGGTTCTTTTATTTCCCTTTCTGGTTCTCTGACATAAGCACAGAAACTCAGTGGCAGTCACTACTGGATTAAAGGATTTATCTCAAGAAACAGTCTGGCTGACACTGGAGAATGGACAGTAGATGGCAGAAGTAAAAACACTCAGATATGAACAATGTGGTTTCTTTCTTGATTTTCTTTTTCTGCTTATGATCTGGTTTCACACCAAGTCATTAGTAACACAGACTTGAGAAATGGTTGTACAATAAATTACATGATAAATCGTGGCATCAACCTGCAGTACTGACAAACATATATTCTAGTGGGCTGAAGCTCATTAGGCTCATTAGCTCTTTCTTGCCCATTGCTGCTACAGATTTTAAAGACTGTATTTAGTTAGATTGCAACTGTTCTGAGTTAACAGTAGGGACATGTGAAGACATTTGAAAAGGTCCCTCAAAGGCTTGTTTTCAATTCATAAGAACAGTGTGAACAAATAAGTGTGAAGATCATGAGCAAGTGTAAACCCAAAGGTTAAACTGGCTCAAATTAATAGGGTCACTGTGCTGCCCTACAGTGAGAAGATGAATGTGGACCTCTGAACTGATTCCTACAGGAGCTTTTGCATGACCACAAATTAGAGATCTGCCAAAGTCTGCTTGATCTGCCAGTGCTGTTTTTTAACCAAGTGAAGGCAACACATTTATTCCTGCTCTTTAAGAAAGGATTTAATGTGGTGGCAGCAACACAATCCCTGGGATGATCCCAGTGACATCTGCAGAATTCCAATGGGTGCAAAGTGTGTCTTGTAGACCAAGTGAAAAAGAAGCAAAAGCAGCTTTCTTCCACTGGCTAGGGACCTTTGCAGACCATAAAAACTCTTAAACTGAAGTAGGTTCAGTTGTTCTTGTATGAGATTCTGCTGTGTTACATGGAGTAGTACACGGACAAAAAAAAATTTGCAAGTAAAGGAAGTCCTGCAGCATTGTGCCCTTGGACTTTAAATAAAGGACTTTTTGAATGTGTATTTCTTACCATGTTAAAAAATACTGTTATGAGAGAGGACAGGTTGAATTCCTCATCTGTGTAACATTTCTGGAAGCTGCAAATATTATTCCAGTTTAACCCTCCAGAATAAAAGAACACTCCAGCTCTATCACATAGTAAGACTTATATTATCAGTTTTGAAAACAGCTCACACTTACAAATAGTGATGTACAAAATACTTATCAGAATTATGTTAGCTTTGAGTGGAGCAGGATTAGAACTGTGTATGCTGCACATGCTGATTACAAGATGTTGATGAGCTAATTAGAGGCTAAGTTGTGAGTGCTTTAATCTGTGGTTAATCAATGTATGTAGGCGTGTTGCCTGACAAGAAACCCATGGCAGGTGTATTCTTTCCTCTTGTGCCCAGTAGCAGGGTCTGGGGCTGTGAGTGAGGAGAAAAGAGGCTTCTGTGTTCTCTGCCTGGGTTTTTGTCCAATATTCTTGATCTAAATTTATTAGTTTTGCCATAATTACTCAACCTTTGTATTTTAGTTTACTTTTGATTCTTTACATGAATAAAGCAAAGATAACTTCCCTATTCCAGGATTTGTGACCCTATTTCAGGTGAGATGAGGAGGGCTTGAATTTCACCAGTCTCTGGGAATACAAATAGAACAGTGTTTCTCTCTTTGATGTCTGTGACACTGAGTGATTTCTTTGACCCCTGTTTCTTAGAGCACTCTGAATACCTGCTTACTTTCCATTAGAAATACCTATTTCCTTATTTATTGTTTCCTGTATCACATAAATTTCTGATGCTTTAGCCTCTCACAGTTTGAGGGAGTAGACTTGTTTTTGCGGACCCCATTTGTTCATCCAAGGTAGGGTTTCTCTGGACAAGATGTGCCAACTACTCTTAGGATTTATAAAGTAGGAGCTGCTCAGGGTTATCTCTTTGGTATCCTTTATCTCATCCATCTGGCCTTTGGCTGCTTTCAGTGTTTGACTCATATCTTTGGGGGTAGTGGACTTCTGGTAACTACATTGACTTACAAGGCTTTATGCCCAGCTTTTAGAGGATGCCTGTTTTGCTTGTAATGTTAGTTCCTTTAAAACATTTAAAACAGCAGAACTTTAAAAAATAGAATTGCTCTCATACCTAAAACAAATATAAGAAGTTAATTAAACAAAAATTAACATCTTTTTTCTAAGTCATGACCCTTCATTTTAATTCTTTAATTTGGCTCTTTTGTTATTTTCTTTCTTCTCTCCTCAAAAAGTAGGGCAAAAGTTTCTTAAAAATGTTGAAGGTTGCCAACATAGCCAGGCTTTCAAAACTTTTATCAGCCATGCTAATGGAAATATTACAATGTCATGCAAATGTGACTTAGTTGCAGAACATCTTGTTGCAGACGGGGAAAAAAAGCTCTGCATACTGAATGGCATATTTATATTTTTCAGGGCCGTATTTATTGCTTAAAATGGAACACATGTAGCTGTACTTTGCAAAAATAATGAAGTCAAGGATATAAAATAGCTAGGCTTCTCCAGCTTTCAAGCCCTCTTTGAGATCAACAATTTGAAAAGGTTTTTCAGGATTCTCTTGTGGCTTTGTGCACGAAAGATGAAATCGTCGAAAGAACAGGACATAAAGATACCATCTGATATGTGGATCACAATAATGCGCTCTATGCTAAGAAAATAAGACCAGTACAGAACAGCCTTGAATGAGGTTTAGCATTCATTGTTCCCTATAAAATTGATTGACAACTCTTTTTCAACTGTGTAATTTTTAAAAGAGTTACAGGAATTGTTCAGCCCAACCTCATTTATATTTTGAAATAGAGCTTTGTGTGCTTTTATTCATCATGGCAAGCATAGAAAAAATAGCAGCACTTATCTGATCCTGGCTTTACATAATGCAGCATTAGTCAACAAAGTTTTACCTGCATTCCTCCTATAGGTTATTGGGTCAAATACTGAAAGTCATTACCATTTCATGGCTGCTTGGTATCTTGTTTAAAAGAAGTTGAGAGCTCAGCTTAGCTCCTGACAGGCCATCAGAGCTGTACCAGAGACGTGTAGGCTGTTTTGGACAAAATGAGAACAAACTCCAAAAACTGGAGCTAAACCCCAGCTCTAGGCTACGGTCCAACAATGAGTTCCATTGTTGTTTCCAAGGAGCTCAGTGCAGGATCAGCCACAGTTGCTTTTAAAAAAATATTCTTGTGATGCCTTAGTGTTTCCTATCTTGCTGGGAGTATGGGAGGAAGAACAGTAATTTTGTGTTATTTTGGCATATCTTCCATGCCTGTCAGTAGAGCACAGAATGGAGACAGGGGCAAAAGGCAGCTATATTGAAACATATTAATTTTTTTTTTTTTAAAGACCCAAAAGAAGATCAGATTTGAAGTAAGTTGTAAAGAAAGGATTGAAGCAATGATTTGAGACACTTCACTGGGGGAAGATTGCCTTGTCTTTTTTGTTTCTTTTTTCTTTTTTCCCCCATGAGAATTATAGATTAAAGATATCCTCAGCGAGCAATCTGGATCACAGTAACCAGAAATGGTGGATGCTGCTGCACGAATATTGTTTCTGATTTTGTAGGTGCACTTAAGCTCTGCAACTGCCAATCATCATCTCACATCTGAACATCCCCAGCTGTGGGAGCTATATCATACATTTCTAGTTTGTTTTCAACTGACATGGTTATTATGGCAGAAAGGAAGGAGTCGCATGTTGAAAGAGGAGCTTATCCTTATGCTTGTCCCCAAATTGATGCATATTGCAAAACACTTCCAGAACTTCCACAACAGCTGTCCTTTCTCTCAAAAAATATTAAATAAACTGCGTTCTGGAAGTTCATACAAATAGTTTTTGCTCTTTTCCCAAAACTGGTGTACAGCTTTTGAGTGGGGAATGGTGCTACACCAACTTCTGAGACGAGGGATGTTATTTTAAGCCAACTATAATTTTGTGTTTCTGCAAACTGACAGCTATTCTCACTGGCTGGGTTGGGAGCTGGCTTCTAGCCCTGAAAAGGAAAAATAGGTCCTGCATACACTGGCTTTTAATGCTGCTGATGCCACTCAATTACTGCATGGATTAATGGGACATGATGGTGCAGAGTTCTCCTCCCTGCTTTGAGGCATCTTCATCAGGCATCTCACCCACTTCTACAGCCTGCTCTGGCAATCAAAGGAACCACGAGTATTCTCCCATGGTGATTCATCTCCCCTTAGGGTAGAGAGTCAAGCTCTGTTCTGCAGATAAAAACCTGTGTGAGCTAGTTCCTTTCTGGTCTTCAAGTGGGATCTAGTCAACCAAGTCTACACAGCTGAAGTTTGATGATCTGAATTCTTTTCATGCATCTACCTGCATCTACGTGCATCTCACTTAGTAAAGGATTAAATCCTTCAAAAAATGTAGTGGGATATTGCATTCTTATCAGCAGGTTACCTGCAGTAACTAGTTTGGAGTCCTTATGTTCTTTGTAGTGTTCAAAATGATTCCTCACCTCCCTGCGAGACTGTTTTTTGGTTCCTCCATGCTCAGATTGCAGCAGGGCTCATTCCCTCCACCCTTTGATAGACTTCTTTCCCCATGTCCCTCATATTGTGCAGAATTTCAGATATTCTCTAGGCATAAGTAATCCAGACTATCATCCCATCATGATGCTAGTCTTCAAGGTTTCTTTCTTGCTCTCCCCAGCTTAGATCTTTAATTCAGCATTCAATGTGTTATGATTTCATCTCTTTCAATGAACTTTTCCCCATCTTACCTTCCCTGCGAAAGAATTAAACTTAGTCACAGTCTGAGCATCCTTGAATGCTTGTCTGTAACTTGAAATCTGAATCTAGAGCTGCTTTTTATTTTAAGGGCACTGAGCAAAACAAAAAGGGTTTAAATTTCCTTAGTGCCATATATGTACAGAGAGGCATCTCCATCTGTGCCCTTCTGTGTTTTAATTTGCACTTTGTATCTTCCATGCAGAGTTACAGATGTTACTAGATTCTCCTTTGGGTTCTGGAAAAACATGTGCCCATGACATTATGCTTGGCTGTGGGAAGTGAAAACACAGATCTCACCTGAAGCATAAAGATTTGTTTCCTTTATGTTTGATGAAACAGTAAAAAGCGTAACAAAGGATACTTTAATAATGTATAACTTCCTTCCATAACTGAGAGCTGTTCATGTTGGAAAATCAGGTAAAATTAAAAAGTCAACAGTTAAGGAAGGTATTTTTACTATATATTTTATATTTGCCATTTTATGATGTTCAGGTGTTTGTGACACATGCTATTTATCCCACTATGTTTGCTAATTAGAATAAGTGTCTAAGTAAATTTAGCTTGCTTTCTTGTGTCTTTATCTTGTACAAATGTCCTAGGGAACCTCAAAAAGCAAATAAAGTATCTGTAATTTTTTAAAATACTTTTAAAAAAATTAGATTTCTCTCTTACACTATTTACAAATTAAGGGAGAGAAGTGTTTATCTCCAGAAATACTTAGCCTGTCCCTGTTTACTCAGTTTGTCTGTGACATTTGGCACTGTAATAGGCACAAGAGCCTGCCTGTCTTTTCCTTTGGCTATATGATATATTGTGATGCTAGAAAATAAATCCTGGGTGCTGCTGAGCTTCACCTCCATTCATCAGCTGCTTTCATGTTGGTGGGAGGAACAGGACCAGTTATAAGTATCTCCTTGGTGTCAGAGGAATGTCCTCCACTCCTTTTGGGTGTCTCTGAGCAGTTTGAAACATGCAGAAGCTACTGCTTTGACTGACATTGCTCTCCCTTTCTTCCTCAGCTGAGCTCCTGCCACAATCTCTTAAATTTAATTTCTCTACTTTAAAAGGTTACCAATAAAACATTATCACAGCAACCAGAGGAAGAGAGAATAAAATAGTCAATTCTTGTCTTTTTGTTTCAATCTTCTGCTATCTGATGTCTTTCTTCAGCTTGTAGTGTCTATTTTCGAGTAATGAAGTGAAAGAAGGCCAAGTCCTTCTAGTAACAGAGACAAAGGACATGAACAAAGTCAACACTGAGGCTGAATATTTAACTAAAAGTTCCAGGGACTTTTTTAAAAGTCCATGATTTCAAGTATCACTGGCTTTTTTTTTTTGAGCATCACTTAAACTATTTTATGGCTGATATCAAACACGCCAATGAGGTGAATTAGCTGAAGGTTTCTTTCACCTTCTTGCCTCATGATTTAAATGTCCCTCAGCTATCTTTTACAGGTGTTTGGATTTTCAGAATGCTCAAAAGATTATGCCTGTAAGGGCTGGCAGGAGTTGGGTTTGGGTTTTGGTTTTGGACTACAGTATATGTGAAGAAGGGTTGAGGAAGCAGTGAAGACGAAGGGGAGGACATCAGTTCCTGTCCAGCAGAGCTGTATGTTGGGCATTAAGGAAGGGAGTAGGTGAGAATGAGAGAAGGAGTTTCGCATAATCAAAAGTGTGAAATCTTGCAAGGTTTTGAGCTTCCTCCATCATTAAAAATTACAGTTTTGTGTCATGTTTCCAGCCATGGTGCAAAACCAAAGCTTCTTGAAGCAACTGCTAGGATCATTTTCTCTTTTTCTAAAGTATTTTTTCATTCACCAACTCCAAATACAGTTACTGATATTTTAAGTTTTTCAGTTTTCTGACAAGCTTAAAACAAGTTACTGAATGTATAATTATTGGGAATATCTAAAAACAGATGGTTTGGCTTCTGGAATGAAATCAGCTTGTTTCAAACCGTATTTAGAAGCTGAAGAAGTTGTCTGAGATTCCTTTATCTCATGCTGCTCCAGAACTCTGGAAACAGCTCCATGGTGAGGTGATGTCCTCTTGGGAAACTTTGGTGCACTTGGAGAAAATCTCTAGAGTTCAGGTCACTTGGCAAGGATACTGTAGTCTTCACCCAAGTAGTGCAGGCTGTGGGAAAAGACAACCTTTTCTTGACCAGAACAAACCTCTTGGATTGAAAAGGGCAGGACGTGAAAAGCAGAAAAGGAAAATCACAGATAGGAATAACATCTAAGACTTTACGTGTAATTTGTCTCACCTTGACTAATTGTCTGTAGCAGGACATATTCTTGATGGCAATCCAGATCAGTTAAAATGAAGGAAGTGTAGCAGCTTCAGCTAAACTTTTAAACTGGATCATTTTCATTTAACTAACATTAAAATGTACTTTGTAATTCATACTATTATTCTTTTGTATTATGCTATTAATTTTATGTTGTTCCCACACGTCCTGGTACTTAAAATACTTTGGAATAACTGCCAATACATAATTACACGGTTGTGTTTGTCAAGAAGCATCGCTCTGAGTATGGCACTTACAATTTTGGAAGCTGAGATACTACCATTTTTTGGATTGCAAAAATGCTGAATAATAGAAAAATGAATATTTGTCTATACATAATCTTGGTAGACTTCAGAATTCCACAGTGGTGAGGTAAATAAGGCAACAGCTTTCTTTGGTTTGGATATATTCTGTGTTTAGAAAGCTTTTCTGGTAAATATAGGCACTAGAAACCTGACTTTTCAATGCAATCTTAGGACACAAAGCAACTTTCTGGCAATGGGAATATGCCAGCACCATGCCCCCCTGACAGTGAGAGCTGCCAACTGAAAGAAGTGTGAAGAGAGATTGAATTTGATAATTCTGTGAGCTGCACATAGGCTTGTCATTTGCTGTAGTTCTGTTCTGACCCTGCTCACACCAAATTCTACTCAATCACATATATTTTCGCTGAGCTTTCCACATGGCTTGTTCCCAAACACGATTTTGTTTCAAATTTTTCCCATTACTTTTGGAAGCCCTTGCAAGACTGAAAGTTGACTTTTCCCTCAGTGAAACACGATGAGCTCCTGTGCTGCAGTGCCTTAGCTTGCTTCTCCATCCAACCCACCACTGAAGGGGGAAGTGTGGGTGAATTAAGCTGAATTGGCATTACCGAGTGAAATGATCTGGCTCAGGGTAACAGGCCAGTGCTGTACAGAATGAAGAGTCCTGTGTTTGTATATCTACTAGTCCTGCTCATTGAACATCTCTGTGAACAACTGTTCTACAGCAACAGATACAGGGAACCTGTGTGGCATGTGTACCTTGGAAATACTGGAAATCCTCTGACAATGTTAAAAAAAGAACCATTTGGGTGGGGCCAGAGTGTGGGAATGGAGGGAATAACAAACGAACTGACAGTAGTGACATCTGGAAACTGCATCACCGAAGATGTGCTCACCAGAAGGAAAGCAGCAAGCATAGTATGTGGTTTTATGATACCTACAAGCAGTATAACCTGCTTTTGGCATAAACTGTCTGTAATCACTATTCCAATGCTTTATCTCGCAGCTAACATTTAGAACAAAACAGATGGGAAGATTAGGTTTGAAGTGCAATAAAATGGTTTGTAAATCTACACAGTGTATTGAAATACTTCTCATAGGATTCTAATTTAATAATGCATCTCCTCTGAAAAAAAAAAAAAAGAAAAACAACAAACCTCCAAACCTTACCACTATCACCAACCCACCCAAATTTTTCAGTTATTTACTGTTTATCTCTGCTTTGGAGGTATGAGGCATTAGCTATGTAATGAAATCAATCTGTGAAACATTCCTCTCTCCATCCAAATGTTTGTTAATTAGTTTTGATTACAGATTTTGAACATTTTCTCTTCAAAAGAAAAATCTTGTAAGGGCTACCTAGTGTGTGGACAGATTATATTTCCCTTGTTTTTACAATTACAAACTCCTGAAATCCTATCATGATCCAAAAAAAAACCCCAAACCCATGCACTTACAATAATAAAAATTACACATATGCTGTCAGTGTAATATGGCATATATAATTTTAACTGTTATAAAGTATTTGATATTTTTTATATTGTTCTATTGAACATAGATATTATGATATATAATTAGTAATGTATTGTTTTATATCAGTGTTATAAAAACACACAGTATTGTGCACGCACAGCCTGGTAGGAGGAGTGTCAATGTGAGCAACATGTCCTGCTGTTGTCTGGGTGGATGGCTCTGGGTAGACCTAGTTAGTGGTTGCAGATATGTATACATTTCTGCTGAATGTAAAACTGATGCCTGGCATCTTCAGCATGTGATAAAAAGTCAGGCTTTATCTTTGTAGTTAGACTGAACATAGTGAACATTTCTAATCACATCAACCCTGAGCTTGGGACTGGGGTTTCCCACCTTACAACTGAGAAAAATGGAAAAGTAAAATAGAAATGAGGTAACCAAACTAGGGGAAGATGAAGATCTTGGAGTTCTCATCTCCAACCCAGTACTTGGTATCCCAGCCCTTCAGACTATTTATTACATGTCACAGGAAAGCATCTTTGGTGCTCTGGAATATGTTTTATTTTGGGGGATATATTTATGATCCCAAGAAAGACATCTGGACTTTTTTGACTCTTCTAAGCAAAAGAATTAATTAGATGAAAAAAAAACAAAAACAACAAATTAGAATATTTAGAGGGTTGTTTGGTTTTTTTTTGGTTTGGTGGGTTTTGTGGTGTTTTTGTTTGTTTGTTGCTTGTTTTTTTGTGGTTTTTTTTTGTTTTGGTTTGGTTTTGGGGGTTTTTTTGTTGTTTTGGTTTTTGGTTGTTTTTCTTTTGTTTGTTTTTTTTGTTTGGTTTGTTGTTGTTTTTTTTTCCCTTGGGAAAAGCAGTACCCCAGCAAGATGAGATTTCAATTTGATACTCTGACAAAAATCTTTGTCTGGTGTTTAGTATTCCTTATGTCTTTTAGCTAAACTGTTCTGTATATGCACCTGTTGATGAGATAATATCATTATATCTCCTTTCCACAGTGCACTGCCTTAGCTTCTGGTTCAACTATCACATTAATTTTAGGCATATTGTTTCTGAAACCATGAAATTAACCTCAGAAACCTTTCCAGCTATAAAGAGTTTTGTTGGCACCAACCAGTTCCACTTGGATGTTTACCATAATTCAAGCTCTCAGCTGCCTGTGGCTGGTTAAAGTAGTTATTTCTAGTTCCACAGTTACCTTCATTATTTTACACAGGAATTAAGTGTATGGTAAAGTAATTACTTAAAGTACTTGATGTTTACGTGAACCAGAATGAAACATAACGATGGGACAGCACCTAACCTCAGAACTGCCTTCACTCAGATTCTGGGCAAGTTTGGTTTTTGATGTGCGTGGACCAGTTTGACACATATCTAAATGAATGTTATCATGTTGCCCTTTAGTCTAGCCTGGACACTTCTAGGCACAGAAAGACATTTGCAGATGTTTTGTACTTTGTGTTAGTGACTCTGTTATGATTTGTTTAAAGAGAATTCAAAGTTATTATTGTATTTTGCAGGAATGACAACACCCTGCTCAAAAGTGTCTCAGTTTGCCACTGTTTTAAACATTTTGCCATTGGTGCACAAGGGGCAAGAAAGGGAAATGCTGGTTCAAGAGAGGCATAACTCAGTACAATTCTCATTTGCTCAAGTCTATAAAGCCACTAAACAGTTTTTCTTTTTCACAGGAAGACTGCATCAGTTTCATTTTTCTGGAATCTATCAAGCCCAATTCCTGCATCTAACCTTATTTAAACTTTATTTGCTTACTTCCCTCTGGCCATTGAAGTGTGTGGGGTTTTGTTTTTTTGTAAAAATTCACCTTTAAAAAAATGAAAACAACAAAAAGCCACACAACACAAAACCCCCAAAACCTACTAACAGCTCCTCGTACTTAATAGAGAACATGATGTGTAACAGGTCCCCCTGTCTGGTGGCTCTTCGTTGTGGCTACGAGGAAGATTGTCTGTGACTTTCTTTTCCTACCTGTAACAGATCAATTTTATTTCCCAAACCCAGAGGGATTCTGAGGGATCCAGAGAAATTACAAAGATGTTACCTTATTTTTCATCTAGTTTGTGGTACTGGGCTTGTAAGATAATTCTTATCCGCTACAGATCCAGAGACCTAAATTTGACTGTTAGCACCTATTTCCAGGGTTGCCTTGCCGTTTGTCACATTCTCCCTTTTTTTAATTTCAAACTTCTGTTCCATTTTGAACCTTTTTTTATTAGTTTTCAGTTCCTACACACCTACTCATTTTTGTTGGTAGTTCTGTTTTGTAATCTTTTGCTGTTCTGTTAGGAGAGAGATTTATCTTGCATGACTTCTCTTAGATCTCTTGCCTCTGTCAAGGTGTGGCAATGTGTATTTCTGAAAATCTCTTCCCAGATTTTACTTATCTTTATTTTTTCCATTGCATACTTTAAACATAAATATATGGTTACTCTTACTTTCTCTGAAATCCCTTCAGTTTGGTTATTTCTGCCTGGGAATTGAGGCTCTTGGAATTAAACCCTTTGCACCTAGGGTGGCTATAAGAAAATTGTGTCTCCAAGACCTCCCTCTTACAATGAGGTCTATGAAGTCAGACTTTTGCATGTGCCTGTAGTCCTACTAATTCAGCAAGATTTCCCACAGAGCAGCCCATTTCTCTGGAACTCATTGGAGAATGGGAACCTACAGGAGAAACAACCCCTGCTGCTCCCTCACCTTAAACCCTGTTGCCTAAGCAACAAACACTGAATCTGTGGTGACATTTCCGTGCTTCATCATCCCTTTGTATTTTAGGTAAATTTTCTCAGACTGATCACTGTTTAATCTCCCCTTGGTGTTCTGTTTCTTCTGAGTTTGTTGGATGCTGGAGACAAAGAGGCAGTGAGGAGTTAACACCAGGAAGTTCTTATATAATCCATCTCGCCTCATTACACAAGTCTAACTATAACACACAAGGAAAATGCAGAAAAGAAAAATCTGACATCCGTAGGGGACACACTGAAAAGGTGAATTTTTGTGTTCACCTGTCCTGCTGTTTTGAAAAAGCATTCAAGCATGTTCACCTCACTTATATCTGGAAACCTTTTACTTCTATATTCAACTTTCCTCTATGCCTTGTTACAGCTCAGAAAAAGTTGTCAGAGATTTCTCCTTGAAGATGGCGTCTCTGAGTCATGGGACTGAAGCTAATGGAAGCCTCTTACTCATGTCAACAAATTGCTTCTCTTCCCCTGTAATTGACCTGGGAGTGTTGAAGATTTATGGTTTGATGGGGTACCTCACAGGAGAACAAATGCAGCTTTGTAGCTGCAGCTGGAACTGAAAGAAAATCTACAAAAGATAAATTTTACCTGTAAGCTTCCATATCATCGTTTATTTGAATTTTACCTATCAAAGTAGCACTAGGAACTGGTGATGGATTGTTTATTAAAGAATCTGAACGGCAATTCGTTTATATATTTGTGATGTATGAAGAAAAAGCATGTTTTAAGCCAGATTAGGAACTCCACAGGGGGAAATACAAGTCAATACTAGCACAAAAAATGGAAGCAGGTGAGGGAGCCAAAAATCAAAACGTGTATAAGTAAGGAACTTTAAGCCTTGTTCACTTTGCCTTTTGACTAAGAGCTCTAAGCAGTTGTAAAATTATAGTGGCCATTGAGCCGGTAGGTCCCAGGCTGCTTTTGGAACCTGGGAATCCCCCACTGATCCACATCTCCACTGTGGAGACCTTGAGTTGGGTGCTGGTGTGCCAGGAGCTGAGCAGGGGCAACAGGCTCTGATGGGCATTGCCGGTGCAGGAATCACTGAGGACACAGAGGTAGACTGTGCAGCCTTCTGAGTTACTGAGAACCAAGACTTCATAAAATTTAAGATAATAACTGATCCTATGAAAACACATGGCTCTGCTGGTGCAGACAAATGTGTGCCACATCTGAAATGTTATTACAGGAGGTTTTCAAAGAATGAATGTGTGTACTTTGCAACATAGAGCTTCTAACTGCTGTTTTGTATGAGATGTGCATTATGGTCAAGTCCTCATCCTGTTACCATTAAACTTAGTCTTGGAGTAGAGCAGATTTCTGGAAATTAAATTTTTTTCTAATTTTTTATTTAAACATAGATTAATTAACACAGGCAGAAGTCAAATATCACAGTACTTGACAGTCATAATAATTCACTTGAAATGCAGCACTATGCCTTGACAAGATCACTCCATATAAACAACTCAAAGTACAGACAGTTTAAATTTTCCAACAGGCAGAAAAAAAAATCAAGTTGTTTTTTTTTAACTTTAAAATTATCCTAAACATTAAGATACTTCATAAGACAAGATTCTACAATAAATTTGGGTCAATTAATAATATTGAGACATTTTGAGAAATTTCCTTTTAATTCTGTCAATGCAGTTATGTAAAATAAGCTTTAAAATACTCCAACTACTAAAACATTTTCTTCAGAAAAATCCACAACCAGGCCATTTGCTTCCCTTTAAAGCATGATGCATTCCTTACCCTTGGGGAAAAACAGTGTGGAAATCTATTTTTTGTGAAAGGTTTCACTCTGAATTTTCCTGAGGGAAAAATTCTGACCAACAGATGTTTATTTACAGCTAACTTTCTCCCAGTAAATAAAAGAGTGTAAGTTTTAATGCATTTATTCTCATGCTCACCGGGAAGCTTGGCTGACAGTATCTAAGAATCTTCACCTGCCTGCAGACTCCAACCACTGGTGAAGCCAGATAAGTATTAACACTAGTGTGAAACCAGTCTAAAATATGGAATAGCACGTACAGTCTAAAGGAAGGGGAGAAAATGTGTTCCTCTGCTCAATCTTAACTAGGTCCAAGTGTTTGGCTTAGTTTTATTTCCTTACCTAAATTGCTGACTGCTAGTATCCACCTTCCGTGGGATTAAGTTGTTTTATTTGTGAACTTCCATATCCTTTTCGAAGTATATTATAGATGACTCACAGTGCCAACTATGCAGTTTGAACCACAAAATGTTATGATGACTTGGCTGAAACACACTGATGCAGACACGAATGCCACTTAATTCTTTGAGGCTTTTGGAGTGTGGCTGCTATGTGGATATCAAAACTAGGAGACATGACTTTGCTTTTGGGGCTGAACTTCCACAGACTTCTAAAACACTTATTAAAACTGTTTTATAAATAAAACAGTGGAGCTTTTAACATTTAAAGGCTTTGAGACATGCCATATGCCTTATTGCAGAGTATTTACAGGAGTCACCTGCTGATCCCACTGCTCCTTCTTAAGGTATAAACTTTTTGTAAAAGAAAAAAAGAACGTGGTGATTAGACCCAGCAACAGGCAGCAGATGCTGCTGTTTCATGCTGTTATGCTCGTAGCTGTACACCTCCTTAACATAATACCATTTCACTAGTACAAGGAGATGAAATGTAACCTTTTCTATAGCATGAATGAGACTGAAAACTACTACTTGACCCAGAAAACACATAGAAGTCCTGATATGTACTCTAAGCCCTGTCTTGCTGGCTGCAAGGGAAAAGAGCAAGTAATTGTTTCAAACAGAAGAACCTCTCCTCTCTCCCTTTACCTTCAGCGTTACAGTAACAGGATTCCATTACCTCTGGGAGAAACAACTCAAAAACTTAGCACAGTAAGAAGATGGTCAGATAGGAATTTATTCCTTTAAATAATTTAGTGCATTTACTTCCTTTAGCTTCTCATCTGTTGTGAGCTGTTTTCTTTTATTCCTTCCTAGAAGGATGTTGCAGCCACTAGTACCCATTCCTCTTTATTGACCCATGCTCCCACTGCTTTAACAGCACCTGTCTGCTTTGCAGTTGGTTTCAGCCTAATGAGTGTCTGTATTTCATCTTAATGAAATGTCTTAATGTCATCTGCCAGACCAATCAGGCATGAATCATATAAAGAAAACACATGCTGGTGCTCACTGTTGATTGAGGCTTGGGACTGGGCTAATGAAGAAAAGTCCCTGGAAACACTAGAAGAGACATGCAAAGAGCCACAAATAACAGGAAGCCTCACAGCCTGAATATTGACCAGGACTGTTCAAAAGTACAATTTTCTTAAACACAGGTGATGAAGAATGTCAGAGGAGGAAAGAGTTCTTTGTAAATCCCAAGTTGCCGTGTGCCAACTGGGTAACAGAAGCTCTGCTGTTGTTTTTGCCCCCCCAAAAGCCAAAATCTAAATTATTTACTAGCATATATTCAAGAATTAGCACCATCAGGTGTGTTTTAATAATGCAGTGGCAAAAGATGTTATCATGATTAACTTCAGATCTGATGGCAAACTTTATCTTTTTCATATTTCTAGCTGTATTGTTCAACCTTGTAACAGCTATGTCTTCTCAGCCTTCGTCTAATGATATAATCATAGTACACAGTACACTTATTGCTAACATTTATTAAAATTTTCATTAAAAAGGCCAATTTTCTGTCTCACAAAAGTTATAACTTCGTAAATTTATCACCATAATTTTTCACAAAATTAGACAACCCAATAATTTCCAAACACTTCAGCAAGAAATTTTTGTTGTATAACATATGTGACAGTTTTGTTACGTACTTCAGGAGCAAAAATTTTTGCCATTTAAAAAGAAATTCTTCTGTTTCATAAACCAAAGCCCATAATTCAATGGAATCTTGAGATGCCTTTGGGTAGAAGCCTGCTTTCTTCACAATGTATCTTTTTTTCCTGAAGCTCAAGGAAAAAATTCATTATTTTGCCATCACTATCAATGTGATCTCATGATAACCAAGACCTCTGAGAATCCAATCTAATACTGGGTTTAGGTGTGGACTGTCCAGAACTGCAGCACTTGGAGTTTAGATTTTCCCAAAGTTCCAGAAGACTCAGACCCACGGGTCATTGTTTGGGGTTTTTTTTTGCCTGGGGGAAACTCAGATACAGGAACTTTTTTTTTCTTCACCTCTAGCTAAACAAATCCTCCAGATAGAATTATAAGACACAGCAGTATAATTATCAAGCAGTCGCAGGCTCAATATTTTGGTGAAATATTGAACAAACCCCTAGGCTTTATTCATTACAGACTATTAAAATCTCTGTCTCTAGGAGATCTCTAGCTCCTCCTTTCTTCTTCTCCACCCATCTGCCCTTCACCGAGACACTGGATTTTCGGTAAGGTTTGTAAAGTAGTCAAGGGAGTGCTGCCTCACAAGGTACTTTGGTGTGGAGACAAAGGCCTTAATCCCTCCTTTCCCTAGGATATGAGAAGCACTGTGATTTGACAGCTTAGAATCAGCAGATTGAAATTGTATGAGACATGCTTGATATTCAGCAGTAAATCAGCCAGCAGACCCAGGGAAACTCAGGGGTAGTTTTGTCTGTTATAGTAATAGTTTTGCAGTAGTATGAACAGGCTTCAGTCTCATGGCAGGGGACATAGTAGGACCCCACAGATCTCTAAAAGTAACATTCCTTTCCCAGTGTATTACATACTTAAAAGATCCTGCTATTTTCTTTTTCGTTTCTGTGTTTCAACACACAGAGAACTAGAAAGCCTGTGATGCTGAAATTCACTGTTAAACCCGTGGAAGGAAACTCCAGCCTCAACAAAAAATAGAGCTTTTTTACTTCCTTGATGTAAAAGAAATTCTACCATCCTTTAAATCACGGCAATATGTAATAGTTGCCAATAATCTCTTGTGTTTACTTGTTTCTGTCATTCTGCTTTCCTATTAATTTTGAAGTCTCTATAAGCATATGCAATTCTTGCATTAAAGACAAAAAAAATAGTTTTGTAACACCTTCCTTAGCCCTTCAAAAAGAAAATTGAAAATGTATCACAGAATTGTGGCTGTGAATTTGTTTCACTAAAAACTACCTAGGAATTGTTAAATAGTGAATGTTAAATAATCAAATGTGAAATAGAGTGAGCAGAGAAGCAAATAAAAAATAACCACAAAACACAACCTCTTATTTTCTCAGCTAGCAACATCCCTATCAGCTAATATTCTTCCTTAAGATCCAAGTTCATCTTGAACAGATGTTACATCTTCAAGAGTTTCTTGCTAGAAGGGTTCCTATCAATACATATTCATAGGGGCTATGGTTGAGGGTACCCAGCCCTGCTTCCCAGGAAAGGACTTCCCATGAATTTCTATTGTAAGCCCATCCAATGTGAATCACAGAAGGGTTAAGGCTGGAAAGACCATTTGGTCACCATCTTGCCCAACCGCTCTGCTCAAGCAGCATCATCTGGAGCAGATGGGCTGGTGCATAGCTTGCCTGTTTGCTGAGGTGAGGTTATCTGAGAATAAAAAGGAGGAATCTGGAAAGGATAGTGCTTCTTCTGTGCCCACTTCTTTCTGTCTTCTGCTAAGGGAAATACAAGAGCACTTGAGGGCTAAAAGTAGCTTTTAGACTGTGCACGGCAGTGCGAACAGATGAGTTATGGAAGGCTGTCTGCTGGATCAGAGATGAGGGTTGCTGGGGCAGACTGGCCTGTCGTGGGTTCTGACTAACTTGCTGGAAGCAAGTATGGGAGCTCTTGAACCAGTACAGAGGGAACCCTGTGGCTCTTTGGTGTTCTCCTGTGTGCTGTTGTATTGTGCTGGCGTTGCTCAAGGTAGAGAGAAAAGCTATTTCAAAGGATTTTTATTTAGCTGCTCTACGTGAGCTTTTTCTCAGCCTACATTTTAAGGCTTGACAGCTGAGCTTTTACAAGATTTTGGGGCCATTTAGAAGAGCACTGTTTTGGGAAGATTTTGCAATGTATATTTGAGAATTTGTATGGCACTGGTTTAAATTAAAGGCTAAGGCTTGCTTTTGAGGCTGCTTTTGGACTCTTACTGTAAAGCATGGAGTCATATATTG
This sequence comes from Neopelma chrysocephalum, assembly GCF_003984885.1. Lineage (NCBI taxonomy): Eukaryota > Metazoa > Chordata > Aves > Passeriformes > Pipridae > Neopelma > Neopelma chrysocephalum. The sequence goes on from NW_020897801.1 coordinate 448,897, forward strand.
TTGTTCTAAGAACCCATAATTAGTTGCAAATGTTTGCAAAATGCTAAAGGTTGGTGCTCCTTCAAGCTGGGATGTGTGAGAGACGGTTAAACCTAATTTAGATCTATTTCAGAAACTGTTTACTTAAGCTGCAAGTATAGATCATTTTTACACAGTGCAGTATGTTCTGACTTTTCAAATGGGCAATAGGAATAAAGGCATTCCTTCAGGAATAGGCATGACTTTGTGTGAGCAGAAATTAAGCTCCTATTCTCTGAAGTAATTTGCTAGTGAATCAGACAGGAGATAGGAAACAGGACACCAGACATAGGCAGTTCTTTTTCATAGAGATATTGATTCGTTTGCCCAGAACCACTCAGATTCCAAGCTATTTTGTCAATCCAAATAAGGACCAGAAGCATATTTTTATTAGTTTTGTAGGTAAATGGTAACTTTTCTAACTGATAGTAAAAAAAGATTGAGAAGTTTAAAGTATCCCCCCAAATTTTTTCTGTATAACCTTATATGCCTCTTGAACATATCCATTATGTTGTGTGTAACAACATGATGATTGCTTTTTACTGTGTTTGACGCCAGATTTTGAAAGACCCATGTAAAAGGTGCTCTGTTTGTGCCAAAATGTCTCTGAATATATTTTGCTGTACAGGACACTATTCATTAACACAGAGTAGCTCTGCAGGTCAACTTAATTGCCAACAGATTAAGCTTGCAACCTACAGACGAGCGACTTGGCTTCCATCGCTCTCGGTTGGGCGACCGTCTCGTGCCTGCCACAGTGGGTGTTGATTGCTCTCTCCAAAGAAAGCAGGATGTTACAGCCAGAGCATGGGAATTCAGGTGTTGCCTCCAGTTCTGTTGCAGGTGGCCTGTGTGATTTTGGTTTAAGTCCGTTGAACTCTTTACATTTGATTTCCCCACCTTCTTCCTGGATGTTTGACGGTCTCCTCCCCATGCCCCCATTTTTGCATGGTGCTCTTTCTTCTGATGCACTCTGCCATCGGTGATGGCACACAGTGGAGTTTTGGGGCTGCCAGAGGTGGGAACAGGGAGGGCATGAACCACTGCAGGAGCCTAATCTGGTGCCTCACCCTGCACAAAGAGACTTGGGGGCAGGGAGTGCCAGCGAAACCTACCCTGGGGGCTGGGTGACTGTGGGTAACACAGGCAACACCTTTTCCTTTGTGTGAATGTCCTGCAGAATTAATATCTGCTATTCAAATGCACCAGGATGGAGAATCAGAGAAGGGAGAGGATTTGTGTATTTGGGGTGAGTCATGCATTGGCCCAGCCCAAACTGGCAGGTTGCCACAAATTCTGGTGGCATAAACAGGGTGCATGTGAATTGGCAATGTGACTTGAGCACTGGGCCTGGCCTTGGAGAGGTAGGTTTCTGTGTTCCTGCTTAAATAGTATCAGAGTGGAGAGAGATAGAGATGCACATTAAAATTTTCATGGGTCACTGGTGTTTTTCATTAGAGACCTGTGGGAAAAACATGGGAAATAAAAGGTGTCCCAAAGGCCAGGAACATGAGTGAGATTCAGCATGCAAATTAGGTGCTTACTTAAATATTGCCCTCTTTGGCCTTTCACCTCCATTTTTGTGGGATTAAATTGCTGGGCATGTGACACTGAAGCAGTTCAGATTCCCTAGTGTTCCCTCCGTATCCAAGCTCCTTAGCTGGGGTTTGTATGCACACACCTCACTGTCTGTGCTGGACTGCATCCAGCTCCTAGTGTGCCCGGAACAGCAGAGACACTTTTGTGCTCTTTTAGTTTTGTACTTTAATCTTGGGCAGCCAGATGCACGTGGAAGTGTCTGTGCACAACGAATGATGCTTTTCAGGAAACTCAACTGGGCTGATTAATTCAGAATTGAACTTCAGCTACCTGGATTGCTGGATTGTTGAACTGAAAAAAAAAAAAGAAAACACCTGCTGGTGTACAGTCCCTTCTCAAACTCTACTTTCTTCTGTGTCATATCATCATGCATAATCGTTTGAATCAACAGGGATGATGGGAGGATATAACTTACACAGAGTTTTAAGAATGCTCTCAGTGTCAGAGGTCAGACCTCTCTCCTGTCTGTTAATCTCGTCCTCATCTTTGTTGCTTCATTTCTAAATAAAAAAAAAATAAAAAGAGTTCTCATTTTCAGAGTGGGAGAAGAAGCTCGTTAGATGTTTACTCTGTTTTGCTGTTGGAAGTGAGATCAGTATCTGGCTCAGTAAAAGCCACTTTACTCTCTAAAATAACAGCATTTACTGTTATTTTACAGTAATGTTACTCACTGTAAAATGTGTATTCTTTCTTTCACCTAACATCAATAAAGACTAATATAACTTTGTCCATATATTTCCTGCTGTACTTTTAATTATGAATGAATGCTCCCTGTCTTCTAAGACAGACCTAAATGTGGTTCCACAGACTATGAGGGGGAAGGAGGAATAAATTGTCCCATCCAGGTGGTGATGAGTCTCAGCCTCAGCATTCTGGTTTGCAGTGGCATGTCCTAATTAAGATTCAAGTTAGAATCAGAAGACTTGAGATGCTGCTTCTGAAATGTCCCAAAGGAAAGAAAGATAACCATTTGATTTTACTTCCCACCTGGTGGGAAGCAGGCACAGCTAATGTAAACTAGCTCACTTACCTGTGAAGGCCTGGCAGTTTTAACCAGCAGACAATCTGTCCAGCCCTAAGCCATGTCTGTAGTTTCAGGAGGAGCATCTTTCTGTCCTGGTCTTTTCATGATTTTTATGGTTCCTGTGATGGATATTGGTGTTTGGCTATTTTACTGAAATTGCTACATTATTTTCTAATGGCCTAGGATAATGTCCCTCTGTGCCATCCTTTCCTTTTTATAGGTGCAACAGTCTGATGAGAGTTTCTTTCGCTTTGTTTTATCAGAGGGAACCAATTCCAAGGAAATTGTCTGTGCAGCTCGGCCTGTTAGTCATTTGAGATGGCATTAGTGTTTTGTTTTGTTTTGTTGTGGGTTGCTTTTTTTACCTCCCTGCTTCTAATTCTCTTTGCTCCAAACAAGAGCTTTAGCATTTTGTCCCAAAGTCTTTAATCAAAGATTCAGAACCTGTCTATATTTAGAAATGGATTTATCTTTACTTTAAGCTCACAAGTCAAATCAGTACTATTATACCCATTTTGTTAGTGAAGAACAGAGAAAGAGGGCAGCAGGATTTCCCCAGTGTGCCTAAAGTTGTGATATGGCCCATTTGCAATTAAACAGAACAGACTTATCATTGATTACCTTGTTGTTTTCGTTCTTTTTTTTTTTTTCCCCCTGGAAGAATACTGAAGTTAGACTAAAATTTGTTCCAGAGTTCCAAATTTGTTTTTGTTGTTTTGTTTTTTTTTTACCCTATGTCTTCTCCACCCTTCTTTTAATTACCTTGGTGAAGGATCAAGGATAACCACTTGGATGTAGAAGCCCTTCTTAGACAAGTGCTAACTATCAAAGTGTTGATTTTCAAGCGAAGTCACCTGAATCACATGTTGCAGGTGTTGATTTTCAAGTGAAGTCACCTGAATCACATGTTGCTGCTAATCAAAGAATCAGAGGTGTTAATTAGAATCAGACAGTGAAATGCTTATCTCTAAGCCATGAAGTCTATAAAGAGACCCCAATTACTTTCTCTTATTGGGTAGAACAAGAGGTGCCTCTAAATCAGATGTCAGTCATCAGCAACAGTATGTAAACTGAGCTAGTAGTTAGAAAGAAATCAAACATATCAGACTGTTGCATTGTGAGTCTGAAGTTAGTTTCATTTAACCTGTAGGAGTAGTTTGTATTTCTAAGTTGTGTTTTCATAAAGTTCTGGTTCAGTGGTCTGTGTAGTATTTTGGTATGAGACTACCTGATGTAGTTGTGATGATAATGTCATCTTCTGTATATGATTTGCATTCTTCATTTGCCTTGAACTTGTGAAAAGGTGTTTTAATGGCAGTAGTGAAAATAAAAGTACCGCAGACTAAAAATGATAAAAGTGATTTTACTTCCTTAAAAATAACTTCTCAAAATGTGCATACGCTGAAAAGAGGTTACACGGCTTGTGCTCTGACTGGGTGGTTCCAGGTCCCTATAGGAAGGGCTGCAGTGTACAATTTCAGCTTCTTTTTCAGATTAACTACACCAGGGAAAAATATACACAGGCCTTCATCTGAGAAGGGGGGGATAAATGCATCAGGTAAGTGCTGTTGCTTGCATGCCTCTTACTATGTGTACAGACTGGCCAGTATTCTTTTGTTGATGATATGTCCTTCTCTACACAGGAAAGGACTGCTATATTTTGCTTATTATAGGTAGTTGGGTGAATATCTTGAACCTGTCTTACAATAATTCTTCAAGAAGCTGTTGAGTTTCTAGTCTCACTAGTCTTACAGGCCATGGAGTGTGTAAAATATCCCGAGCAATTACTGTCCATAAAACCAGTGGTTTGCATCCGGGTCTGCACTTTTATTTTGATAGTTGTTGGCTTTCCTTGGTTTCCTTGGTTAGACTTGCTAGAGTACAGAACATATGGCTTTTAGTAAGCAGTGTTTATAGTATGGCTGCTACTGACTCTGCACCTCTGGAGAGTCTGTTTGTATAGTTCTGTGATATAGCAGAGAAAGGCTCTTCACCACCAATTCCAAACAGGTTGAATCTGCAGGGTGAGCATACTGTGTGGAGACTCATCTAAAGGCACATGCAACTTCAGTTTGCCAGCTTCAGTGCTTAGTCTGGCACTTTATTGCCCTTCAGAATGAGGAAATATCCACAAAAATAAATGCAGGAGGTAACATTGCTTTCTGTAATGTTTTTGTGGCCTGTTGTCAATGCCTTTGAGAGAACTTCTAGAGGATATCCATACTTACTGGCTACTGTGTCTTGTCTGACTTGCCCCAGCCAGCTGGTAGGGCTTGGGTGCCACTTCTTGTAGATAGGGAACAATATGACTTAAGAGCTGGTATCCCTAGAAACAGTTTAGGAATGGCATTAGGAGTTCCTCAGTGAGAATTGTAAATTCAGACATGGTCTCTGTCTGCCATCTGATGACAAAAGGCTTATCTGCTGCTAACACACAGAAATAGCGTGCTGGTGAGCAAAATATTAAGAAGATTTCTGGGCAACCTCTAGGTACCACTTAATAGCAGATCAGATGGACCCCTTCTCAGACTTGCATTGTCAAGAGTGGGGTGGGCAGCAACCTGTCTCAGTTAAGAACACTGTTCTGGGAGATGTCGCTGATGCTTTCCATAGCAGGTGTTGTAGCTGAAGGAGAATGGCCAAGGCCTGGTTAAGGCTTAGATCATGTAGCTTACTCAGAAGCTGGGTGAAGCTGTCTAGCTGAGATGCAGAGATATGTTATAATGCTCTGTGGAAGTTCTCCTGAACAGATATTACGCTCCAAGAAGAAAGATGGAAAGTTGAGAGAATGGCAGTGTACCTCACTCTCTACGACTCTCTGAAAGGAGGGTGTAGCCAGGTGGGGGTTGGTCTCTTCTCCCAGGCTATCAGCAAGACAAGAGGGCATGGTTTTAAGCTCTGCCAGGGGAGGTTTAGGCTGGATATTAGGAAGAAATTCTTTACAGAGAGGGTAATCAGGCATTGGAATGGGCTGCCCAGGGAAGTGGTGGATTCTCTGTCCCTGGAGGTTTTTAAGATGAGACTGGATGTGGCACTTAGTGCCATGGTCTAGTAACCACGGCGGTGGTGGATCAAGGATTGGACTTGATGATCTCAGAGGTCCCTTCCAACCCGGCTGATTCTATGATTCTATTCTATGATAAAGGCTGGACTCGATGATCTCAGAGGTCTTTTCCAACCTAGTTGATTTTGTGTTATATAGATTTATAGCTGCTATCACTCAGCTGTTACTTGGTTAGCATTAAAATGTGTCTACGGTGTAGACATAAACTCATGCTAGTAGATTGCCCACCACTTCCTGGACATATTTGTTTGCTATGGTAACTAAGGAAATCAAGTACAGTTTAGCTTTTGTTAAGCAGACAGGAGAATCTGCCAGTTCTTCAACAAAGGCCTGATAAGGTAATTTTTTTTCATCTCATGTAGACAGCAATGATGTAAGTTATATATACAGTAAATGGAAAAGTTGTCTTTTAAACCGTGTTTTCTGGTAGTCACTGTGATACTATACTAGCCTAACTTGCAACAAACGTGGGTAGAGCCCTTCCCAAATCTTCGTTCGCGAAGCCTAGCCATGAGTGAACATGACACTAGCCTATATACTGGCTGGCCTCAGTCTTAATGTTTATGGTTTGATGTCTGAGGACAGAGTTGCTATTCCTCTGGGACAGAAAAAAAAACATTCCCTTTGCATGGCAAGATAAGATACTATTTAAAATCTATAGGCTAAGTGCACCAAAGCCCCTGTTTTGGGGAATGTAACTGGTGCTGTAAGTCACTTGTGCTGGGACCTCACTGCTAGTTCCTTTTCCCATGCCATTAAATGGTAGATTCTGGGGAAGATATTAGATACAAGAGAAAAAGCTATGCAAGTTTGTGCAAAGATCACCAAACTGATTACTGACAGCATGAGTGGGATTGTAGAGTCAAGAGCAGGACAAGTAGTCATAGGTGGAAAGGGAGCAGAGCTAGATAATGACAAAAAGCTTGTAGCTGTTTTTTTAGTTGAAAAAAAAAAAGATTTAGGCAAGTCTGTAATATGGTACCTTTTGGATTACTTGTCTACCCACCATAGGTAATGTTGACACCCCTAAAGTTCAAACTCTTTGTTCCTCTGATTTCCATCAGCTTATATGTATCCATAAGGTGGGTTGGTTCTGTAACATTTTTGTTTTGAAAAAGGGATGTCTGAATGGAGGGAAGTATAATATTATAACTTCATTTGTTGCAGTAATGATAGGCAGAAGGGTAGTAAAAAGGGGTAGTTGCATGTGTTTTCAAGTAGTCACATCAGTAAAAATAAGTGTGAGAGAGAAATGGACTTGACTGTGAAAGGCAATTACCATCGTAAGACTGAAGTGATCCTGGACACATGCTATAAATCTGTCTTGAGTAAAATATTTGGATAATGATAGGCAGATAATGCAGCACAAATCACTTTTTCCTTCATGTTTGACCTCTCTCCCTGAACTAAGGAATAACAACTGTTTTTTCTGTTCCCTTTAGCTAAGTTCTGCAATCTGAGATGAAGGATCTTGTGCACAAGCACAAAAGTTGAAGAGTTACTTCATGCATTTGGATTCCTTTTTACTTCTCAATGTGCTTATGTGTGTCTTCTAGTCCAGGTGAGAGACACTGAACAGTATTCCAGAGTGTATCTTATTCTTCAGATGTGCCAGCTGGAGCATCAAGCTTCTTTTCATGGTATTTTTACGTTGGTTCTGAATTCCTATTTTCATCTGCAGTGCCAGAGTTTAGTGGTCAAAATTAAAAATGAGGCAGCACCTCTAATAGTGAGACTCTACCCTACAACTTATTTTTCAGGAAAAAAGATTGTTACTGTAACTCTTTGAGAAGTGCAATGGGACCTCGATGAAAATAGCAGGGCCTATCAACTTACTATGCTGAGCATCATTTTGGGACCTAAAAAATATGGCAAGAAGTGAAATGCAGCCTAATAACAGAATCAAATCTGGTAGCTACGTGCAAACTGCGCAGCTGCACAGGGCAAGGAAAAGAAGCCTGAAGTTAGTTCCTAACAGATCGAGCTCAAGCCTTGCTTTGTCCTCTCAGGGCAACTCTATTAAACTCCAGTTCAGACTAGTTCTGATGCCAAAGAGAACGCTTAGACAGATATATTGCTGTTGTAAGTGAAGCTGTAGTCACAGATGGCTCCTAAAGGTACTCAGGAAACATGAATGGTAACATTAGTCAAAAGTTCCTCTTAAATTGCAATTTGAATTTAAAATATAGAGAAGTGATTGCTGGAGCAGTTGCACAGACAGGTAAGTCTAGCTGTGTCATGGTTTCCATAAGAGGCAGTTGGACATAAGACTTCATGTTCTTTAATTATGAAACAAAAACTACTCCTAGCTCAGTTGTTAATAATGTGTTTTGAGGTTGAATGCAGCTACTGAAAATGAATCCTTTGTTTGAGTATAGAAACAAATCTGTCCTTTGGTAACTGTTCTACTTACCAGGGCTTGACACTCAGCATGATGCCTGTGCCAGTGAGCCTTTGAGATGAGAAACCAATTGCATTAAAGTTCCAAACTATAGTTTCTTGAAAATACTTTGGCTACTTCTCCCTGGAACTCTGAAGGAATGAATGCAAGATTTAGACTTGCATGTTACTGAACTAATCATTGCTTCAACATTTAGCAGGTTCTGTTTAAATCCCCTCTCTCTGCCTTCAAATGGATGTGCCTCTCACTGGCACATTGATTTTAGACCCCTTCTAAAACTGGAGATACAACTGCAGGACTAATTTGCTGCAATGCTCTGGAATCTCTTCCTCAGTCTAAAGAGGAAAGAAGCATCTCTAATCTTATCTCTGTGCTGAAGAATGTGGATTTTTGTCAAGAGTAAGAACAAAAATCACTGTGTTAAGGTTGGACTTCAGTATCAGTACACTTGTCTTGACAATTTTACTCCTTTAAGTTACCTTGACAGTTTTCTATTTGTCTAGTTCCATTAGTCCCCATGCTAACACCCTGGACTATGCTGACACAAATTAGCTGCATGTTTACAAGAGATACAGCACTGAGAATGCTGAGTTAAAGCTATTGTTGATCTTATCCACTTCATCATCACTTTTAACAGCTTTAAAAAAAGTAAATTGAATCTTCCTTCCTACACTGTACTAACTAGTTATGTCTCCACTGTCAGTTTTGCCATGGGCTAGCTTGGAAGAACATTTCTTAACAGCTGTATGAGCCCACACATACCTAAGCATGGGATGTATCTAACATCATAGGAACACAGTATTATTGTAGGAACAGACCCTGGAGCTTTCTTAGTGCTCAATCTATGATAGAACTTTGATTCCATGTTTGTGTCCCTTTTCTTTGATACAGTCAACAACCTAAAAGTGTAGGAAACTACCTATAAAAAAGACTGACAGCTAACACAGCTGCTGCTATTAAATTCAACAACTTTAATGAGAGGTACCAAGTCATAGTTGAGGCTCAGATACCTCTACCTCTGCTCTAAGGAAAACCATCAGGATGTATCCTGAAGGGGATTTTTACCCATAAGGAATGCTCTCCCATAGGAAGAAGCACAGTTTTGAGAGAAGTGCTTGAACATTTCAAGGACCTACTTCAGTGTCAACGAAGCTTATCTAGTCTTACATCTCTGGTTGTCCAATACCATTCATCTCTGGTCCTTGCATGGAAATTCATTAAATGTTCACAACTGTACTAGAGAAGGGTGTGAATAGAAAGAAACCTTCCCAGAACCACTTGTGCTGGACTTCATAAAAATCCCTGTTTGCATTAACCTGACTACAAGCCTTCATAACACACCTAAAATATGCATGAGAAAAAACACGTAGAACTTGTCTGTTCACCTCTGCTACTCTACAACAGTAAATGCCCCATAGAGAAACACTTTTGGCATTCCCAGATTCTGCATCTACCCTTCCAAGAATGTACCCAAAATGTTCTTGCAGTAGGTGTGATGCTAAGCAACCATTCCACAGCAGAATGAACTCTCACTGGCAATCTGTAAAGGGCACAGCTATGATGACAATGAGTAAAAGTTCTGTTCAAAGTGATCGTTCTGGTCCTAATTCTCAGACCTGTAGGACCCTTACTACAAAAATACCACAAGATGAGCTTAAAAACTACAATTCATGATGCTACAATTCATGTTGCTGCTAGATTCCAGAAATATGGTCACATAGCTTATGGTATATTAAAACTCATGTTGTTCACAGGAGATATATTTAGTCTTTGTGGTCAGCCTTTCTTCTCCCAAGGATGCAATTACCGCATCACTTTTCTTTCTTCCTCACACTCACCACCTCAATTTATGCCATGGGGAGGCTTACTACCTTTGCTCTCAAAAAATTATCTTGCAGTTATTCTTATAGCTAAACTCTGAGCAATGTATTTCTCATCTTACCTTTAGCTTTGAAATCTGCTGTTTCTATTTCACAGAATCTCAGAATCATTTGGGTTGGAAAAGACATTTTAGATCATCGAGTCCAACTGTTACCTAGCAGTGCCAAGTCTACCACAAAATCATGTTCCTGCATCCCATCTTTTAGATACCTCTAGGAATGGTGACTCAACAACTTCCCTGGGTAACCTGTTCCAGTGCTTGATAATCTCTTCTATGAAGAAATTTTTCTTATTATCCAGTCATTGTATTCCTGCCCTGCTACAGCTACTTCATGTTATTCAAGGTCATTATTCAAAGGTGCCTGAGTTGTGACAGGTTACTGCTACCTGTATGTCGCAACGAGGAAAGCTCTAGACACTTAATGTAAGAATCCAGGAACTTTGTTTATTGTAGATTGACAGCAGCTTAATATACACTCTATAATAGGTTCATCCATATTACAGGGATTAAGCTCATTATTGGTACACGTCAAGTGGTGATATCATCTTAACTCCCTTGCTTTGTTTACACAGGTGGCTTATCAGTTGCCTTTGTTTTGGTAATGCCAACCTCCTGTTTATCACCCAGCTTTAGCACATCAAAGACACTGTTGCTTTCTTATGGCCTTGCCATCTCAGAGGTTCACACGAGCTAAGGCAAGAGGTTCACACGAGCTAATTCCTTACATTTCCCCGTTTTTTTGTTTTGTTTTGTTTTGTTTTGTTTTTATTTGGCACCACAAAAATCTTATTAGCGGAAACCATCGTAAACCTTTCTTAACAAGACTTAAAACCCGTTGTGACATTGAACCAAAAATAGACTGTAACCTGCTTTGTGTGATTTGGTCACCAAAAGGTGTTTGTGAATTTGTGTTCATATATATATACACTTATTCATATTCACCCACACATGTATACACTTCCATTCACCCACATCCACACGGTGGCCACCAGCACTCAAACACATTTCATACAAGCATACTTCTGTGTTCCATGTCACTGCGTTCCACAAACCTAAGAAATTATAATAATTCTTTAGTACCTTATAATGCTAGAGTTTCTTAACTACACAGATAAAACTAATCAGATAGATAAGCTTTCTTTTACCAATGCTTAGTGAGTAATCTAAAGGTCACACAACATATTATACTTAATATTCTTACTCTCTATAATTATGTGCTTTAAAAATACTAAAAATTTGTGCTTAATAAACTGTGTTCTAATAATATTAAAACAACTGTTAGCTACAACAGCTTCTGGTGGTGTCACAGTCACTTGCAGGAATAACATCAACCTTGTTTCGAAGAACCAGTTTCTTTTCAAGGCTTCATCCATCATGCAGATAACTAGAAAACACCTGTGTGTAAAAACTTAGGGCTGGCAATGGCATAGGAGTTGCAGAGAGCCCCGTCACTTTAACTTCAGGTTTGCCACAGATGTCCGCAAAAGTTTTCTGGCAGCTGTACTTGATTTTTTAAGTCTCTCTGTCTGCTCTCGTGGTTCGATGTCGGACTCGGTGACACGGGGAGCAGGCAGCGGCAGCAGCGTGATGGTGCGGGCCCGCTCGCGGCTTTTTTCCCCTCCTCCCGTTCCTACCGAAATTGTCTTGCTGGGCTTGGTGGAGATAGGGTCGCGGCAGCGGGAATTGCTTTCGCGAACGGGCAGGCGGCGGCGGGCACGGCCAGGCAGGCAAGGCACGGCGGCGCTGGCAGCGCACGGAGGTAGCGCATGGCGGCGGGGGGGGCCGTGGCAGCGGCAGGCGGAAGCGGCGCGGCTCCTGGCCGGGGCAGCTCAGGGCGACTCCCGGCTCGGCGGCGCCGGCACAGGAGAGGTGGGAGGACCGGCTCCATGCGGCAGTACATCGGAGCCGGGTTCGGCTCCAGGCAGCAACAGGGCAGCAGCTTTAAAAGCAGCGACGGGAAAAACGGCAGCGGGGGCGGCGGAAAGCTCTCCGCGGGGGGAGGCACAGCTGGCAGTGGCCTCTCTGGCGTCCTGCATAGAGCTAAAACTGTTTAGGGCTAAAGACAAACTGCCGCTGGGGCCGCCGGCCGACGATCGGGCAGAAGCCCGCACCTTGAAAATCGTCGGTAGCACGATTATTGAGATAATGAATAAAAGTTGAAAAACTGACTCGCTTTCTTTGCTTTCAGTTTCGCTGCTCGCTAATGCAGCACTTTGATCTCTTCCCCTAACTGGTCCCTTATAGCATCCCGTATGGACACCTCAAAGGCAGCTTGAACAGTGGGGATTAATAACCCTTTGAGGGCTTTTTTGTCATAATTAGAATCTCTCTCCGAGAGAATTAAACAGAGGAGCGTTCGCACGCCTCTTCTTCTTATGAAAGAGCGGACCCCATGCCCCCCTTCAGTCGCTCACCTGACCAGGGTGAGATTCCGCTTGTATTGCGGTTCTGCACGCAGCTTTAAATTCTTAATGCCGGGGGCAATGTCTCGTCTATCGTCTGTTTCTCTCGGCTCTTTCTGTTCACCCTGCGTCCCTCAGAACGGCGAAATCGGAGTCTCTGTTTGTCCAGACACCTGTTAGTTCCTTTTTAAAGTCTATACCCTAAACTCCTCGCTTTTCTGAAAAGCATTGGAGCACTGATAGTGCCGCCTGTCTCTCTATTACCTAAAAAACGTGTTACCACGCTTTGTGCAGCCCTTTCCACAAGACTTCTTTGCGGCTTTGTCGGCGGGCCCCCTTCTTCAGGAGTAGTCCCGGGCGCTGAGTCCAACTATTTCGTTGCCGGAAGCGCGGAACTTAACTCTTTCACCGTCCGAAATCCCCGAAAGAGAGGCGTTTGGCGGCGGCAGGTTTGAGCTCTTTTCGCTACCTGGGACGCGGAGTGTAACTCTTTCGCCGTCCAAACTCCCCGAAAAAGAGGCTTTCGGTGGCAGCAAGTTGAGCTCTTTTTCGTCCAACTCTTTCGCCTTCTTGTGCTGCACAGCAAGACCGACCGAAACTGCTACGTCCGACCACGGCTGCGAGAACCCGACTTGGTTCTCGGGAGTCTGACTTGACTCCAGCCCAGGAATCCGACTTGACTCCTAGGGACCCCTCTTGTCCCTGTTCGGGCGCCAAATTTGTCGCAACGAGGAAAGCTCTAGACACTTAATGTAAGAATCCAGGAACTTTGTTTATTGTAGATTGACAGCAGCTTAATATACACTCTATAATAGGTTCATCCATATTACAGGGATTAAGCTCATTATTGGTACACGTCAAGTGGTGATATCATCTTAACTCCCTTGCTTTGTTTACACAGGTGGCTTATCAGTTGCCTTTGTTTTGGTAATGCCAACCTCCTGTTTATCACCCAGCTTTAGCACATCAAAGACACTGTTGCTTTCTTATGGCCTTGCCGTCTCAGAGGTTCACACGAGCTAAGGCAAGAGGTTCACACGAGCTAATTCCTTACACCTGTAAGTCATGAAAAGTCACTTATCTGGGAAATTACTCAGCATTACTCCTTTATGAGTATTATTCTCTATCTAGTCCATACAATGGACTTCATCGGACTCCAGATGAATGACGGAATGCTGCAAATCAGTGCATCAGATGGAAAAGTGAAATGTCAGGTGAGGAGATGTTTGTGAGAAAAAAGAATGATTTAGTTTCCCAGTCTTTAGGATTTCTACCTGCTAATCCATCCCTTCATCTTGATAGCATGTTGTTTATGAGTACTTTCGTGTTTTTGTGGTTTTTTTTAAATTCCCATTTTCTTGTATTTTTTGTATTCCTGACAGATTACTGATATAAGACAGGGAGACAGTTGTTTCTAAGTGGCATTTTATACAAATATTGTGACTCTCCTATTGTTGTCTCAAGGGTTTACAATGCATCATAGCTCCTCTAGCTACAGAGGCTTTCAGCATTTCAAATTTATAATTAAAGGGGTTGTTATATTTGGCTTTCATAACAAGAACCACTTGAACAGTTTCCTTATTTAGTACACATGTAATTGACAATGTGTAGGGGGATGCTTGCCTTTTTTCGAAAACAAAAATACAAATAAAATTGTTCTCTTTTGTGAAAAGGGTGTGAAATCTTTTTTCTCCTCATCTCTGCAGCTGCAAAGAAAGCTCTAAACTTATAGAGAAGAAGTTGCTATTATACTCTGGGAACTGGGAGGTGAGTGTCAGAAAAAAAACAAATCACACTGCTGGGCAGGCCACTCCCTGGGTCACTTGCTCTGTTATGTTCACAATATATCAGACACCCGATATGCCGTAAATAGAGAAATTCTGTACTAAGATTGATTTGTTCATTGTCTTATCCAAATCATCACCTTAATCATTTGTACTTTGGTTCTGCTGGATCTTCATCTCTCTGTTAGCCTGATTTAGACCAGTCTGAGATTTCCTTTTTGCAGATGCTATGATAATAAGCACAGAATGCTGCTGTTTAGTTTGTAGGATGTAGGATGCAGTTGTTTATTCTGCTCTTTGACCTTCTGCTTTTTAGTCTTGTTTTTCTGCACTATCTGCCCAGGAACTATCTTTAAGCAGAATATAAAATTGAAGCATGTTGTTACCTTCAGGTGAAACTCAGGCTTTGATGATGGAGATAATGATCTGAACTTCTGGATGTCAGCCAGTGATGGTGTTGCTACACTCTGTATTAACATTTTACTAGAAGTCATTCCAGTTGCCCTCTACTTGTCATTCTGTTGTGGCATCAGAACTCACTGATTGGGAACAGCCTGTTTTGCAGGAATTTGACTCATTTAAAGATGTTTATTCTCTGTTAGGACCAAACCTGTAATATAGCTTTACAAAACACAAGGCCATTGAAATATCCAGTAGATGAGCTTTTATGATGGTGGTGTGACATGACAGCTTTTGACTTTGAAAACCTTTCACATGAAATTTGCAGAAATAGACTTCTCCATGAAATGTTCCTATTGGAGAGAACATTCAAAATAAATCAGCCACCATAATACAGAGCAAATGTTGAGAGGCAACTACTTGTCAATGTGAATGAAGTACAGTGATTGAGTACTAAGCAAATGTGACATAGGGAGTCAAATTTAAGCAAAAACATTGGGTTAATTCCCAATAACATGGGACAGAGGCTGCAGTTTGCTTGGCTTCTCACTTGAATATCTCAGTCCAGATGAATGCTATGATCTGCTGTGACATCCTAACTTCTAAGGGCAGAGTCGGGTTTTCAAATGGTAGTGGGAAGCTACTCATCTTCGTTTTGTGTCTTCCTCTTCCCTTATTCCTTCCTTTGCTCCTTCCAATAGTTTGATCTGCTTTATAATAGAAAACTAAATAGCATTTTTCACCCTTTTCCAAAAAAATAAAAAAAAAGAAGAAAAATAATATCATTTGGATTTCTTGAAATCCTTTCCAGATATTGCTTTAGGTTTGCACTATAAGCTGAGGAGTTGAGAATGAAAGGGATTTTTGAAGCACAGAATTGTCAGTATGAGCCTAGTATTGGGATAAAAAGGAGGAAATATTTTAAAAAAAAAGTTTTTACTTCTGTCACCAGCTAAGTAGAATATAGTCCCAGTCTTCAATTCCTTGTCTTCTTACCAGATTTCCCAGTATAAAAAAAAAAAAAAAAAAAGAGAAGATAAATCTTGGAATTCTGATATCTTTAAGACTTTAAAAACAAATAATCTTTTATCTCTGAATTTTTCCCTTTATACACTCTCGTATCCATGAAGATGCTTTGTTTCTTTGAAAACACAATAGAGCTTTGCCAGTAACACAGACGGAAAATGAGTCATAAAAGATATTTCCCTGTTTGCCTGTTGTTAACACCCACGTGTCTACCCAGATTTAGGATTTCTGTAATCTTTGTTTACAACACATCAATCACCTGAAACAGCCCACAGGACTCTCCCCTTCCTCACTCTGCTTCTCGCTGACCTGAACTCTAATCCCTCAGAATACAACCAAATCATCCCCACTTGTACTTGAACCTCTGGTTGAACCTCTGGTATGGAAACCAGGTCAGAGGATTGGATTCTGGGCAAATTTTGAAACAAAGGAGGGAAATGGAGCATGCTGCCCTCCATGTGGAAAATCTGATGGCCGGATGGCAGCAGGAGAGTAGCTGTATGTCTCTGCCTTGACTTTCTTTTTTCTTGTAAGATAGACATAAATGTCTACTTCATGACACTCCTGATTAACACTCCCTGGTTAAGTTACCTTATTTGTTGTTAGTAAATTGTGTTATCATCCTTGGCTAGAAAGAGGGCTGAACATAAAAAATAATTTGTAGATGGAGAAAAGCGAGGGTAACTGTATTCTCTGGTTTTATTATACAATATGGAAAAAATTGATTTTGATCGGAAACAGAAAGTGTCTTGTCCAATATAAATGGAGTGAGAGTACTTCACTCATAACTCTAAAGAAGATAAATGTCTTCAGTGCAGAACTATCAACATACAGCATTATATTTCAGTGTTGGGTAGGTTTGTTGTTTAAAATTATGGCCTTGAAACACTTCTGTCCCATATGTGGTTGGATTCTTGTGCTCTGAGATACCTACACTAATCTCTTGTTATGTGTGGAGAATATGAATAAATAACACAGACTTAAGTTCCAAAAAAGACTTCAGATGGTTAGTGATTTCAAGCACACTGTCTAAATTCATACTGGATTTATTAGGATGTAAAGCTGTCTGAGATGAAATTCTACTGCCTTTTGTTTTCTGTGTTGTCCAGTTAAAATACAATCTTTCTTTTGTACTCCCTTTCCCCTGGTGTCAGGTAACTTGGTGCTTTTTTTAGTCATCATCATCAGTGCTTAAAGTGTGGTTGCTACCACTGTAGGAAAGGACAAAACACTGGGAAATTATATTTCCTACCCTTCTGCTAACACAGGAATGCTGCAAGCAGTGGGTGCTGTTGGATGGAGCTACCTCTCCTAGGAATAGCCAGCAGCTTACCTGTTCCAGCTTCTGCATCAAGGGCAGCCAGAGCAAGTTTGCCTTCTCTGAGAGACAAAATGGGCACCAGAGCCATGTCCATCCTGCTGTCTCTAACAGGTGACTGCCCTGTCTTGCCATACCTGCCTTGTCTCTGCCTGCAGCTTACCTTGGTCATACCTCTAGATCTGGCTGCTTATACAGAGGGAAAAAAGACAAAATTGCTTCTAAAATTGATTTGGTCAGAGGCCAATTTTGAATAATCAAAGTAAACACATCTAAATTCACAACACTGAGGGTAAGAATACTTTTTATAAAATGATGATGACCTCATTTATTGAAATCTATCTGGTATTATCCAGTTCCTCAGTGCAGTGTTCCCTTCTGCTCTTCTGCTCAATTTGATTTCACCTATATAAAACCCTCTTCATAGATAACACAGTTTATAAGCAGTGACATGAAAAAGAATCTGCAAAACAGATGTTAAAAGAAAGAAGTCAGCAATCACTGCTCTTATCCTTCTATTTATTCACTTATTTTTCCAAACTGTTTTGGATTAAAGTGCATCAGGGTCTGTAAGTAATACATTGTTACGCTCTAGGGGACAAAATGTTAGAAGGAAGAGTTAAGGATGTTGCCATATATTGTCTGTAAATTCCCTTGAATCTCTTTAAATGAATTGCTAGGGATTACCAAGATCTGTTTTCTATACTGAAGTTCACTTACTCTGAGGGATCCGAGTTTAAGTGAATTCCTCTGAGTGGTGCTTCATCCCAATTTCCCTGCTGTGTTTTTATAGGGCAGCCTGGCCCTCACCTGTGCTTGTAAGGTGTGAGAACCAGCTATCTCCACTGCTAGCCAAGAGAGGGGCCACCAACAACCTCTACTGCCCACTTGCTCTGCTGTCAGTGCTTCCCGTGAGCCTCCCCATAACGTGGACCACAGTGAGCAGCGCCGAGACACAGTGTGGGTGGTGGGTCACCCTCAGCAAGGAGGGCTCTTCAAGGAGTGAAGGTAAATACATCAGCACAATTTTTGTGGGTGAAATAAATCCACAGAAGAGTGGCAGTGAGTAGGTGTAGTGGAGCAGGGGTGAGTGTGGGACAGATTGGCAGCTCTCTGTCACTACTGGGCTTTTCAGAGTGTGCTGTTGGCAGGGTGTGTGCACTCGTGTCTCAGCTGAGCAGTGGTGGGGCAGCAGGGGCTAGTGCAGCTTGAGGTGACCCAGCCTCTGTCCCTGCTGCAACCAGGAGGGTGGGCTGGCTTGGCTGGTCCACTCTTGCACACCGTTGGGGAGCATCCTTGAGGAAATGGCTGAGGAAGCAGGGTCACTGACAGGGGTCCAAATCATTCCTCACCCCTGGTGGGAGGCAAAATAAGTGGGGAAGTTTCTTGCCACTCAAGACACTGATTAAAAGGGGTTGCTACTCTGTGTGGTTGCACAAGGAAACTTCAGCATAGGGGCAGGTGGGAAAGTGGGAGAGTGTTGAAAGTTCAGTGGAAGACGGTGGAGTGAGTAAAATGGGGAGAAACCTCTGGGGAACTGTGATGATACAAATATCAGTCAGAGTGGTGCAGTGTGGAAAGAGAGGTATTGAAGCACACTCCGGAGTATAATGATAAGGCGGTCAGCTAAAAAGAAGGAGTCAGTTTTTCCTGATTCTAGGCATTCAGTCTTTCTGAATCTCTGAAGGAGATAGAATTACTGAAGGTATCTTCATCCTTTTGCCATTTAATATATCTTTTTCCCTCACTCCTTAGCACTAATGTATTCCAGACTTTTATTAACCAGATAATAATACTACCTGAATATCCCTCTCAGTCTTCTCCTCTATCAAGCACGTGGGTGTTTTGACAAATTACCACCCAGTCATCAGCTAGAAAAATCAGTTCCTTCCACATTATTTTTCACTACAAATATTAACAGCTGGTAAGCCAGGGATAAAATTGCTGAGGTAGATGAGAAGACAGTGTTCAAAAATCCTTAATCTAGGTAACATCTCCACCAAAGGTGAGTAAACAGCCTTATTTCACTGTATATTCAGCATTTCTTTGAAACAACTTAAATGTGATGGAACTTCTAATAACTTAGGACTAGGTACTGATTTGCTGCTCCAGATGAGCAGAGTGATGGTAGGAGTCCTTAGCAGGAAGAGGATGTGAGAAGTATTAAGAAGTCCTTCTCCAGAATAAGCAGGACAAAATAAATTACCTCTTCTTTCTGTGGGAAAAGAAAGCTAAGACAAAGATCTGGAAAAGGATCTTCCTTTTTCTTTATTGGCCCAGAAGTGTCTTAATTCTGGATCTTTCAGGTTAGCAAGGAAGTGGTGAAGGTCCCTATTTAACTGTCAGTATTAGGTCACTACCTGACTCAGTTATTTTTGTCATCAAATCTTGAGTGAATTTCTGTGGAATAAATTCCTTTTGTCTTCAGATATAAAGTGAATTTCTATGTGATCCCTCAGATCTGTGATCTGAGTTTCTCTGGATCTGAGAATTTTGCCCAGTGCTGATACCTTATTTAATTCTTGGCAGTTTATTAAGCATTTCCAAATGTACAGGGAATCCATGTGTGACATAGTGCATTATTATATTACTTATTGGCTCGGACCAACTCAAGTGTGTGTGTGTGGGGGGGTGAGATACTGCATCTGAATCTCACTAAATTGTTGATATGGGTAGGAACAAACTCACTGTGTGTGTGTGTGGGGGGGGAAGGACTGGGCCTGGACCTGCAGGTACATGGTAAGTCCCTCTCCCTCTCTTCCCCTTCCCTCTCCTTCCTTTTCTCTCTTCTGCAACCTGAACCTTGTGAGCCATCAGATCTTGTTGGTAACCATTTTTCCTTTTCTCTCTCTCCTTCTCTCTTTCTTTACTCTTTTAATCTGTTTTCGTCTTTTACTCTTTTCCTTCTCTTGTGGGTAACTTAAAAACCAACGAATTGTATTTTACTAGAGGTAGTATATTGATTGTTTGTAGTGAGTGTTTTTTGTGGAATGGGTCTTTGTGCTGAATGTTTTAGTGAAATATTTTTTCTTACTTGTATTTTACTCTTGTAAAACCTTTTGCCAAAATATCTTATTTTTCTCACTAAATTAAAAGAATTTCTCTTAGAGAAGAGTGTGTGGCTCTTTCTCCGGACGCTAATTTGAGGTTATAACGAACCAAAAGGCTTTTAAAAACTTTTTTAGTCTAATGAGATCTCGTATTAGAATGGAAGTCCTACTAGTTTTTCAGATATGTTTTTAGTCAGATTGATATAGTAGGATTCTCAATGCATATCCCGAGGGTTCTGCTTTCAAGCACTCTTAATTGTTATTGTTATTATCAGTTGGGGACATTTTTTTGTACAGAGATGGAAAGAAATAAAACAGGATCAAAATCAGGAACAGAAATGAGGTCTGCATATGTTTGTGACAGTGTCAGGGGCTGAGCAGTTTGCTGCATTCTCTGTAGGGGACGGAGTAAAGGCTGAATGGGGCTTCCTAGACTAATCCAATAAGGGCTTCATATCCAAGAAAACAAAGGTTTAGAGCATAATTATCCTTTGAACTACATGTACAGTATGGTTCAGAGACATGGTTCAGAGACCACACTAGAGCTACTCTGACGTAAAGCTTCTGAGATTCACACAGTGCACATGTACAGTTTTTGACACTGGCTGCTTTGATCTCCTAATCCACTTATAATGCATTAAAATAAATGTAACCTAGGATCACTTTTGTAATTCAGCTCTACTCAACCTGAAATTCCTAGTATTTTCTAAAGTTTATTATGGGGAAAATGCACATTTGATTTAGCACTGAGGAGACAGATTGTGTTGACAAAGAACATCGCAAGTAAATCTCTCTGTGGCACCCTCCTAACTGAGAACCTCTAGTCACCTGATCTGTTGTGTGAAATGATGAATGTCACAGGAAACCCAGTAAAAATATTTTACAGAAACTATGATTTCTTTATCTAGTTATCTGCCTTTTCTATTTGGAAGTTCACTTTGTTGCTGTAAGGGACAATGCAAAGTGTAGATGTTGTTGATGTACTGAATTCTGTGGATCTTGGAGATTCAACCAAATCTCACCAAATCACTTTTAGAAGGTGACAGGAGAACATCCTTAGATTTAAGAACCGGTTTTATCCTTTGACAACGGGGCACAACCATACTTGAAGCTACTGGATATTGTATTTGTTACATGTATCTCTGTTTGGGAATGTGAGCCGAGCAAAGCCCATCAGTGCTGGTACCTGTCAGTTAACTCCCCTTTCTTTCTTTCCAAATCTGTGGATGCAGTTTCCTGTTTGAGATAAAACTGCTTCAGCAAAATAAATATTATATTTCCTGACAACATTGTTTTCTGAAAATACAAATGTGGCTACACCTCCAGAGAAAGATAATCATGTTTCTTCCCTT
This sequence comes from Neopelma chrysocephalum, assembly GCF_003984885.1. Taxonomy (NCBI): domain Eukaryota; kingdom Metazoa; phylum Chordata; class Aves; order Passeriformes; family Pipridae; genus Neopelma; species Neopelma chrysocephalum. The sequence goes on from NW_020897801.1 coordinate 470,216, forward strand.
TTCTGAGAGAGTTCAAAATCCATAGTGTTTCGTTAGAGACGCTTAATTTTTCATTTATGCAACTTATTTCATCCAAAAGTGTCCTGCAGTACTTCTCAAGCTGCAAGCCCAATCCAAAGCCTTTTAATATAAATGGAAAGACTCTGACTTCACTGACCTTTGGATAAGCTCATTAAATTTTAACAATGACAAAAAAAATATTAAATGTACATCGTAAGCATTGTCAAAAGGTTACTGTTATGCTGATCTCTTTAAAATATTTTGACCTTAGCTAGTTAGACCCCCCACATATATGACTTTTATCTGACCCTGGTTGAAGTGTTTTTAAAAAAAAATTATTCCATAAAATATTTGAATTATACCAGAATGTGAGAGTAATTCAGTTGAGTAATCAACTGAATCAATGTTAAGTACATCAGTGACCAGTTCTAGAATCTGGGAAGGAGCACAGACACCACTGAAGGTGCCCACCTTCCTGCCTGCCCACAGCTGTGATGGCTGAACTGTGACATTCTCAGCTGGTGGCAGAATTCAAACTTCAAATACCAATTAAACACATGGTTGTCTGCAATTCCAGGCAGGGTACCACATATCCAAGTACCTGGGTCTTGCAATGTTATTTGCATAATGTTAAAGCTGTTCTGTATTCTAGAGATGGCTGATTCATTCACCAGTTCAGATCTGTTTTGAAAACACACTTGGCTTTAAACAGGGATTGAAGTAGTAAGACTTATGCGTTGAAATCCTAGTGCAGGTTGGAGTTTATGATTCAAGTACGTGTTACAATCAAAATTTACCCTTGACTTGATTTTGGACTTCAATTATTTTGAACCTGTGCTGATGGGGATATCTAATATGCTTCTATTTTGTTGTTCCTTTTTTAGTTTTGTTTACTTTAGTGATTTCTTTTTGTCTTTTACTGGTTGAAACAAAGCTATCACTGTTCTACAAAACAGGCTTTTTTACTATCACACTGAAATAATGAAATCCGGTCTGTAGAAATATGCAGGACTGTTTTATATGCCTCATAAACACCTATCTAAATATTCATAAGCATTCACAACTACTACCATACCTATCACTTTGCATCATTCCACAAAGGTAACATATCTTGCATAAATCTCTGATTGTAGTCATTGATAAATCAAGAGAGATATCTTTTGGAATCTTGCAGCATTCACAGCCAGAGTTTCTGACTTCCAGTCCCCTGCCCTGATCGTTGAGTCACATTCTTGGTAAAGAAAGACCAAGTAGAATCCGATCTTGCTTCATGTGAAAAAAATGGCAAAACAATTATTATGAAAGATCAATCAATTACAAACATTTTGTGCCTGGAAAAAAAGCAGATTTTTATTTGAAGCTGTGTCAAAATTTTGTTACCTGCGGGTATCATTTTAATTTCTTTTTGCCTTTTGTAAAAGAAGAAGTCTTCTCATTTACCTTCAGCATTTATCTGTGCTGAACAATCAGCAGTTTGGATTTCTTCTCCAAACACCAACCTCATTAGTGTCACAAGCAGCTATATGCTGTATGTCAATGTGAGAAATCTCCCTGAATGTGTGTCAATTAAAACTTCTGCCAGTCTTAAATGCCAAGTGGAATTACAGCTAGAAAATATTCCTGTGAAAATGGTTATGGAATGCTCTACTTGTTCTCCTTCTCTCTTAATTGTATGAAACAGTCTCCCACAAGCAGGAATATACAGCACACTATCTAGCAGCCTAAAAGCTCATTCCAGTGTTTGAAATCCCAAAGGTGTTCCTTCTGCTTTTTGTGTCACCCTGTAATAAGAACAATTCAGCCTGACTTTTGTTAACAGCCTCAATAATGATTTCTAGTGTCAGCAACCTCTTCTGGCCAAGGCCTGGCAATGAATCATATATGTAAGTGAACATGTGTATGTGTATATATATATAAAATATAAATAAATGCTTGATTCACCCTGTGCAACTCAGAATTTAAGCTTCCCCCAGACCATATATGGACTCAAGAAGATGATATTTCCACAATGCCAACCTTCTGACCATAACCAAACTTATTAAAGTGGATATTCCTCAACTTGCTATTGGGAAAAAAAACAAACTAAGAATCATAAATCAATAACTGCATGCAAAGATCCAGTTGCAAAAGGATGTATTTTGGAGCTAGTTTTCTTTAAGATATGAGGACAAGGTTGTCTACTGAAGTCAAAGTCATAAACTGAAATTTGAACAAATAGAACATTAATTTCCACAGACTTCAGTGGGTTCTCCAGTGATTGCTTGATATGGCAGGAGTTTAGGATAGTGTGGATTGATGATAATTTGGTATTTTCTAAGCCAGAGTGCTCTTAGGTGCTAAGATTAAGAATGTGTAAAGAGCGTAAAGAGGCATTGTTTGAATCCTTGTTACATTTAACTCCACGAGGGCTTTGCAGTCCTGAGCATACACACATGTATTAGAATATTTTCAAATAAAAAATCAACCATGCAATAAGACTAGCTCTAGATATCCTGAACTTCCAACTTATTTTTTTTCAGTTGCAAGGAAATTAAATTAATTTCATGAAATTCCACTCAGCAGGCAAATGCTTCTGTTGGCTGTCCAATAATATTTTCATATTTTTTTATTCAAAGTATATGTTGGATCCTGCTACTGGCAGTGCTGATTTTTTGACTCAGTGGTCTAATGGCTGAAGTGAATTTCATACCTCAGATCACAGGCTTTGTACTTGATTTACTTTGGTTTGTCTACACTTGGAAAAAATTACTTTTTTAAAAGAATGTAGCAGTTCGGTGGGTTGGATTTATTTCTTTTTTTTACTTGCACTTGTGGCTGTGCATTGGATTCTCTCTCTCTCTGTTTTCTATGACTTCTTTTCCTTTCTCTTTTCCAACCCCTGTAAAACTCCCTGACACTTTAATTTCCTTTCCAGTTATCAAGGCAAGTTGCAAACAGGTTGAGGGCCTTCGTCCCAGCCGATACAGGGAACAGAAGGACTGAGCTTCCTTTGAATCTGAAAGGCCAAACAGACCAGTGCGGGATGAACCTTTCTCCTGCCTGGTCCTGATGGAATACTAATGGTAAGCCTGAAAGAAATCTCACGGTAGAAAATTTACACATTTGAGCTGAAAATAAATTTTGGGAAAAGAAGAGGGCAAGCAACAGAGTGTCTGGAGTATTTACTAGCATAGTGTCTGCTAGTATTTACTCTTCTGGGGAAAGGTTGCACGTTGCTAGGGAGGTGGAAGGATCAGGTTTTCATGATGGTCACGTGGGAGACCCTAGTGATGGCATAACCCAAAATGTTTATTCTTGCTTGTGGCAACCAAGAATTGTTTTGGTGTTTACTGGTTTGGGTTGGTTGGTTTCTTGGAGGGTGTATTTGTGTATGTGTCTTTTGTTTTTAGTACAGTTATTGTATTTTAATATTTCTGTGTGGATGTGGCTGTTTTGAAGTCACAATGTGGTATGGAGGACTTCTGCCCATCAAAGTAAATTGCATTTCCAACTGTAAATAAGTGCCAAACCTTAGTAGAGCAGGTTTCCAGAATTCCTAATAAGGTGAGCAAGCAAAACAAAACAAAAATGTGCTAGTCTCTTTATCATCATTGGCTTTTCTTATACCTTGAACAGAAACAGGCTCAGTCTTTGTGTAAAGTTTCTAAATTTCAGGTCACTGAAGTTTCACCATGATTAATAATAATAATGGCCCATCTTCGCGAACGAAGATTTGGGGAAAGGTCTTTTACCTTTCCAGCCTGCGCAATGGATTTTTTTAGGTGAGACACAGCCTGCGCTGAACTGAACCCACCCTTTAATCCTAAGGTTCATCTGCCGGGGCCAAGCAAGCTTGGACAATGGCAGTGAGGTCCTCAGGACGTAGGTTTGTTTAGAGTGTCCTTCTCATAGATGGATGGCCACACAGGGCTAACGACCTCCATCAGGCCAGGAGACCGGGATTTGAACCCGTGGTCGCAGCAGTGAAAGTCATTAGCTTTGGGGTTAGGGGTTAGAGCCTCTTTCTTGGCTTGTAAGAAAATCCAAATGTAAGCAAATGAAGATTTCTGTTTGCTTAATACTTTATTTCCTTTTTATTCAAATTCCTGTAAAATTTACCACATTCCCTCTTTTTTAACATTGTGTTTATCCTATTAAACATGCATATGGATAAGTAAGATGACACTTTTTTTTCCTTACAGTCATAATTGTTTATCAAGGATTATGTCTTAGGAAAGAACTGCAATGATTACATTTGGAATGATGGCTGCAAAAGAGGGAACAGATAGCTTCTTGTCTACATCATCCTGTTACTGTATTTCCTTCAGTAGGAAAGTCTTTATTTTCTGGGAGAGCCTTCCAAAAAGCATGTACTTTTATATCCAATGATAAATTGCATAGGTTTGTGTTTAGAAAAAATTTTGGTATGGACTTTTTAGTATTCAAAGACTGAGGGTAATGCTGCCTTTTTTGAGCTGGTCTGCAAAAGGAAATAATTTTCAGAGAGGGTTTTTTCTCTCCCCAAAAGCTCTCATGATTTGAAGAGTTGTGTGGTAAATCTCATTGCACGCATTTCATATGCTGTTAAATACCACAGTTAATAAGCTTAGTATCTGGAGCCAAAGTGATTCCTGGCTTGGCAGTGTTTTCTGAAATTTGGAGAAGTCAGCTTTGGAATAGATATGAAAGTTCCTGGCTACTCACAGAAAACATGTTATAGGCTTGGCTGCTGTGTGCCTCTGAAGCCTCACCAGTATCAGAGGAGTCTGTGAATTTTGTACAGTTTTTCTGGCAACGTAAATAAACCTCCAATCAGCTGTGTTGTTATTCTTTTAAAAGTCAGCATCTTCAGGACTTTGAGTATTTTGTTTATGGAAGAATTATGTGTTTCCAGACCTTTTCCTTAAAGTTGTTAAAGCCCCAATGCCAGACACAGGGCAAAAAGTCTAAGCTATTTTTTGACCAAGAGATCAGGAGAGATAACTACAATGATTTTTTTTTTTTGCCAAATATGCTTTGAAGGAAATTACACTGACTTTCAATATCTAATAGATGGGGAAGGAGAGGGGAAACTGGGACCTGATTATTTTTTATCTTGAGGTAAGTGCTGGGTTATTCTACTGTGAGGAAATAGTAGTGTCCTACCTAGTGATTCATTCAGTCCTCTTTCAATGAGTCTCTGATTGGACTTGGGCATGGGCTCACTAGTTACTAGATCTGAAATGTCTTGGTGGATGATGGCACTTAAGTGCTCTAAAAGGAGTGAATCTGGGAATTATGATGGTACTCAGCTGAACTGGTGCTATTCTGTCCTCCATGATTTCGCTGGTTAAATCTAACATTTGTGACACTAATGAAAAGTAACTGAGACATGAGATGCAGGGGGATTGAGGCTTTAAGAATGCAAAGACTTAGTAAGCTGAAAAAAAGAGACCCAACTTACAGTTAAAGTAATACAGAATTATAATTTTTTTGGAAATCACAACTCCTGCATTTTACTTTCTTCTAACTTGGAGTAAGCTTGTACATTTTTAATCTCTCTGCAGAGGAGCTTTTACCTCTTATCCCTTACAGTTTTTCTTTCAATAAACAAAAGTATTTGTCTAAGTTGTTTTTTGGTTCTCCTATAACTCCCTTTTCCATGACAATTTTCAACCCTCTGTACTGCAGCAGGGTCTCACTTTGCAGAGTTGTTTCTGCAACTATTACTCCCTCTTTTCTTTTTCTCCTTAGCTAATTGTTCATGTTTTCAAACTTTACAATCTCACCACCAAAACCTAGGCATTCTTTGGAAGATAACTTGAGAAGGAACATAGACCTCAAAAATGTCACTGAGCTCAGAAGTCTCAAAACAAAATCCTTTCTCTGCTTAAACAGGATGTTATCAAGGGGTCTGGGCCAAAATTAAAAAGGAAAAATACTATTTGTATAGGGAGTTTCATGTAGTATTTTAAGTTATTATTTCCACAGCTAAAAAAAAATCAACAGTAAATATTAATTTCTGCCTTTCTTGAAATCATAAAACAAACCAACATCCATCTCCAAAGAACTGCTTTTTCTCCTGCTTTGACTTTCATCTTCACCACTTCCATTGTTTCCCAAATGTGTGCTGGTCCCAGCACCTGGTGCTGTATAGCAAGGCACCGTGTTTTCTGAAATGTCAGATTTGACTTGTAGATGACAGGATGATTTATATATTCTCCTTGCTTTCTGTTCAATACCACCAGCCAGTTTGTATCTGTATCTGTATCACTCCACCAGCCATCTGAATCACTCCACTAAGTGTTAACATTGATACTGCTTTACAGGGAGTGAGGATCTGCACTCAGAAGTTTCTCTTGTGCTTCAAACAGACCCACCAAATTAAATGGGCTTGTGTGCCCTTGGAGTCGGGGCAGAAGTTTCTCTGTAAATGCAGAACTTCTAAAAAGGCATTAGAGCAATATAAGGCTGTTCTTCAACGAAAGACCTTTAAAATGAAAACCTATCATGATTTGTCATTACAGGGTTATTCCCTCTGGGAAAAGCAGGTGGAGTATTAGAGCTGAAAATGCCAAGGTCTCACTTTGAGGAAGGTCTCCTATAAACAAGAAAGGCTGGAGCACTGGCAGGGAAAACTGTGTCAGCACCGACATTCTGTGCCTGTTTTATGCTGATCTTGGTAATTGGCAAAAGAGCAGCTCCTTCAGAGACAGCTGGTCTCTTACAGCCCAGACAGGACAGGCCTGCTAGAAATCTCCTTCACACGGAATTTTCACTGAAAAGAGATGTGATTGCACAGGAAGTAGCTGTGCTGTTTCCCAAAAGTAATTTTCCAGGTTTGCTCATCAGCCAGCGTTATTTCAGATGGGAATTATGATACTTTGCTTGTGGCTGTGCTTGAAAAGTCTTTTTGTCATTATTATTGTTTTTAAAAAAAGGAAAACATTAATAGATTTGTAAGAGTGGGATTTGGGAAAATACAAGATCTGTTTTAATGTCAGCTTTTGTACAAAGGAACTGTACCTCTCCTGAGGCTGGTGTGATTCAACCAGCCATAATCTGAGTGTTCTTGAATACTTGTGGTCCCATATTTTCAATTTTTTGTTACAGATACAAATAAAGATCTTTAGCTAATCCAGGCTTGGTACTATTCCTGTTGTTTAGAGTTCCCTGATGCTTTCAAAGCTCTTTTCTTGCTTTTTTCCTCTGTAGTGTTTCCTCTTATTCTTGGCATCTTTCAGAGTTCTTGTGGCATTAGTTAATAGTTTGTCCAGGTATGCTTTCTGACACTGCAAATGAAATGGAAAACCTTCCATGCAAATGCCTAATGTTTAATAAAAGTTAAAAAATAATGTGTATCAAAGGTAAGTCTTAGTGAATTGTAAGAATGCAAAACCTACAGTAAGACCTCCAAACACACCTGCTACCTTCACTTGGCTTCTGGTTTTGAAATGAGCTGAAACCAATCTGTGCAGATTGAAAATTTGTTTTTAGAAAATTTTTTTTGAAAGCTGAGAATCAAGGCTTCTCTTTGGCCCAGACTTTCAGTAGGGGGCTAGATCAGCAGATTTCCTTAGACTGGGTCATTCTCCATTTATAACAGGTGGATTTGTGAAACGTCAGTGTTTGAGTTGTTTTTCAACAAAAGCATACAAGAAGTTGTAAGCCAACTCTTCTTCCAAGTCCACAGGTGAAGGGAAATTCCACAGAACTGTAAACTGAGTTGAAGAAGGGGTAGAGGACTGTGAGACACTGTAATCAGTTTTCTTGTACTTATGGTGTTGCTGCTGGACTGTTTGAGTCAACATTGTCTAGAGTGAGAGTTGAGTTTTCTTTTGCTGTAAAACAACAAAAATTCAGATAATTTTTGCATAGTTTTCTCTTTGCCCTCTTGCTACAAGTAAAGAAGATTTAAAGGTGGTTTATATTTTACTACTCAGCAAGCGAGTTTTGTCCATCCTCAATAGTTCTGACATCCATACAGTGAAGTATCATAAATTGTGGTTACTTTATCCAACTCTACTTTGAGGTTTGCTTGCTTAAGACTATCAAACTTGAGTGATGAGTTGAACCGAAGATGCCAGAAATGTCAGGACCTACATAGATGAACATAAATCTAGGGACTGAGTCATGTTTTATGTCAGAGCAGGCCTCACAAATTTTACATTTTCACCTGCTATAGAAAAATTGTTTCTCCTAAGAGAAACTGTTTTTATTAAGATGAATTGCTGAGTGTTATTTTCTTTGGGGTTTTTTTTGTGATTGCCCTTGAGATTTTGTAGGAATAAAAGTACTGATGGTCTGGGTGTTTTTTTCTCTCAATAGTTCCAAAAGTAGTTGGAATTTCATTATGTGTGAAGCTACTGAAGACAATGAAGAGTAAGGTGTAAGGGATGATGTAGTCTCAAAAGCAGCGTGAATAAAACATTTGAAGTGTGAACTCTGTTATTCATATTTGCAGACCTAAGTAATAAAGCATTGTCAAGCACTGTACCTTGAAAACTATATGCCTTAAACCTAAGTTTGTTTTTGTTGTTTGCCCTTTTTTTTTTTTTTCTGGAGAAACTACACTTCTAGTTTCTGCCTGTTTGTGAGAGAGAACAGGTAGCTGGCTACTTTTTTGTCAGGCTGGACCAGAAATAGTTTTCACTGGTGAGTTGTAGTAAGCAGCCTGGACAGGGCATGAGGTTTTCAGTAGAAGTGTTCTACTTCCAGCACCTATGGCATCAGGCCTGAAGTTCTTATTTTACTTTATTTTAAGAGTGTTTTAATCATAGTCAAGAATATCTCTCTCTCTAGAGCACAGATGGCCAACATTTATTGAAAGAATTATGAAAAAGGAAGGGTTAGAAGAATTTTGTCCTCGGAAAGAGAAGCTATTAAAGTATTTCAATCTATTTAATCAATAATAGTTTTATTTCCTGTAATTACTGGAATTATAATGAGGAAATGAGTATCTTAAAATGTATTTAATAATAATCTCAGTGTATACTTTGATTCTATCAAGGAAGGCCTTCCAAAGGCCAAACCCTAATTATTTTGCTGTCATTTTATTTCAGATAAGAACTAAAGCATTTCTCTCATATACTTTTTCCCCCAAAGATCATTCCTAGTGAAATCTAATTTTGATTTCATACACTGCAGAGTGACTTGCTGTTTGAAAGTATCTTTCAATTAAATTTTCCAAGCCTTTATATTAATAGTGCAAGAATATGAGTTTCATTATACTCCAGTGTGGTTAAAAAATATTACTAGATCATTTCTATAATTGGGGAGCAAATATCACAAAAATGAAGTGTTGTGATGGTCACTGCTTAATCATCTGTGTCTAACAGAACGTGTTGTCCAGCATTAGGTGTGCAGCTTATCACAAATCAGAACTAGAAACTTTAGCTTCCTTAAAAAATAAGAATAAATTCCAACAATAGAACAATAGTTATTTAGTAAAGAAATTTGATGGGGGTTATTATGTTACTGGATATTTGGGAATGTGAGGTGTTTTTTTCCCCCTGCTTGTGAATTGGTTTGCTCTTTAGTTTTGGGCACTCTTGTGGATTTGGATAGCTTTCTTTGAAAGAATGAAGACAAATTACCTCTACATGAGGATTAGAGAAGTGAATTTCTCATTTGTATCTTGAATTAGATCTGAGAAAAATTATTAAAATCCTGCCTTGTGTGGGTGGTTCTCTTAGTCTTCTGGTGTCACTGTTTTGTGTTAATTATTTAGTGAAACTGCAGCACAACCCTGCTGTGAACCAAGTGACTTCTCTAAATACTGAGTAAAAGTCATGTTCATTCTCTTCTTTAGGTCAGAAAATAGCTGAGCTGAGGAAAAGAGTTTAAACAGAAGGTAGCGAATTTTCCCTGTGTGCATGGGGAAAGAGGGGTAATATTATCTTCTGACCCTTCCTCAAAACTATCAGGAACAAAGCTCACTCTGTTTTGTGTGCTCTGCAAAGGGCAGCAGGGTCTCAGAATATGAGTAGAAAAAAACCTATTTTCTATATACTGATGTGTCTTGGACACATGACAGATACAGAGCAGGCAGCTGAAGTGCTTTTGGAAGAACACAGAACTCTGAGGTTGGAGAACTCTATTTCTACAGGATTAGGCAACAGCTTCTGAATAGGTATATATTGGATTAGTTACCTTTTGGGGAGGCAGACACAGCCAAAAGTGACTTTCCCAAGGTTCATTTTGCAAATTAATTATACCTAACAGCAACTTCAGAAAGACGAGCCAGGATAACTGCACACCTTTCTGTACCTACTGATAACCTTTTAAAGATGATACTGCACTGAGAAATGGAGCTTTTCTTTACAGCACTTTGACTCGTTTCTTCAAAATATGAGAATATGAAAAGAAATGTTTGATCAGAAGTGTTCACAATGAATATCCCTCAATTGCTTCACAGTCGCTGTTGTGATGGATTTGAGCCCAATAAGCCAAACTGCCCTGAGTAACCCTTCTCTGTGTCACGAGGTGGCAGTGCAGAATGGGTTTGCAAATCCAGCCTTAGTAATTTTAGAAGGGCAAATTTTTCCCAGAGAAGTCTGTGATTTCTGCATGACTCTTCAGATTCTAGGTTTTTCTCAGTCTTGAGAAGTGGAAAACTTGCAAACTGCCTACAGTCATAGCATGAAGTAGCATTTTCTTGAAATTACTCTTATGCAAGTCCATTTAACTAAAAATTACAGTGGGTAGTATTTTAGAGGTACGTTGAAGACAGAAAAAAAAACCCAGCAGAAACTTAGCAGTAATGGGAGTGCATAATCTGGCCAATATCACCACAGGTTAAACAATAGGTCACTATTTTTTTAATTTACTCAATTAAAGTTGTCAACAGGATGTATCTTTATTGATTCATTTCTGTGGGGTTTATGCATAATCTCGAACTGGCGTTATAATGCTGGGATTTAACATCAGGGGATTCAAGTGGCTTAAACCAAGAAAGACATTGGAGAACCTGTTGCAGCTCAATTGCCCTAGGGAACAGAGATCAGATCACCTTTATAACTATAACTGCTGCAACAAAACGTGTAAGAGAAATAGCAGGTTTTACTTGCAAAGTCTTCAGTGGATTTCAGTCTACAAGGTTACTGAACCCTGTTAGGAAAGTCCCTACTCTTCCTCAGAGGAGGGAGAGACTGACAGAGAAGGGTTTTTTCTTTGCTACAGACCTTGCTCTGTCCAAACCACTTAAAACAACAGGACGAAAGAATTAATTCAGACCCACTAGAATTAAGATTGCTGGCTGTAGTTAGGGATCACTCTGAGAGACATTTAATGCTACGCCATCTCACTGGCTGATTATGCCAAGCTCAGAGGTGACATCCTCTGACAGCATCTGAAATAAAGACAAGACAAAATGAAATAAAAATTTAGCTACGTCAGTAATTTTAGCTATGTTAGTGTGACTTTGCAAATTGTAACCGCTTGAAAGAAGATTGCTGCCCAAATTGTGGGCAATTGAGATAAAGCTGGCTTACGTAAACAAAGGAAAGCGGGGAAAGACTTTTAGCACGTAGCATTGCAAGGAAGACAGAAGAGGGGTGGGGAGAACCTAAGCTGTTTGAAATGATAAAACTTTATGTAACTACTTTATAATAGTAAGAATAGGAGGTAGGCAACCAAATGTCTATTTAGATAAAGCAGACTTCGTAAAGAGTGTGTATGATAGATACTTTTGAAGCTCACTTCTTCCAGACGTATAAAAAGCTGTTGTGTTTCTTTTCTCGGCGGAATGCACGGGGGCGGGGCGAAACCCCTTTGGATCTCCCCGGCCATAATAAAAGTGTACTTTACATATTGTTTAAGGATTTCTTTGAATCACATCCTCATATTCAAAGTTTTGGCTCCCCTCTCTGTGTGTTGTAGTTGGCAAGGCAGCTTACCAACAGGAAATAATAAAGGAGAAATGAGTGTATGCGGAGTGCTGCAGGAATGGGGTCCCGTAGCTGCTGCCGACAACCTGGTGGTAACCTGCTTCCTCTCCTCTCCCTACCCTTGTGTCATGGGAGAAGCATGGCAGAATAGGATTGCAACCTGGAGAAATAGCCTTGTATATTATTCTGCCTGTTTGCTAATTTTTGAAGAGCTGTATGACATTTAATTAGTGAAATAATTGTGTGTTGGCTAGCTCTAACTACCAATATTAAAAGGTAATATATGGGTAATTTATCATGTAATGTACCTTCCATACTAGTTTAAAAAAAATAAATTTGAAAATAATAAAAAATCCTGCTCCAAAAATGGATGAGCTACCATCTGCCTAGCTAATGTAGTGTGATAGAATAACAAATAAAGTTAATTATGTCAAGCAAGAGTGTGTTAGAGAATCCACTTAAATAATCATGGATCACTTTGTAATCACCACTATCTGTTTACAGATAATTTGTATGAATTTCCCTTTCACACATTTCTCTACTTAGAGCTGATGTGTGCGCAAGATCCCAAATCAAAAGGCTTTAGAATGGCTCAGCTTTAACAAAATAAACCTATCTAGAGTGTTGACTAAAGCCTGGAAAATGCCCGTGGCTATTTGCTATATACCCAGTTGAGCTCATCAGTTCAACATGTGTCCAACCTCTTTTCACTAAATAAGGGCAAAATTCTCCAGTCCATTTGATGCTGGGTTTAACATGTGCCCTCTGTACTATACAGCCACAGACTGTGCAATCACGACTGAGCTGTTTGACCTGGAGACACTTCCTCCAAGGGGAAAGTGTCTGGGTTCCCAGAGACAGAGAGGGGAGGAGGTATGTTGGCCTATTGTGCCCAATCTAGCCAAGCAACAAGCTACTCAAGCTGGCAGTTGTAAAAGGGGACAGAAGAGTGTGAAGCTGTAGCAAAGCACAAGTTGAATGGCATAGGCTAAATGCCTGCTGAGCACCCTTTCTGTGATTGAAATGAAAGAGAAATTTCTCTCACTGGTGGGTCTATTTAAGCATAACTTACTTGAGTGCCACTCTCTAGGGGTTAGATAATTTAGAAAATAAGTGATGGTGAGAGTTGAGGACATCAGTGTGTTGAGTCCTCATACCTCACAAAACTGAGCTGAAAATACAGATTGTAGGTTGATAGATTCCATTAATCCACACCAACAACCTTATTTCGTGATTCTTTAATGAGTGTTGCAGAGTAACCAAATATTTCCCATCAAGTAAGCACCTAGAAGTCTTGTTCATTTTCTGAACTACAGCTGCATCTGCAAAACTGGGCTGGAAATCTCCAGAGGGTGTACTTTTAATTAGATTTCTAACATTTCCCTTTCTAGTCAGGTTGGAAAGATAAGAGCATCCTGCCCTTGCTCCTGGTCCCAGCCAGAACCAAGAAGTCAGAGAAGCATGTGAAAATGAAAAGGGTGGGGAAGAATAACAGAGTCCTTCTTACCAAACATTAAAAACATTTGATCCTGGATTTCATGAAAGGGATGAGAAAAAGGATCGATCTGTCCTGAATTTATCTGCTAAGCTTCAGGTGTTCCTAGGACTTTGCTAATATCAACAGGGTAATCACTGGAGACATTTGCTCTTTTCTCATCAATGACCTTGGAAAATGTTCTAATGTTTAGACTCTCTGGAAGCAGATGGCTTCTCTTTCTAGTTGCTATGTTGTCAACTGCATCTATAAATATAATAGAGATTATATACAGAGATTTGGGATTAGGGTAGTCTGGGTATATTGACACTATTTGGAAGGGGTAAATAAACAAATTATCAACATATTCCATAGAGGTCATCCAACCAACAGAGGTCTGTAACCAACTAGATGATTTGCAAGGAAAGACTTAATCTAACGTATGTACTTTACTTAAAATTAACTGGGAAACTTCAGGTGAAAGGGAGCTTAACAATTTCTTCTTCTGACACGCAACTAATACTCTATGTCAGAGCTGAGCAAACAAGCTCTGTTTGATGTAAATAAGCATCTTGATCTGCTACTTCTAATATGTAGACACTTTGAAGGACTTTATATCCAAATTATAATTTTTCCTTTCTTTGCATCTGAGTGGCTAACACAAGGAATGGTTAACAGCTCCCTTTTTTGATTCTATTTTCTCACCTGCTGCCCACTTAATTTTTCCATTGATCTGGATACTTGGGAAACAGTCTTCTTCTTCAAGAGAAAGGAAAGTCTCTCTCTCACTGTGATTCAAACAAAAAATTCTTCATTGCCCTCCCCAAGGGTGTGGGTTGATCAGCTTTGGTTTGATCAGGCATAGCGTCCACCAGCACCTTTGCATGTAAAAGGCATGTGTATAGTCCCTCAGCCTCTAATAAATTTTGTATTACTTGAGAAATCCTGTTGACAGGAATGGTCTGACATAGGAAAATGAGGGAGGAATGGCAAGAAGAGCTTTTCCTTTATAAACAGTCGTAAGGGAAATCTATTCTCATGACTAAATAAACCTGAAAGCTTAAGCAAAGCTTATTTTTTCTCAGTGCCAAGGACAAAAGTGAACTAAGAATTGTCTGTGTTTGTCACTCAAATAAATGATTATGTTGGATCCAAAGGTGCTACAAAAAGTAACATTTCAACTCCTAACCTTCTGCAATTCTTCAGTCAGCACTCAGTTTAAAGAAGGAAATTCACCCTGTAGTATAGATTTTAGTATTAAATATGCTCTTTTGGGGTGGTTTTGATTATCAGATTTAGCAAAGGAAAAGTCAGCTGCAAGATAAACATACTGCTATGCACATTGACTTTTGGCAAGAAGTGTTTTATTCACGTGGCAAGACAAATTATAATAAATAGCCATCCGTGTCTTTATCCTATACTGTTATTAATCTTATTACTCTGCAGCCACTGTATGCACACTAGAGATTTGTAACAGGAGCCTGCAGTGGCTGAAATCATGAAGATTAACTGGGATATTAGTGTCATTGATTAGTAACTGCAGTCCCTGGAGTAAGTGAGGAGCTGGACTCAAGAGAGAGTCAAAGGTTTGTTTAGTATTCTCCCAGCATTGCAATTTCTGGCATACCTTTTTCAGTCCTATCAAGAAACAAATGCCTCAGTGAGATTTTGTCCTTAGGAAGTGTTGGGCCAGGAAGTGGAGTTTAGTTGATTTCTGCCCAATCCAAATCTGACTATTTGAATCAAGAAATCCAGCTGCACTACACAAGGGCTAAGTTTTGACTTGCTCAATAAAGCTTGGCTTGCTGCTTTTAACAACATTTAACAATATTTGGTTCTCTCTCTAGAGTTTCCCATAATGCTTACGTGTGGGACGCACTGTACACATAGTCTGCATTAAGGCACAATATTCAATTTTAATCCCTAGGTAGCACAACTGCTGTAAGAATTATACTGTTGATGCTACATAATGCCAAGCAGAGCAACTTTCTGAGTCTATGAACAGATTTAATGAAAGATAAACCAAGAAAATATGGTGAGGAAACCAGGTGAAGCTGGCAGACTTTTATGTTTTGTTTCAAGTGGGTTGTCAGAGAAGAGGTGTCCTTCTCCCAACAAGTTTTAGATTCTATATTCTTGCACTCCTCCCAAAATACCTGGCTATGCCATGCTTGGACTAAGACTTGAAAGCAGCCCAAACTGACTCATGTTCCCCTTTAGAAGGGAAGGTGCAGCATAGCAAGTAAACCAGCCTGCAAGCATCAAGTCCTGTACGCTCTGAGCACCACATTGTTGCACAGAGCTTCATGTGAGATTAACATTTGTGGGTCCTGACTTGTAAGCCAAGAACTCAGCTTCCCAGAAATACTGTGCAATCACTACGGGGATGAAACAAATAAGATTACTTCATTGGCATGGGTTGGTGTAACCACAGCATATACTGTTAGTTTTCATTCTGTAGGAAAAAAAATGTTAGTTCTGAGCTAATTGTGGTCTTTGGAAGGGGAAAAAGGGAATTAAATGTTATATGTTATGTTGTTTTTTATTATTTTTGTTGTGAGGCCAAAAGTGGCCATTATAATAATTTAATCAGATCTTCTGCATAACTCAAACCAAAGAATTCAGCCACTAATAGCTGCACCAAACTTGTTGCTTCTGGTTGGATTATATTTTAGAAAGGCACCCAGAAAGAATGGTATGTTTTTAGAAATGGCTTACCATCTGAAAGTTGAGAGGACAGCACAGACAGCATGTGTTAGGGAAGAATAACATAAACTACTTGGATTTATAGCCTCCAAAATTTGAAATATACTTACATATAGATAGGAAACATAGATTTATAATAAACTGACTACTGCATTTACAAATCAAACAAGATTTCTGAGAGCCTGGATCTGGGGAGGTCTGTTTTACAGAGGTGCCTTTCAGGGGGAGTATTCCTATGTGATACTCTGATGTCTGATGGTAAATGAACATATACTATAAGCCATAGCAGAAATACTGCTTTTCTACCTAGATTCCTATCTATCTGTCTATCTATCTATCTGTCTGTCTGTGTATCTATCTATCTATCTAATACTTACAGATACAAAGCATATGTACATCCTACCTTGTTTGACTCTCTCCCAGAAATTACTATATACCCTAAATTTTTGAGGGCAAGAAGTACTAAAGGCATAGGTATTTTCATGCAGCTGCTCTTGCATGCTGTTTCACACAAATCAGTGTGATAAACAGGATGTAGTGCAGTAATAAATACCACAGACTTGGTAGGATTAGCTGCAAGCATTAAGTGATCACCAGAAACTAGGTTAAAACTAAGGATTTATTTTGATTTTTATTTTAATTAGGAGAAGAATAAATTTTTCCAGCTAGTTTTCTAGCTTACAAAGGTGATGTGTTTTCCCCTTTGTTCTAGAACATTAATAGTAAGACTAATAAGTTAGTCTTATTTGGTTAAAAATGAAGAAAAATTAAAAGGTAAGATCTTAGCAGTTTTTATGGAAATCATGAAAATAATGTATGAGCTGGCATCAGTCCAGTTTTGGACAAAAATTGAGAAAGAGCTCAGTGCCCAATTAGTTTTACAGATAATTATCTCAACAGCATCTATTTTCTCCTTCAGGAAAAGACCAGAGCTTTCACGTACTCAGAGAAGAGAGGCATCAAAAGGCATTAGTGGCACAATTCAGGTGAATAAGCATATTTGTTGATCTCTTGCTCAGAGGCTCTTCGTGCAAACAGCTCACAGGAGTGGTTTTCTCCACCTATCTAGCAAGTGAATGCCTTTCTTGCTTAATAGATTCTAGGTTGACTGCAGTTGAACAGCCCTGCATTTCCAAGAGTGCCTCTCTTTCCATGATCTCAGGAACCACAGGAACATAGTGTTCATGTCTCCTGTAACAGATATTTTTTTAATGGTTCAGTCATTCCCCATAGAGTCAGTGGCATTCTTGCCATTGACTATTTTTGATGCTTGAGTGAACCTTAATGTTTTGGGCTGCTGAGTTCACGAAATCCCTGAGGGTGAACTGGAAAGCATCTTCTGTGTCTGCAGGTGGACAGGACAATACCATTATCACTCTGACAGTGCAAAGCTAGCAGCTCTGAAGTGACTGCTTTGCAGAAAAAGTACTTCCTTCATCATCTCATTTAAGAGTACAAATAAGTGCATGGACCATAAAATGGAACTAGGCAAAAAGTTAGTAGTTTGCCATGATTCATTTATTGGAAGGAAAAAATTGGAATGAACCTGCCTTTTTGTTGTTTTTAATTTTTTGTTGTTGTTGGGCTTTGGTTTTAAGACTCCCAATAGAGGTTTTAAAATTTTCTTGTAAAATGACACAACCACTATTTCAGAATATTTAACTCATAGTGGGATAGATTCTCAATCCAGCAGGATGGCTGCTGTAGCTGCCCTCCCCCTTCCTGCTGTGGCAAAGGACTAAAAATCCTAGTGCAAATTCCTTTATTTGCAATAATGGTCAAACTGCAGCTTCTCCCTTGAAGGCATTCTGCAAAATTGATTATTCTCTTAATATCCTTAGCTCACGATGTAAGTGCCCTGGACAATTTAATGTATTGATCCATCATTCTGTTGAGCAACAAATTTCTGTCTCCTAGAAATTTGTGTTAGTGCAACCTGGGCATATATTGAAAGAAGTTGTTATTGGTGTTATTTACACTATTGTTAGCCCGGGAATGGTCAGTGAAATACAGGCAAAGAGCCTATTTACAGTGTTCTCTGCCTAAGCATCAGAATGAGAGTCCTAGGACATGGGTATATGTATACTGTTAAATAAAAGAAAGAGTGAGAGTTCTTGCTCTGATCCTTTGATTCCCCGTACTCCTTGATTACTCACTCTCTTCCTGGCTCTGGACCATTCCAGTTATCTCTCAGAAAACTGTATGATGCAGTGGGTTCATCCTGCACAGGATAGTTGGAAGACAGAAGGTGCCTCTTTGCCTTGGGTTAATCCATGATCGTGCCCTATTTAGCCATTTATTTATATCCCATGTCCCAAGAATTGACTGTGGATCCCAAAATTGACTCTAGGTAAAAACTGACATGGATTTAAATACTCTGCTGATTAAATACTCAGCTTCCCTAAAAAAACAAGCATACAAAACAATAAAAAGGCAGTTCTGTCTCTATTAAACTAAGACTGCCTATAAACATGTTGGTTGGTAACACTTCCTGTAAAATTATGAAATAATTCATCTTCTGGCATCTATAAAAAAAATATGTTCTGAATTATTAAGAAATTCAGATGACCCTGTTACTCTTTTGCTTTTTGTCTAGGGACTTAAATAACTAGTTAGTATACCCAAGTTCAGTTTATGAGCAGCCAGAGTTGTAGAACAGTGCTAAATTTAAAATCTAAATCTATTTCTTCAGGATATCTTTTAAATAGCTTTTCAGTGAAGAAAACTATAATGAATCTGTGGTTTCTGAGCTTAGTATATTACCTATAATCCCAAGGTTGCATTAATCCATAATCTTTCAATATGCAAATATTATTTTCTTTAAATAGGTTCATAGGACAGTAAGTACCTTGCAGTCACAAAGAAATTTACTTTGATGTAGGTTTTTTGCTGGTCTGCTTCCCAGAAAGGTTCATGCAATCTCATGTCTCAATATTACTGTTGTCACCATGTTAAGTTATGCAAAGTGAATATAGTGCATATGCAGTAGCTAAATTTCATTGCAATGTCAGATAATAATATAACATGCTATTGTTTTGGGGATAAACATTTTTTGTGTGTGTTGAAAAGTGAGTCTAGGGAGGCTCAGATGCTAGCCAACTTGTGGACCATGAGCCTTGAATGCCACTCAAACTGTGAACTGCAAACTGTGACCAAGGGCCAACCTACGGTGGATGGACATTGAGAATGGATGTTGAGACACTGAGACTGGGAAGTGGGCGGTGATATTTTGACTCAGCAAACAGGATCTTCTCACTCACTGCCTAATGCAGTTCTTCATGGAGCAAGGGATTTTGGAAGCTCCTTCCTTGGGATTTTGGGGGATTCCACAAGCCCCTTGTCACTGATGTACTGGATGCTGGTATGCTCTGCTTCAGGAACCTTCATGCTTGCAAAGCTGCAACCTGGCTTGTGCATCCTGACCAATAAACTGAAGCACAGAAAGTCATCATCTTGCAGGGTTTCCATGGAAGTCAGAAGGCTTTGCTTGTTTTAAGTTTGCTGGCTTGGAACATTACAGAACAAAAAAGAGTTTATGAATACCATGCAAACTGTGTCATGCAAAAGTGACTAGTAACCAGATGATTCACTGCAAATGTATTGCTAGTTTTGGTGTTTGTCTATTTTTCTTTTCCAGCTAAGCTGAGAGAGGGTTTATTGTAGGAGTCTGAGAAGTGCTCCCATCTGAGAGATTTTGGATCATAACTGCTCTTTCCGAGCACATGGCTTAGCATTGGAGCTGGAGATCAGGTATTTCACCTCCCAAGAGCTGTTCACTATTCTGTCACTGTCCTCTTGTAGTTGTATCACTCCATTTGACGTATCATCTTTCCCTATGATTACACTGACAATGACCATCACTGGCTACAGATTCACTGGGGAATGGGAGGGAAGGATAAAAAGGGGTTAAATTTTCTGTTTAACATTTCTCTGCCTTACTGTTAGCAAAATACGCAATTCCAGCTAGAAATCTGCTTTCTCCTTTTCCTCACCCCAGAGAAAATGTGGTTATGCATAACATTTTGGATTCTCACCCCATTGCCAGCTGTGTCTGTTGCTCCATCTCTCCCCTCTTCATATGCTCTCCTGGAAATCTCCAGTACCAGGGGAGGGAGCAGCAATCTCACCTCATCTCATAGCTGCAGTTTCCTTCTCTGGATAGTGCCACCTTCCACTGGTTAGTGCCACCTCAGGAGGTGGTGCATCACTTGATCAGTTGATATGGGAAGAAAGATTTTTGAAACCTGAGACTCCTGGAGAAGGATAAAACAGCCTTGGGGAATTAAAATGAAGTTAAATGTCTCTTAGTAGTGCTGTGGGTTCTGATGATGGCACGTCCAGCAGCCTTGTGATATGACCTGTGTGTCCAGTATGAGCCATTGCAATGGATGAATCTTTTCTACATCATATTGAATGAATATTCACTGTCATGTCACGGATGACAGACAGTTAATGACAGCCCATAGGGAAGTTTTACTGGGGCTTACTTAGGAACCGTCAAGATTCTTAAATAAACTTTTACTTTTTAGAAAAAATTTTAAAAAGTGATGTGAAGAACAAAAACAAAAGCACAAAAACCTGTCACAAACTTTTAAACAAGGTTTTGTCTCACTCACTCACATGATCCCGCCATGAGTGTTACATTTACTGGGTCTTCTCTTCCCCATGGAGAGATTGCTATTGACTAAGAAAGACTGGGCAGAAAGTCCTGATGCTTCCTGCTGTTCTGTTGCTTCCAGTTGGCAAAGCCAGGTGCTACTGGCCAACTACCCTGGGCCTCCCCCAGCATTCACCACACAGCTCCTTGATCTCCTGGATCTTCCATCACTTCCAGGATCTTCCTCCAGATGGGATCTTCACTTTCCTCTTTCTTTCTGGACTCTTATCTTCTCTCCATGACCACAGTTTCTCTATGGGAACTCTTCTTTTTGTTTCTGAAACCATAAATGCCTGACTGTTCCATGTAGCAGTAAATCTGCATTATATGAGAAAACTGCTGCTTAAACATGTTTCAAAATGGCTTTTCGTATTTCTGCAAAGTCACTGCTTCTTCTTCCCAGGACCCCCCATGGTAGTGTTATCTCTGCCTCAGGAATGTCCTGAGAAGATATCAAGAAGTCTTCCCATTGGACCCTGTTAACCCTTTCCTATTGGTTGTTAACCCCTTCCTGCGACTGGGTGTCCTGTAAGCCCCTGACCCTGTAATTGGTCACTGTGTGAATCCTCCTAGGACCTATATATGTAACCACCCCAACAATAAAACACTGTCTCGCCTCCTCTCCAAGTCCCGTGTGCTGTCTTTGTGGCTGCCGTGGGACAACGTGGGTGGAGGGAGGGGTGAGCAGCTCTCCCCTCCATGCGGCCGGGACTGAAGAAACCCCTGGTGCTGGAGTTTTCCCCCTCCCTATCCACCTCAAGCTGTTGGAAATGGAACCTCAGATGGGAGGAGAGCCAGAGTTCCAATCCAAATAGTGTGAGTGAAGAAGCACAATGTGTGGTCAGCATCCTAATTGGTGGTTCTGCCTCATGTCTCTTTCTTAATTGAAGGATTTGGGATGTTTAGTCCAGGTAATCTACAACAGCCTGCATTTGTTGCAGCTAGCAAATATCAGGCTTCTGCCAGAGAGTTCAGAAGTTCATTTTTGGACATTCACTCACCTAACCAAACTCAAAATCTGACATCTGTTAGAATTTATAATTTAAGCTTTTTATTTTTTTAACCAATAGCAGTTATTCACTTAGTCTTGTATCCAACCTCACTGCCTTGCAACTGAAGTAAGTGTAGGTGCAAAGTTAGTGACATGAGTGTGGAAAAGGATGGACAGACTCTTCATTAATGCCATCCATTTGGCACATGAGGACTGCAACAAACCATGCCAGGAAAGAACTGCAGAGACACGCCCTTCCCCCAGACCATGACTGATGTGTCCTAGCTTGCAACATTACATTTTAGAGAGATGCTAGTAAATGCAAAAAATCCAAATAGATAGATGTTTTCATTAATATCTACTATCTAGAGCCAGTTTTCTTTTTTTGCTTTCCACTCTTTGGATTTCTCCTGTTTTCTTCTCAATGATAGAAGCTTCATATATAAAAAACTGGTATTCTCTGTCTCTTCCATCTGGCACCTGTGCCTGCCTGGTAATATGTATTGTCAAACTGCTCAGATGTTTTATTTCTGCCATGGAATACTGTGTGGCATGAGTTAGAATCTGAACTGGAAAATTATTTTACTTCTGTATTCTTGGTGAGGTGAGGGTTGGTTTTTTGGGGTTTTTGATTCTGTCAGTGGAAAATGAGTTGGTTACGAAAGTGATATTGTTGGTTGCAGTACTTAGACTGGGTCCTGGAAGCAGCTGCAGTGGAGGAAGCAGTGCTTCTGAAGGAAAAGGAAAATCCCACAAAGTGAACTCTATGTAAACCCTTAGTTGCTACTGTTGTAAGCCACTGATGTATTTAGCTGCTGGATCTGGCACTGAATGTGAGTAGCATATCACAGGAAGAGCGAAGTATACCATTATCTCTTAACCATAATGCAAATTTACAAACTGTAGACTGTCACGTGGCGATGTGGTAAAACACAACTTCATTTTTGGATTAGCCTGGGGACACCTGATGCTGGCCTATTTGTCACCGAGGTGGCTCAGCAACATTTCCATTTTCTAAATGCCAATTAAATTTGTTAGGCCAGAGGTTGTTTATTTTGCCTGAAGGGCTATTTGACAGTTTCTCCATATCTGATTATATAATTGATCACTATTGCAAAGTCTAATAGTGATCCTTCTATCTCTTATTAACACAACTCCTCCTGTTTCCTCCTCTATCCAGAACCCTATTGCTTTGTCTGTTTTCTCTGACCTTTTATGTTGCTTCAGTTAGACAAGCTGTGAAAACATATGCCTGACTTCCAGCACTTCTGCATGAAATACATTAAAAATTCTTTCTGTGCCTTCAATGTCAGTGGTAGTAGTAAAGCTCCTACAGGGAAATTAATGGAAATGTTCCACTGTGCTCTGGGCAGATGGCGTGGGTGTGTATAGGAAAAACAAATTCCCGCCCCTGGTTAACACCTGCTGCTCCCAGAGTACAATAATTTCTTTGCAAGTAATTGGAAGGAATTACTTTCTCTCTTTATCAACAAGCTTTTTAGGTTGCATTTATCTCCTCAAAAACTCCCTTCAAAAAGCACATGGAGTAAATAATTACAATTGCAGTTCTGCAGCATGTTCCTTGAAGATGTTAGAATTAAGATGACACATGGTGGTTTGTAGTGATTAGTGTATAGGTGAAGCCATGGGTATTCCACTGACCTTCAAAATGTAGTTCAAAGAAAACTTAGACATTTTCTCAATTCCATCAAAGTCAGGACCAGCCATTGGAACTGCAGGATGCACTGTTGTTAATGCAGGTTGACAGCAGTGGCCTGACCCTTAGTGGCAATGTGCTTTCGAGAGTTCATGTT
Source organism: Neopelma chrysocephalum (assembly GCF_003984885.1). NCBI lineage: Eukaryota > Metazoa > Chordata > Aves > Passeriformes > Pipridae > Neopelma > Neopelma chrysocephalum. The sequence goes on from NW_020897801.1 coordinate 493,704, forward strand.
TCTAAAGCATTTTGGATACGTGTGATCCGTAGGTTCTAACATCACGGAATTGTGAATGCCTGTGTTTCTCAGACTCTCTGCTTTGATTTCAGTGAACTTTGGATCAGTCTTTTCCAGATCCTTTCAGCTCAGATGTTAGTTCTCTTTGGTAGCTTCACACATCCTAGTCTACCTAGGGGTAGCTCCCTCTGTGACAAACCATATGTACAGGTGACTTAGAAAAAACTCAGATTCCCTCATACTATCTCAGTATGTTAGAGTGCTCTCAACCTGATGCTACAGAGGTGGTCAAACTGCAAATTTCTTAACTAGTTTCAAAGTTAAAGTACTTTTGGTTTGGGAGTTTTTTTCCAAAATTGCACTTACTACCAGGTGTTTAGGTCATCACCCCTTTCTTATCTGGAGGAGTTGCAATGACAATACAATAAATGTGATCTCTTTTTTATTTCTGTACAGCCTGTTTTGAATAGACTGAAACAATAGTCTTGGCTATATTGTACATTTAATTTAAGTAAAGGAACTAAGAAAAACATCTGGTTTGAAATTCTGAAGAAAAATGATAGATCTTAGCTTTGTTTTGAAAGTGGTAGCAATATCTGTCATGCAGAAAATGACTCTCTGATAGTTATGCTGATAGTCCTGAAAATTGTGGCAAGTCTCAAACTCTAGGAAGTCCCTGACTGTAACTGTGCTTGGTTTTTTGCACAAGTTTCAGTATTTTAGCTCTACAGCGTGGCATCACTAATAACTACTTTTGAGTGTGAGAAGGCTTGTGTTATATATTATGTGGAAAATGCTGGAGAAAGTCAAATGATGTGGCAGGTTTGGCCATAGTGGATATGGAAATGCGGAAATCAGAATTCAATTATAATAAATGGGATAGTGTGAGGTTTTTTGTAGGGAGCATGTCCCGAGGTGCAACAGGTAGGCACCGAAGCTAGGGGACATGCGCAGAGCCAGACCCTCCTATTGGTTAAGAGTCACGTGGGATCAAGGTATAAAAAGGCGCGCATTGTTTGAATAAACCTCTTTGTTTACCATCTCACAGAGAGCGTGCCATGATTTCCTTATTATATAAAGGCAGCGTCCACGTGGACGCAACATATGGCACCCCAGATGGGACCGAATCTACATTAGATCAGATATT
>NW_020897801.1:499850-557316 GCF_003984885.1 Neopelma chrysocephalum
TACACCCATCCAGGGATGAATTGGTCCCAGCCGTTCTAACCAGGACATTATCCACCCCTTATTCTATGCCATCCATGTCATGCCCAAATTAACCCCCTTAAAAACTATGTCTCTTTAAAACTATATACACATATGTACAATGAAACATTACGGACCATTCTCACTCAAAATTAGGTCCCCTTGTGGTACACAACGTGTCTCCCCATCTTTTTGCATTACCCACCAGGTGAAACCAGGTCCTTGAGCAAAAACAATCCCTCGGATGGGTTTGCCTTTGCTTGAGGTGGGATTAATCCAAACAGTCTTCCCTAACATACCTCTCATATGCACCACGGGGACTTTATCTCCATCTACAGTATGCAAAGGTTCTGATTGGGCAGGGCCAGCTCGATTGATGGAGCCTCGCGTGTTGACCAACCAGGTGGCCTTTGCTAAATGCAGCTCCCAGTGTTTGAGAGTCTCTCCACACAGTGCCTTCAGGGTGGTTTTCAGCAGTCCGTTGCACCGTTCAACTTTTCCAGCAGCTGGTGCATGGTAGGGGATATGATACACCCACTCAATGCCGTGCTCTCTGGCCCAGGTGTCTACGAGGCCATTCTTGAAATGGGTCCCATTATCAGACTCAATTCTCTCCGGGGTGCCGTGTCGCCACAGGACTTGTTTTTCAAGGCCCAGGATGGTATTCCGGGCAGTGGCATGAGGTATGGGGTATGTCTCCAGCCATCCAGTACTTCCTTCTACCATGGTAAGTACGTAGCGCTTGCCCTGGCGGGTTTTGGGGAGCGTGATGTAGTCAACTTGCCAGGCTTCCCCATACCTGTACTTTGACCACCGTCCACCATACCATAGAGGCTTCACCCGCTTGGCCTGCTTGATGGCAGCACATGTCTCACAGTCATGGATGACCTGTGAGACAATGTCCTTGGTTAAGTCCACCCCTCGGTCCTGAGCCCATCTGTATGTTGCATCTCTCCCCTGGTGACCGGAGGCGTCATGGGCCCATCGAGCCAGAAATAATTCTCCTTTGTGTTGCCAATCCAGATCCACCTGAGAGACTTTAATCCTGGCAGCTCGGTCCGCCTGCTCGTTGTTGCGATGCTCCTCATTAGCCCGTTTCTTGCGTACGTGAGCGTCTACGTGACCGACCTTCACACTCAGCTTCTCTACCCGGCCAGCGATGTCCTGCCACATCTCCGCTGCCCAGATGGGTTTCCCTTGGCGCTGCCAGTTGGCCTTTCTCCATTGCTCTAGCCATCCCCACAGAGCATTGGCCACCATCCATGAGTCAGTGTAGATATAGAGTCTTGGCCACTTCTCTCGTTCAGCTATATCCAAAGCCAACTGAACGGCTTTAAGCTCTGCGAACTGACTTGACCCACCTTGTCCTTCGGTTGCTTCTGCAACTCGCCGTGTGGGACTCCACACGGCTGCCTTCCATTTTCGGTTTGTCCCTACAATGCGGCAGGAGCCATCCGTGAAAAGCGCATATCGTCTTTCATCTGCTGGTAGCTTGTCATATGGTGGGGCCTCCTCAGCCCGTGTCACCTGCTCCTCTTCTTCTTCAGAGGATAGTCCAAAACTCTCACCTTCGGGCCAATTGGTGATAATTTCCAGAATCCCAGGGCGATTAGGATTCCCTATCCGGGTTCGTTGTGTGATCAGAGCGATCCACTTACTCCATGTGGCATCGGTGGCGTGATGTGTAGCAGGAACTCTCCCCTTGAACATCCAGCCCAGCACTGGTAGTCGGGGTGCCAGGAGGAGCTGCGCTTCGGTGCCGATCACTTCTGAGGCGGCTCGAAGTCCTTCATAAGCAGCCAGGATCTCTTTCTCAGTTGGTGTATAGCTGGCTTCAGATCCTTTGTATCCCCGACTCCAGAATCCCAGCGGTCGTCCTCGGGTCTCCCCAGGCACTTTCTGCCAGAGGCTCCAAGAAGGGCCATTCTTCCCGGCTGCAGTGTAGAGCACGTTCTTCACGTCCTGTCCTGTCCTTACTGGCCCAAGGGCTACCGCATGGGCAATCTCCTGTTTGATTTGTTCAAAGGCCTGTTGTTGTTCAGGGCCCCACTGGAAATCATTTTTCTTCCGTGTCACAAGGTAGAGAGGGCTTACAATTTGACTGTACTCGGGGATATGCATCCTCCAAAAGCCCACAGCGCCTAGGAAAGCCTGTGTTTCCTTCTTGCTGGTTGGTGGGGACATGGCTGCTATTTTGTTAATTACCTCAGTTGGAATTAGGCGACGTCCATCTTGCCACTTCACTCCTAAGAACTGAATTTCCTGAGCAGGTCCCTTGACCTTACTTCGTTTAATGGCAAAACCAGCTCTTAGGAGGATCTGGATTATCTTCTCTCCTTTCTCGAAGACTTCCCCCGCTGTGTTCCCCCATACAATGATGTCATCAATGTACTGTAGATGTTCTGGAGCCTCGCCCTTTTCCAGTGCAGTCTGGATCAGTCCATGGCAAATGCTGGGACTGTGTTTCCACCCCTGAGGCAGTCGATTCCAGGTGTACTGCACACCTCTCCAAGTGAAAGCAAATTGTGGCCTGCATTCCGCTGCCAAAGGAATGGAGAAGAAGGCATTGGCAATGTCAATGGTGGCATACCACTTGGCTGCCTTGGACTCCAGCTCGTACTGGAGCTCCAGCATGTCCGGCACAGCAGCACTCAGGGGTGGTGTGACTTCATTGAGTCCACGGTAATTCACTGTCAGCCTCCACTCTCCGCTGGATTTACGCACTGGCCATATAGGGCTATTAAAGGGTGAGCGAGTCTTGCTGACCACCCCCTGGGTCTCCAGTTCACGGATCATCTTATGTATGGGAGTCACAGAGTCTCGGTCGGTGCGGTATTGCCGACGGTGCACTGTTGCTGTGGCTATCGGTACCAATTGTTCTTCAACCTTCAGCAGTCCCACAGCAGAGGGGTCCTCTGAGAGGCCAGGCAAGGTGTTCAACTGTCTAATTTCCTCTGCCTCCACAGTAGCTATGCCAAACGCCCAACGAAGTCCTTTTGGGTCTTTGAAATACCCACTCCTCAGGTAATCTATGCCAAGGATACACGGGGCCTCTGGGCCAGTCACGATGGGGTGTCTGTGCCATTCCTTCCCAGTCAGGCTCACTTCAGCTTCCAGTACAGTCAGCTGTTGGGATCCCCCTGTCACCCCAGAAATAGAGATGGATTCTGCCCCTATGTATCTTGATGGCATCAAAGTACATTGTGCGCCGGTGTCAACTAAAGCCTTATATCTTTGTGGCTCTGATGTGCCAGGCCACCGAATCCACACTGTCCAATAGACTCGATTGTCCCTCTCCTCTACCTGGCTAGAGGCAGGGCACCCCTAGTCCTGGTCATGGTACTCGTTGCGCTCTTCTTGTAAGTATGACCTGGAAGTCCCTTCAAGAGGATCAGACATATCATCATTCCTGGGCCGTCTGGAGTCTTGCCTGCGAGAGACTGGAGCAGCATTCATCCTCAAAGAGTTCCTTGTGGTACTTGTCCCTCTTTTCAATTCACGTACCCGGGCTGCTAAGGAAGAGGTGGGTTTCCCATCCCACTTCCTCATATCTTCTCCGTGCTCTTGGAGGTAAAACCATAGATTGCCACGTGGAGTGTACCCTCTCTCCTTAGCTGGGGGACGCTGGCTCCTGATAGCAGAGACCGTTGTTTGTCCTGGCGAGGTATGGAAGATCCCTTCCTTAATTTCTTCTCTTAGCCTCTGGTGTCCTTCTTCAATCTTCTCTTCCAGGCTTCGGACATGTTCAGCCAGTTTGGTTTCCACCGATGAGACGTGGGCTCGTAATGGGGCGGTGACAGTGTCTTCATAAATCCTGAGTTTGCTGACCAATGCACCAACCTTGTCCTCTCCCTCCCTCCATTGCAGTGTTGCTAGGTAGCGGGAATACATTTCTGGCCCGAGTCGTGCAAACTTCAACCACATCTGGGATGTGCACTGTACACCATCTGGACTTTTAGGAAATCTTTCGTCCTCTGAAAAGATTATCTCCAGTACAGCCAATTCTCTCAAGCACCGGATACCTTGTTCCATCGTGTTCCACTGTCCTTGCTGTACGTGGAGGTCCTCCTTGCAAAGGTATCTCTCCCTTACACTGGACAACAGTCGCCGCCAGAGGCTGAGAGTTTCCTGCCTCCTTCCAATCCCCTGATCAATGACGACATCTCGAGACAGGGATCCCAGTTGTCTTGCTTCACTTCCATCTAGAATTGTGTCGTTAGCGGCGGCATCCCAGATTCGGAGCAGCCAGGTCAGGATGGACTCGTTCGCCTGCCGTGTGAACTCTCTCCGGAGCTCACGTAGCTCACCCAGGGATAGGGACCGAGTGATTATTTCTGGTTCTGTCTCCTCCGGTGGATGTGAAGGTCCTGCCTCTTCGTCATCATTTGCTATGCGGACTGATTTAGTCTTCGATTTCCTTTTCTGGACAGGGGCGACTGCTATTGGTTTCTGTTGTCCTTCTGGCTCCTCGATGGTTTGTGTGGGCATGGTGCCAGTTGATTTATTTCTTACTCCCTCCGACTCAGCTGTAGTTTGTGTGGACGTGGTGCCAGTTGATTTGCTCCTTCTCTCCTCCCCCTGGCAGTGCTGTACCATGTCAAGCAGTGCCCGGTAAGCAGTGGCCAGGGCCCAGCAGGTTGCTGTGAGCTGACCATCTCTGGAGCTGCCAGAGCATTTTTCCTTTACCAGTTTTATCATGCTGACAGGATCCTGCAGTTGTTCAGGGGTGAATTTCCAGATCATGGGAGGAGAAAACTTCTCCAAATACTGGCCGATGTCCTCCCACTTCCCGTGCCACTCAGTGTTATCCATTCCCAGGACAGGCGTCCAAACAGCCTCCCTAGAAGGCCCTGTTCTGACCCTAAGCATGGTGTAAACAGTACAGAGCAGACAGAGCAGCAGACAGAGCAACACTAACAATAACATTATGCCGTCCTTAGCATCAAAAGGAAAATCAATATTTTCAAAAACTGTTGTACCAGGCCTGAAGGGAAAGAAGGAGGTGAGAGGCTGGAAACCACCATTCCCCACTGTTCCCCCAAAGGGCTGGGTGCAATTTTTAATGAGGCCCCAGAGGTAGCAACCTAAACCAGGACAGGTAAACAGGACTGAATACACATTTACAATGAAACTCATTGCTTCTGAGGTTATGATGACATAAACATAGTATACTAGTAAAGCAATTTGGATCCCTCTCCCTGGTCTTAAAGAGAGCATTAAAATAGGCAAATAGTTCCCCATTTGTGGAAATATGAACATGCTCAGATAAAACACCCACGTGAATGCATCAAACAACATGTTGATCGGGGAGTTTCTGTATCCAAATACACAGATGCTTAAAATGAAATTGTGATTCTGACTTCTCTCTCTCTGCCCCACGTTGGGCGCCAAAATGTGCTGGTTTAAAAGTTAACCAGCAAGGCAAAATGAACTCAATTCAAAAGAGAGATTTATAAGTCAGAATAACAATTTATTAAAATAATGCAATAAGTACAATTATACAGACAGACAATTGGTTTTAATCCACAAAACCCAAATGTACAAACCCAGCACCCTGGGGTATGAACAAAAGTGGTGTACCTTGGCCCACCCCCCGAGTCCAAAGCAAAGGGAGAGGGAATAAACCTGCTGATGGGAGAGCTGCTGCAGTCTGGTCAGAAGTGGTGATTGCAGTCCAGTTGAGGGTGGTGGTCTCAGCCTGGTTGGGAGCAGCGGTGGTCTGCTGTCTTCCTCTGGGTCCCACGAGAGAGCGCCCCAAGGCTCTGAAACTCCCAGTTATATACTCTCCAGTTCAGGCGGGAGTGCTCAGTCCCTCCCTCAGAGTAGGGAATTCCATAAAAGGGCATGCGGATGCTCAGTCCCTCTTCCATAAAAGGGTATTAGAGCAGGGAATTCCATATAAGGATATCAGAGCGGGGAATTCCATAAAAGGGTACAGGAACATCTTCCCACCTTGCAGGCCTCTACTGACAGCAGTTTTTGGGAAATGGCATGGAGGCTATAGAATACACAGTTTTGGGTTACACCCATCCAGGGATGAATTGGTCCCAGCCGTTCTAACCAGGACACCAGCACAAGAGTGTTACAAAGTTGTGCTGATCCAAACTCACAACATTTAAATCGGCTGCGGACTGCTTTGCACAGGCAAATTGAATACAATGAGGCCAGAGAGATGCTGTAAAAGCAGTTGGCTTCTGATAAGGTGAACGCAAGCTGTGAAAAGGCTTTGCAAACCCTCTCTGGAGGGGTTGAACACAGCACCGCTGAGCTGGTTCAACCTTACCAAGGAATTGGCTCTGAGGAGCACCGGTCCGCCTCTCTAGCTGCGCCCCTAGAAGCCCAGCTAGGAATACGAAAAGAGGCCAGACTCAGAGCAAGTGGTGTCAGGTGCAGTAGCACTGACCGCTCTCAAGGAGATTACATCTGGAGACCCCTTTGCAGCAATGCCCCAAAATACTCTAATGGCAAGGAATGGGCTGAGTTACACCCAGGGTGCCGAGGGCGAAACAAGTGCTTTGCTGCCAGCATCGTCCTGCTTGTTGCCGTCCTGCTTGCTGCCTTCTGTGCCACAGGCTTTCATGTGCCAGAGAGGAAGCAGCTCGAAGCAAGCCCCAAAGTGACAACAAACAGCCTAGACAATGCCCTTATATACTGCACACCCAAGAAAGGTGACAGATGGAGAATACTGCCAGACTCTAGAGCAGTAAGCGCAGTCATAAAGCATGTAGGAGCACAGCAGCATGGACTGCCTTCACCCAATGTGCTCCCAACGAGTTGGCCGCTATTGGTAACTGATTCAAAGACTTGTTCCTCTACCACCTTCCTACACCCTGAGAACATTCCAAGGCTTGCCTGTCCCATCATGGCCTTGTGCACGGCCCATGCAAGTATATTGCTAGGCTGTCTCTCCTCAGGGGATGCAAATAGCCAAGCAAGATATCAGACAACCATGATACACCCCTATACAGGTAGCATACCAATGAGCATGGCCACAGGAAATGAACTGCCTTTTACTCTTACTGCTCTAATCCAAAATGTCCAAGATGTAGGGTTACAGCTTGCAGCAGAAGAAATTCAGCAATCGTTACCCTGGACTTTCCTTGGACAAGAATTCACGCAGCAAAAAGATTCTCCACAACTGCTGCAGCTCAAGGTAAAAAACACTTTATATTTACACGAGTTGCAAAAGCTTCAAGGGGCCACAAACCGGTTAAGGCCTATTTTAGGCTTGACCACAGAGGAGCTACACCCTCTGCTTCAGCTGCCAAAGGGAGACTCCAGTCCAATGTCTAACAGGCTACTGATACCAGAAGCCAAAAGAGTGTTAGACATTAGTACCAAGGCAATAGAGAGAGGGATAGGCAGAAGGAGAAATCCTGAACTACAAATATGCCTAACCCTCATTCCCAGCAGGTATCAACTATTAGCAGCCTTGTTACCGTGGGATCAGACTGAAAAAGACCCACTGCAACTTCTAGAGTGGCTAATTTTGCCCCATGTACCATCTAACACTGTGTGGACTGTTAATGAGATGTATGCAAAGCTTGTCATTCAAGGCAGAGAAAGACTGCAGAACTGAAAGGAGGGGACCCTGCCTTTACCACCATCGACTTGCCAGCTACGAAGGACAATTTGGATAGGATGCCAGCTGAGGACGCAAGGTTCCGAGCTGCCTTAGCAAGCTTTCATGGTAAAACTTTAATGCATCTCTCAAAACACAGGTTGTGGGCAAAGATTACTAATCTACCTTCAAAAGCCACGACCAGATGCGAACACGGACCAGTGAAAGGCTTCAGGGCCTTCACACCTGCATCTGGAAACAGCATAAAAGGCTGTAATAACTCAGGTAAAATCCTGCTACAAAACAAGGGAAGGACAGACGCAGACCACGAACCACAGCTGTGCAGGTTCTGGAAATGACCTCGTCTGTATTGTCTTGGGAAAGTTTATTAAGTGATCTTTGAATGTTATAACTGATTTCTGTTATGTTGCAAATTGATGCCCCATCTTGAAGGGTTGTTTATTTGAGATATCCTAGTGCTTACTTGTTAATTGAAATGCGTTCTGTTTGGTTTCTTGTGAATTACAGAAGGTTTGGATTTTCATACACATGCATACAAAGTAACACAATGACAGGTAAGGGCCAACAACTGATAAAGAACTAAGTGACTGACAAATTAACAACATTTCACATCATATCTAAGGTCTTGAAGCAAGTGAAATTGTCTAGTTCATTTTTCCATCAGAACGCAAGATCCTTAAACAGACAATTCAAATAACATTCAATTAGCTCAAGACCTCATCATGTCACGCCCAAACCGTCAAAAAATCACAACAATGCCATCTCAGAATGCATTAACCCCGCATGGTTAATTGCAAATGAGATTGAGCAAACAGATATCACACACATCTCTGAAATGGACATATTATAATATGTACATGTAACAGTAGGTATATACCAGCATCACGTAACCTACACAACACCCACTGCAGGAAAGGCCAAAAGTGTGAGACACTTTGGCTTAGTTGCCCAGCAACTCTTGGTCCATAATATTCACAGTAAAGCAGCTATATCTCCTATCAAATAGGAAAATTCTCATGTCACAAGTATTCCACACTCACTCATTACACAGGTAATTACACAAAGAGCACACAACACAACAAAACAGTGTCAACTAAACAAAAAAGGGGGGAGAGAATCTGTATAGCTAAAAGAATATCTGTGAAAAACCATGTATGTATTAATTTTCAAATTGTGACAAGCTGGAAACATGTGAGTAAGAAAGGTAATACAAACCCCATGCTAGTGTACCTCTCCCAAAACATCGGTCATGGTAAAGGATTTGGTATCTATGCAGTGGACGGAACCACTAAATCTGATTTGGGATAGAGGCTACGCTGGTGAGTCTGAAGAAAAGAGTTAAAATGAACACCTTCCAGGTCTGTTACACCCCACAAGGTACAAAATCACATCAGCAAGAACCAGAATGACGCAGAAGTTATAAGAAGGTTATGTTTATGTTTAAGGTTTACTTTAAGGACGACCAGTGTGGCAAAAAACAGTTTATAAAAACCCATGAATGTGTGTGTATGATGCGTGAGATGATGGCCATCAAAGCGAATGAGAGTATGAATGAACATGAGTGTTGTATGTCTGGACGAATATTGAAACACTAAAACACCTCACAAATAACAATACCTCCGCCACAGGGTCATTTAAGAAAATTTAGTTCTGCTAAGCTTAGCCTGTTTCTTAATAAAGTTGTACTCCCCAGTTATTTAAAACCCTCAGGTTAATAAAGTTTATAAGTTTGCACGGTTAGGCCAAGGCCTATAGATTAATAAAGGTATTTCTCCAAGTTGCACTACCCTATAGGAATATAAGAAAGTTTTAAAAGGTTCACAATAGGAATATAAGAGGCCAAGGCGAGCAGTATGCTGGATCATTGCAAGCCTTGGTAGTTTATAATGTACTGTTCTGATTGATTGCGCTGTTGCCTTTGTAATGTTCTCGTGACCTTCTTATACAATTAGGAAGGGGGAGATGTAGGGAACATGTCCCGAGGTGCAACAGGTAGGCACCGAAGCTAGGGGATATGCGCAGAGCCAGACCCTCCTATTGGTTAAGAGTCACGTGGGATCAAGGTATAAAAAGGCGCGCGTTGTTTGAATAAACCTCTTTGTTTACCATCTCACAGAGAGCGTGCCATGATTTCCTTATTATATAAAGGCAGCGTCCACATGGACGCAACAGTTTTTGGTTTAGTATTCCTCATTTATTGAAAAGTTTGGGTAAGTGATCAACCCTCAGTGAAGTACTGAACCTCTGCTGCCACAGAAACGTTCTAAACTCCCATACATAATCTTTTCCTGAAAAACCTGCTCCTGTGAGGCAGGAATAAATATAACATCCTAAATAAGAAACTATCAAGCCTGTCAGTTTACAGATTTATCACCTTCTATTGACTATATACCTAAATGTTACTGCAAAACAAAAAATATACTCAAGCAGCTCCTATTTAATTTTGCTTGGATTATTTCTGCCATTGATGGTATCACAGGGCTACTTTCATTGAGGAGTGTAACATAGGATTCCTGTTGAAATTTTTGTGGAAATCAGACTGTGGAGTCTTTTTCCCTGGTGAGACAAACATATCACTTACACTGCCTTTGCAAAAACAGTGCATCCACAATAATATATTCATTATATTTGTTCGGCAATCAGGTTAGCACATCGTTGTTTCCTTGTGAAACCACTGCTTGACCAGATAGCAATGAATTACGACCTATAATATACATGCATTATTCTGACCACCTTTGCCAGGACTGAGTTGTTTGTTCCTGCTGCCAAATCTGTAGGCCTCTTCCTGACAGCTGAATGTCCCCAGTAACTTTATTTAGATCCCCAGCTATTTTGTAGAAAAAATGTGATTTACTTTAATTTTGCAGTACTATCATCTTAAATGAGGATGTAATTTAAACACAGAAACACAACAATTTTCTAGTCATGCTAGTTGTAAACACCAGGCTGGTAATGAGTTGATTTTGTGTTCTTGGTACCAGTAGCCAGCCCCAGATTTTGAAATAGAGTTTTTAAGGACTTAAAAATTATTTTAGAGGAGGAGGATGGGAGGATGTAACATTTCAGGACTGAGCAAATTGAAAATATACTCAAAAAGCTGAAGAGGTGGGAGATGGGAAGGTTTCTAAACAAAAGAGAATATAGGAAACATAGAAGTTCCCATAACTCAAGCAATGTGTAATTCAAGCAGTCCACAAGTACTGTTCCTCACTTATTAATTTGCTTTTAGCAATCTCTTGTTATAGCTTTAGACTTGCTATTTGGATTTCCTTTTGAGAGCCTATTCCCAATTTGAACTGCTTCAAATCTGCACTCAAAGAGCAGCACAAATTTTACTTTGCTTCGTATACAAGCATTCTCATCTTTGGTTAATAATTTCAGTGTGAGGGAGAGGAAAGCAGATGGTTTGTTTTATTTGTATGAATGCAGCACCCGCGAAAACAGAAGACTTAACTATGTAGATCTCTGCTTCCAGTGCAATGGTAGAAGCACTTGGACTTTACTTTAGGGCTCATTAAAGGCAAAGTAATTAACATTCAATTTCATGGAGGCTCCTTCTGTGCCTAGGTTGCTCATTTCCAGAAGAGAGATGGCAATAGTTTCCATATCACAGAGAAGCATCAAATTAACATACAATAGTTTGGGGAAGCCAGGCAGCTGGAGCTTGGGAGTGGCAAAAGTACCATGGTCTCTAGGCTGGAGTGAAGGCTGAGAGTAGTCAGAGGCTTCTATTTCGGTGCTTTTTTGGCTCTGCCTTACTCTGTCTTAGAATATATTGTGTGGTGCTGCACCCAGCCTAGTCCTGCTCTGGGACAAAAATAACTGTGAAGACGCTACAGGGCATGCTTGGACCGTATATAATTACATGCCGACTTGGAAAGAAAAGGTTGTATTTCTCCTTCCAGGGAGTCCTCAGTTGTAGGAGCAGAAAATTAAATCTGCTCATATGCAGGCTAAAATTATAGAGTACTTTTGTTATAAAAGGAAACCTGCCTTTCTCCACGCTGGTTGGGAAAGGGAGTGGGAGCTCTCTATGATCAGGGCTGTTTTCAACCATCTGGCAGAGGTGGCGTCTAAGACAAAAATATCTGAGAGCAACAATGAAGAGGAGACTGATGTGGCCTGAAAGTAGGCCTTCACATGATAGGATGAATCAGAGAAAAAGGAAAATTGAGACTGAGTATCAAGAAAGAGATTACAAAGAGAAATTGTGGAAATGCTTCTTGCTCGAGTGATTTAATGACAGAGCATGCTGCTGCCTGTTTTGTGGAGGCAGGAACATGGTGTGTGTCTGTAGAGGTGAGTCAGGGATGGTTGATTTGCTCAACAATATTCCATTAAGCTGTACTTCAAAAGAAGTAATTGTAGGTTTTTCAACCTCTTGTTTCTAAGGATGTTATTTCAGAAAAGCACAGAGTCTGGGATGCATGGGAAAAAAATATGACTTTAAATGTCTATTTCACATTAAAATTTGTATAGGTGTCCTGAAGGTCATGGAAGCCATATGGCACCAAAGGCACTTGCCCGTCTCTCCACTCCCCTATCCCTTAACCTGCCTTACATGAACAGTGAAGCAGATTCGGGGGATGGAGTGAAGGATTCTGCTCTTTTGGGCCTAGGATGACTCCTGCTTATCTTCTCCCACACTCCGAGTTCTCTCTCATCCCTGTTCAGATGGATCCCTTAGCATCACCCTGTGGATGGTGTGAGGTGTACTTACCAAAGAAGCATAAAACAACAGAGACATTTCCTTCTTTAGCTTGACTTGAGATGTTGATGCATGAGAAAATTGCTGGAGAACATTTGGCTCTGTGTTTTCCTCCTAATGTTTCTTTAACAACTTGAGAATGACCCAGTGTCAGGACACAGAGGGACAGAAGTTATTTTATATCCTCTGGGCTTCAAGGCTAGTCCTGAATTGACAAAGTTTGGCTTTGTGCATAGCTACATGTAGCAATTATGTGCTTCCAGCTCTGCACGATTATCTGTTTTAACAGCTACAGGTTATAAATAAATAAATAAATGGCTTAAATTGTTGTGAAACTCTTCTCTGGTAGAGTTATAGAAAGAGCTTTGGAGAGCTTGTGTAAAATCTTGCTTTTCTTTTTTTTTTTCCCCAAACTAGAAAATATCTGACTCCCCAGCAGTCCCTTTTTCCAAAACTACCTAAACATATTGCAAACACAATGGTACTTTAATCTTTGTGAATATGACCTATGTGAAAAATCTGCTTGAATTAGATTAGCCTTTCTTTTTTTAGGGGACAAGTGGGAAATTTTCCCAATATTCTCTCTCTAACCATTTAAATGTGTGTGTGTGTGTGTCTGTGTGCATAAGTTCATAACATGAATATTATATATTCACATATATTTATGTATAAAATTACATATATCCAAAATCACTATGTAAAGCACTTGAATGTCACTATTACTCAATAATGCTCTCTTGTTTCTCAGTATTTCAGTTATTTAGTTATTTATCTTTTATCTGTCTGCCTTCTGAATGGGAATGGATTGGAATCAAGTTAGTTGACTTATTTGTGGTTATCTCTTTAGACATTTGTAATTTAGTCCCCAAACACTAAAGGAGTTTAATTAAATTGTAGAACTGCAGATAATTTCTGTCCAGAAGCCAGGCTGCTTTTTAGGGGAATTCATCACAACTTGAAAGGTAAATGTGCACTGGTTTGATCCAGAGCTGGATGGTAAAACCTCCAAGGACCATGGAGGTGCCGAGGAAAGTGGTGCTGACGGTTTAATGTGCATCTTTCTACACAGATTGTTGCTGCAGCTCAATGTGCTAGAGATGCTGCTTCCTAGTAAATGTTTTTTTCCTGACATCAACAGCTGACTATGTGCTTCCAGCTGAAACAGTTTTTGGTTAGCTGAAGGCAAGCCACAGTCAAAGCAAAAGAAATGGGTGGTGACCTAACAGCAGCCTTCCAGTACCTCAAGGGAGCCTACAAGAAAGATGGAGAGGAGCTTTTTACAAGAGTGTATAGTGACAGGACAAAAGGCTATGGTTTCAAACCGAAAGAGAGTAGGTTTCGATTAGATATTAGGAAAAAAACTTTTACTGTCAGGGTGGTGAGGCACTGTAACAGGTTGCCCAGCAAAATTGTGGATGCCCCATCCCTGGAAGTGTTCAAGGTCACGCTGGATGGAGCTCTGAGCAACCTGGTCTGGCTGAATGGTTTCCCTGTCCATGGCAAGGAAGTTGGAACTAAATGATCCTTAAGGTCCCTTCCAACCGAGGCCATTCTATGATTCTATGAAATAAGAATAAGTTTTGTTTAAGAGGTTGTATCCATACTGCCTACAAAACGATAAAGGTGTTCCTGGATATCAAAGGCGGCAGAATAAGAAAAACAAAGCTACAGCAGTTATATAGCTACTACACCCACGATATTGATCTCTCAGGGTAGTTACTTGCAGCCTGTACAGCACCCAAACTCCTATCAAATAATTCCACTGGGTCTCTGTGAATTATATCTGTGTTTTGCACTATCTGAATTCAGCACCTTGTCCTCCCTGATGTTGTCCTTAACTACACTCTATCATTTATCATACTTCACTGAAACAGCTTCACAAAAGCAAGCGAAGAGATTTGTGTGTCTGAGAGAGTGTTTTGATAGCAAAAGATTGATGAGCCTGACTTCTTTTGTAGATGTGTGACAACCCTTCATTTCACTGGGTTTGTCACTGTTCCCCACCTCTCCAGAGAACTTTGCAGCCTGTCTCATTAGATAGCCTTCTTAGCAGAACTGTTTTCTGGGCTCTTCATACTGTAGAAACCATAGAGTAAAATATGCCTGTTGACAGAATGAGACAGTATTTTGCAGATATGTGGTATGAATTGTGTATATGATGACAAAAACCCTGTTAAGGCACCTGCCCTTTTTGAGGCTGCCAAGACAAAAAGGCAGGCTGCAGTTTGACCAGTCATCTACACCCCTCATCTCAATTACCAGCCCTCTGCTTTTGGGATTGGACCAAGAAACAGCTGTAGAGGCTGGGCGTTGCCTCAAACAGTAGAGCATCAGTGACATTGGTTTCTGTTATTCACACACTAACTAGACATGACTGCCACGGCCCGAGGGAAAGGGAATAGGGACGCAGCACTGCACAGAGGGTTCTCACACAGTAGAAGGTGAGGGTGCAATGGCAACTTTATTGAGGGAGGTACAGACTTAAATAGGGTTTGGGTAAGGGGAGGTTCCACAACTGGGGTAGAGCAAGGGATTGACAGGTCAGGGTAAAACAGGATTGGGAGATAAGGGAAAGGTGGGTGTAACTTCTGGGTATCCAGGGGAAGGGACCAATGGTAGATCTCTCTGCACTGCGGCAAACTCCAGCCAATCAGTAGCAGAGGAGCGGGAAAGCAGGGGAGAGCAAGGGAGTAAACAACTTTTGGAGGGAAAACTGTGAAGGCAAGTCTGAACAAGCCCTAAACAATATAAACCATAGGGAGTAATATGGGGATAATTGTGAGGGTACATAAAACTGGGTTCAGAACTGGGGAATAACACAAATGTCCATAAGCAAATAGTCTTTTCAGGCTCCATATAGTTCACGCCAGGCTCTGTATCTCTCCCAGTCCGATTTCTTCTCTTCCACACATGACCCTTGTTGCCATTTGGAAACTGGTGAGATGACTACCCACTGTGGCCTTTTGCTATCATTAAATCCCCCCCAGTCCTCTCTCAAAGTCAATGTGATGCAAAGCAAGTCCGCTGTTGATACTTTTCTCATTTGTCCTTTTCTGCCTGTTTCCAGAACAAGTGTTTCTCCTTCTGAGAAGTAAAGTCCATCTCAGTTTTCAATGCATATTTAAACCAGCTCAGTTGTTCAGAGATGTATTTTGTACCTTATTTTGATTTATCTTGTGTTTGCATATTCTTCTTTAAAAAAGCAAGAAGTCATGACAAACCTAGGTTATGGCTTATTGCTTGGCTGGAATTACCTAAACTTATTTCTTCTGCTGCCCTTACTTATCCTGATTTGTGGAGTTTGTTACAACTTGAGATAACTGTCTCCTCTTCCTAGCTGTGGAGGAAATAATCTTTGTGACCCCTATATCCTCTTGATTGCTCTTAGATAAGAGCTCTATGCATATTTCAATTTCATCTACAGTGACTGGCTCTGTGATGTTTGTGGTATTCCTAGAGAAATGGGTGCCTTTCTCTAATTATTAATATGTATTATAATGCAGGTCATCATCTGGCCTTCTAGGACCTGATTAAATCCAACAAAACAACTGTGTTAAACTTTTCTATGGTGCCTTTGAAAACAAACAATCTGGCATGCCACCAGGCTCAGACTGATTGTCATCTCACTGAAGATCTCTAGCTTGCAGAAATTCTCCCCTGCCAGGTGCACAGGGAAGCTGTGTTACAGACAAGAAAACCTATACAGAGGAAGGGGCTCACAGGCATAAAGCTGGGTCTTAGGAAAGGTAGTAGGAATGGCAACCAAAGATCCATGGAATTAAACACTATGTCGTATTTCTTTGCTCCACATGTAAGTATTCCTGGCAGTAGATTACCCAGGCTCTTTTCCTTCCGTGGGGGAAGATGTTCCACTGGTAGCAGTGCCTTGAGATGTGTTTCCTCACTCATGCATCCAATCTTAGTTATGGTGTGGATCAGTAGGGTGCCATTTACCTCTCATTTGTTTGCAGGTGGATTCATTTGTGTGGCTTGGCCTGTGAATTCCCCCATCTAAGTCCTTACTGCTGAAGCTGGATGCCTGTTTAGAAAGGAGTACAATTTTCGTGGAGAGTAGCAGAGGGGTCTGAGACTCTGTTTCTCTTGGTAGGGTGGTAAGGGATTTAATGTGTATTCAAGAACACTTAGAGGTAGCTATGTGTGCTTGTGCTGTGAAGAGGTTGTGGATCTCAGACATGTACCTGTATGTGGCATTTTATCTGGGCTGGCTATGGATTTCCTCACTTGGCTAGAGGGGTTTTGCTTCTGAACTGCAGAAAGCCTTGGTTTTGGCTCAGACTTTTTCCTCAAGTTTCCTCCCTCAGCTTTAACATAGTGGCATTCTGGTGTTTAACTTTAATGGACCACTACAGAACCTTACTCAGTTTAGTTTTAAATCAGTTATTTCTTTTGCATCTTGCCATTTTTTTTTTATGTGATTCCCTCATCCCATTTCCTCCGCTGTTTTACATTCACAGTCTGTAGAATACTTTGTGCGTAGAGGGCTGTAGTTCCCTACTTAAGATGCTGAAAAGTTTTTTCAGCCTGTTACAGGACCATCTGCTGTATAGGTGTCATATACTACCATTTAGGATATCAATAAAAATATCACCTTCACTTCCTTCCTGGAAGATAACAACCTACCTTACTCCTCAAAGGAGAATCTGCTGGAATGTGTAGCACTCTGGGCTTTGTCCACATCCAGACTGACAAACGGATGTCACTGGGCTCAGTTCGTAAGAGAGGGAAATGTCTGTTGGGCACCCCAGAGTCTGCTGACATTGATACCATGTGGTCTGAAGGGTTTTGATGGTCGCCACCGTGCTGAACAGCGTGCCACTAGGTGGTAGTGCTGGTCAGACCTACTGGCTGGGGACACAGGGATAGCTATTGGCAGAGGAGTCCCAGAAGAAAAGGGGAAATTTAAAATTCATTAATATTTTTCCACTGTACTCTGATCCGACAAAGTCAAGCAATGTAATCTTGTCCTCTAGTTTGACTGTGGAAACGAGTCCATTTAAAAACCACTTCAGGTGTACTTGGGGGTCCATAAACTTTTCACCATTATTTTAGACTTGTGTCTTACACTTTTTTCAAACTGAGTGTATTATTTTTAATATACCAACAATATACTGTGCCTCGGAAAGATGTGGATATATTCTTTTGCTTACATTTTGAAAACCCTGTGAAATTTGGAAGTGATGTTCTGAATATTCAAAATACATTGACTAGTCAAATGTAGATGAATATATCTGTAAGTTTCTTTTCTTAAGTGACATCACTTAAAAAACAAATTATATAGAATATTATCTTGTCCCTCAGTTTTAATTTATGACTTGTTCTAAGTTTTTAATATATCCAGGAGCTACACTGGCAAATATTCAAATATTTGTTCAGGGAACCTGAATGAACTATCTAAAATGAAGGATGACCTTTCCTCTCTTTCCATTTTCTCCAATAGGCTATATTTCAGGTTACATAAAATGGAAAAATTCTCTTCTTTCAGGTTGCTTTACTGACTTCTTTGGGTGCATATCAGAGATAGATTTTTCCAATATATTCTTTGCTGAGAACCAGCCCCGAAAGCACTCAGCAAAACGGCATGTGGGAATGTGCATGGGTTTTCTGCATTTTTAAAAAAAAAATTAAAAATTAGGGAGAAAAGACAGCTTTACTTCATTTCACATTTTTTGGCAAAAACGCAAAGGAGTCTTCAGTCCTGAGACTGTTTATGAAGAAGGGTCAGTTTTCTTTTCCCCTTTCTAGGCGCTGCTAGGAAGGCTTGACTGTTCCCTTCTCCATCCCCTTTTCATTCAGTTCACTCATGCAGTGCTCCATTGTCTCTTTTTACAAATAATATATACAGTGAAGCGTGTTTTCTTGATCTAGTCTGGTATCCTATTCTCTGAAAGTAGCAAAATTTGAATTTATATGGTCTGTTGAGCTCCACTGCATTGTCTTCTTCTGCAAAGGTTGCAAGCAGGATGTTTAGGACCTTCCTCCCTGTGGTTCATTCTCCTGTCTGGTTCCAGCTGTTTTTTCCCAGAAAGCAGCTCCATGACCCAAACACATTGAGTCCTATGGAGCAGCCAGTGATGGCACTGCAGCTGAGATCCCAAAGGGAAAGCCATTTCAATTTGTTCCCACAATCCAGCAAAAATGCTTTTTCTTGGCCGATTACTGCTCTCCTTCTAATGCCTTTTTCTTAAGATCGGGAACTGACCCGTTGACCCTCGTCCCTCCATCATGACCACTTTATCTCTCTGAGCTATTTTGTGCTACTTCAACTGTGCAAAATAATCTTCAGAGTTACTCAAACATCATCAACTGTTTCTTTAGCCACCTCGCTGCCAGATAGATATATGCACACTTGGTACATAAAGCTTGCATTGTTAGACAGTTGAAACTTGCACCAACCCACCAAAATATGCATTGACCAATAACATATTTGTGGCCACATTCTGTGTTTTCAGCCCTCTGGGCCTTACTGGAGTTACACCAAGCAGAATGCTCGCCCCAGAGAGTCTGTTCGTTGTTGTTTTGAAATTCAAAAGAGAGAGAAAGCTGATCAGGTCAGCATCTTCTTCACGTCATAATTGTTTCTGCTGCTTCCTTTAAAAAATGTTAAAGATGACAGGAATTCTTGTAAATTCTATTTAATCATACATCAAAGAATTGACCATGCTATTCTACTGTTTTAAAAGATGTAACCATATCTGCATAGTTTTCACTATGATAAAAGTTCTGGGGAAAAAGCTTCCAAGTTCATAAAGATCCTTTTGGGTGAGTATCTTAAGTTCAGAATTTTCTACTTTTCTTTCTCCACTATTCTAATGGTATTCTAAAACTAAAATTGTTATTGTCTGAAAATATATTTGGCAAAGACTTCTTATAGGTAAAAGTTTGAAAATCTAGATATTTGTCACTCTTCCAGCTATAATCCACCATTTCGCTTTGAAGTTCTTAACTTTGCTGAATGGCTCTGATCAATACCTCTAACTTGTCATCAAGTACATTTCCCACGTGTATTTAAAATAAGGGCATGTGTCATTCACCCTATTTATAAATAAAAAGCAGACTCAGAGAACTGGAGTGATTTTACCAAAATCACACCGAAGAAAAAGAGTCAAGGGCTCCAGCCTCTTGAAGCTGAACGCCACAATGTATTGGGTCTTATTTTTTTTTTTCCAAAATGTTAGATACCCTTTATTAGCAATATAAATATTTCACTCTATTTTCACACTTACAATAGATTAAATACATGGGAGTGGTGGAAACAATGTCTATAACACAGTTACATGTGAGAGTCAAGGGGTTATGAAAGCAATAGCTGACCTTGAAGAGTAAAAGGAGGGGACTGTTTAACATTCTTTCACTGCCTAGCAAAATTTTCAAGGCCTTGTGTACCAAAAGGAGCTGCCAGGGTAGCTACAACACAGACTCATATTTACCATTTACCTTCACCTCTGGTGACCCAGCTCTGTGGCTGAGAAGCATGGCAGCAGACCATAATGTCTCCTATTATGGTCTCCTCGTCCTGATAATCTGGACCTGTGCAAGCAGTTTCTTTTCAGTGTGTGATAACTGTGCAGTCCCAGCCTTCTAGGGTGAAGTTCCCTGCCTTTTATCACAATGCAGAAAGCATATTTCCAATAAATAATAGAAGATGTCAGAGGATGTGACTGAGGTGTACTTGAACCAGGCAAGTCAATTCCATTAATAAACTAAGGCTCAAGAATGCTGATGGGGTGGGTAAGGATTGCTGTCTTTTCTCTTCAAATGAGCAATCAGAGTCTGATGCCAATGTAGACAGAAGTTTCGTAGCAGAGCCCAAAGCAGACTCCTGATCTTTCAATTCCTACATACATTTCTTAATATTTCTTGGTGGATTTCTATGAACTTGAAAAGAGAATAATTCCCTTCTGCTGAGGAACTGTCCCTGTAAACCATCAGCTGAGTATTAATTGTACTAGATCATTTTAGGTATGCAAATTGAAAAAAAAAGAACATCGGTCATTCCTTAGGGCAGAGGAAAACCACCACTATTCTCACTATTATGATTTCTTAGACTGATGAACCTGTATCTAATTCTGTTTAATTTCCAGCACTGTCAACTAGGACAGAGAAATGTCAGCAGTTCTTGGGTGTATTCTCTGTTCTCTACTTGCAGCACTATATCTGGGAGAAGATTTTTCTTAGGGCAAATGTCCACTGAGGACAGGAAAAGAATGTTGGAAAGACTCAGTGAGAAAGCTACAAAGCTTAGTTTCAATAGCCTATACTTAAAACTTCACTTGCCTTGCTCTCCTCACATCACCAGTTAAGTATTTTTTTCCAAAATTTGAATTTTGTTTGAATATGAAATCATGTTAAAGCCTTACACAAGGTGATCTTTTCAGGATGGTTAACTGAACTTCCTATGGACGAGCAGCAATTGTTAGAGGAGAAGAAACAAAGCCAGTGACTGGAGACAAAAAGGGTTTATATGCTTTAGGCTTTCTTATTTGCCATAAATAGCTGACTTTAGAAGCAAAAATATAATTTGTTTTCTCTGTCTAGTAAACACTTTTCCTTTCAACATACGTTGCTAAGATGCTAGTTATGGAGCTACCTTTTTCTGCAGCCCTTTCTAATATAAATTCTCATTATTTTGAGCAAGGAGACACTCTTCCTAATGCAGTGGTGCAAATTCGTCTACACTGCCACCACAAGAAAATTCTTGTGATAAAAAGAAAAGTAACAAGCAACAGTGAGATTTTCTTTTAGACTTTTTTTCTGCATAGAGGTCAACACTTGAAGTGTGCCAAGTACTACTGCTCTAACCCTGTCTGCTGTTTGTTGTTGGCTCAACACTGGATGGAATATACGGAAGAGAAAGTAAATCTGTCATTGCCAAAGAACTTGATTTAAGAACTTTTCTGGTAAGTTCGTGGAAAGTATGGTTGTTGACTTGGCAAGACGGTGGTTTTTTGACTGAATTGAAAGGGAGAAGATACCTACATAGAAGAGTAGAGACAGAAAACACACAGACCTTAAATGGTGTTAGTAGTTTGCTTACACAAGAGTGCAAGACAGCTTAATGGACCCAAGGTGGTGTCCGATATCGGGGAAAGGCAGCTCAGTGTGAGTTGCCAAAGACTTTGAAGCCAGCACTGGCAATGTTGTTGTTAAACCCCATTGGAAAGATTATAAATTAACTTTTTAAAGGGATGTGATTGGTCTGAAGGAATGACCGAGCATGTAATTTTTGAGTTCATGCTTTACTGAGTATGGAAGTAGGCAGAAAGAGTATACCACTGCAGGGTTTAGAGTGAAAAATGGAGAGGACTACAGTATGGATCTGTCCTGAGATATTTGAACAGGGAGGAACAACAGTTGGACAATCAGATAGGCTTGGTCACATCAGGTCTGGTATGGATTCACTGTGGCTTTTAAATAAGGTGATTGATGTTCATTTTTAATCTTAGTGTCTCCAAGATGTTTGAGCTCCCAGTATGCCAAGAGTTGTATAGACATTTAGCATGATATACTATTGAAATATGAAAAGGGGCTGAGAGTCAATACATTGTTATCCCTTGCATACAGTTAAAGGAACAGAAGTGAGAAGTGTAAGGGTAAAGACTCAGACTCCAAAGTTCCTGAAAACATACCGGGAATTATTTTTATTAACTTCAGTAAAGTATGAAACAACTCTTAACTAATTTGTTTAGGAAGGGTGAAGTCTGAGGCAGTCTGAAAACTGAACTTGGTCTTGATGAAGGTCTTTAAGAAGTGAATTGGGATGTATTCTAGTCCTGTCCTACTGTATATATGCTTGAAAAGAAAAATCAATTCAGAAAAGTGCCTCTCAGCAGTCTTACTTATACATTTACCAGTCTTTGGGAGTTTCTGAAAATTCCCCTCCCTATTGCTAGAATCTGTCATTGGTACACATTCACTTCATGTAATTAGAAGCAGCTTATTCCCTTCCTGGAACTTGATAGCCACAATAACTGTGTGTTGGAAACACCATGCTTTTTGTGCTTTTTGTGTTGGAAGTTCAGACTGGGTCACAGAAGCAACTGGATCAAATCCATGAAGAACCACATGTGAAAAGTGCGTAACCTTTCTGCCTCTCAGTTGAAACACATGCTGTGGCCATAAATCAAGCTCAGTTGATAGATTAAGGGACATAAACTGTAGCTGGAGTTGTTGGTCAGCTGAGTAGTGTGGCCAAGGACATGTATCATCAAGCCACATGAAAGCCACGTGATGATACACGTGATGATGTGCAATCCCCATAGTGGTGATGTGCTGCTTCTCACAAAGCACCTGCATTAGAGACCTTTCTTTGAGATACAGTGAGTAGTAGTTGTCTGAAATCTCTTTCTAGCCCCAGGGTGATGTTCCTCCAACTCCTCCTCTGCCTAGTGACATGGGGTACTCAGTCTCAGCTATGTTAACACAATGTGACATCGTGTAATCCAAGGAGGGTAATGGAGAGGTCATCAACAAACCTTCTCCACTGATTCCCAAGTGCAGAAGGGACAGAGCCTCAGGGGTCTCTGTGTCATCTAAATGGGAAACGGACCTTCAAATGTGTGAGTGGATGTAAATGAGCTCTGGAAAATACAGACTGTTGTTTTCTGACTCGAGACCTGGGCTAGACAGGCAGAAAGAACAACTCATGGAACTCAAAGCACACGGCACATTTCCACCTGAAACACAGTGACCGCTTTGGGAATGTGCCTCCTGACCTACACACTGCTTTTTCCTCCTGGTCACTGAGAGAACACAATGAGCTGTCAGAGCATTATGTTGGGTCTGACCATTGTATTTTGTTTAGCCTTCCTACAAGTTAAGTTGAATCTCATTCAACAAATCTCTAAAACCTCCTTTACCTTAAAGAAGTGATTTCAGTATGCTAAGAAAAAACAGAACCAAGCTCACCCCAGAAACAAATATCTTAATCTGCAGATTCTTAAAAGAGAAAATAAATAACAGAAATATTTTTATTTCTTTTTTATCTTTGATGTGGTAACTATTGTTCCCTTTCCTCATCCTTGAATAGGGAAAATTAACTAGATCCATGGTTAGTAACCTCTCACCTACTTACATGAGCTGTGAGATCATGACATGGTCTGTGCAACTATCTTAATAAATCAACTTGTTTTAAAAAAGGTTTACAGAGTCCATAAGAATATTTGAGAACAAAAGCCCTACTGCTCAGAAGTTAACAGTAGAAAACTCCAGAGTATACCAAATTGTGTATGAGCTCACAAAAATGGTTGGAATAGCTGTACTAGAGATGTTTTCTTTTTAACATAGTTGTGAGAAATTGGTGTCTTAAGCAGTTTTTTAGATATTTTAATTGAGCTCATCACAGTAATTTAAATTAAAATGTGGTGGGGAATGGGTTTTTTAGTAAATGTCAAACTCACCCCAAATCACTAACTTTTTGCATCAACAACTTCTAAGTTTTCCCTTGAAGAGAACAAAGACATTAAATCAGCCCAGAATTTGGTGGTGAAAACTCAGGGCCAACATGTGGGCAAAACGTGGCAGAACATCATGCCTACCATTTTATGGATGTTTACAGTACCTTATAGATTTCTGTCTGCAGCCATTTCTAAAATCCCAGGAAATGTTCAAAGGCTACATAGCATGATCTTTCAGTCTCCAGGTTGTTTTTTTTTTAATACTGAATCAGTTTGTGAAAATTGGAGCAGTGGTAGGTTTTATTGGAGAAAATTTTTTGAAACCAGGCTAGAACTCTTTGCTTCAGAATGATGACAACCCCAGCCCACAAGTGAAGACCCAGTGGTCACCTACCAAAACATACCATCTTATCCGGATATCTCTTCTTTGCTCCCTGCAATGATAATTATTTAATAAAAAAAATCTGAGATTAAACTTTAGATAACAGCTCATCCCTATGTGTAAATGTCAGAGTTCTTCAGACAGCTTCAACTAGCTTCTTTTCTAGGAAGTCTGAAGATATCGCTCTTTCCTACCTTACTCCCTCTCTAAAATAAATTTTTGTCATTCCTGATATGTTTTCTATTGAATTAAAACCTTTGAATGCTTTAACTCCACAGCAGAGAAATACTGTCCTTCACAGAAATTCCCTAGAAGAAGTTGCAGGCTTTCTGCATTTATTGTAGTTATTTCAAATATAGAAAAACAGAGAAAAGAAGCAACAGGCAACTCATGGGTCTGTCAAGAGATCTAATATTTGTAGAACTTATCCAACATTCTTTTGCTCTTTTCAGTTCACACAGACAAATCATTCTTTTGTTTATGGATTTCTGTTAGATATATTTTGGCATAATAAAACTATGTGTAATTTATATTGTTAATGACACTCACTGCTTTGGAACTGAATTCCGTTCTAAAGATGGGAAATACACCCTGCTTTCAGAATGCAAAAGTGAAATAATTTGGATTGAAGTAGATGTAAACTTCTATTCCAGATTTCTACTGAATTGAGTTGAATGTTTACAGGAATGTGGTTGAGATTACATCTGTCCTTAGGAGATACAAGATTTTTGGATACCAAGTGTCAGTGTTTGGTGTTCTAACAAAGGCTTTTTGTGAGCAACTGCAGAACTACAGAAAGCTTTGCACAGGCAAACCCTAAGAACAAAAAGGAAATCATTTGGATTTTTTTTAACTAGGTTTTTCTTAGGGTTTTTCCCCTTTTATTCTTCTTTTTCCTCCTATTTTCTTTACTTTTTCTCTTTTTCTTTTTCTTTCTTTTCCTCTTCTCGCCTCTGCTACCTAGAAGCTTCAAATGAATTTTCTGGATTCTTTGAAACCTGGCATTAATTAGAAATTCAAGACCTAATGTCTGTTGCAGAATAATAATTTTATTCCTTTTCAGTTAGATCTCCAAAAAGAAATCCAAGTCAAAACTCAAAATATTCAACTGTTTCTGATTACTAATTTTGGTCAGATCACCTGTATACCAGTGTTGGTGTACGAAATCCTGCAGTTGCTTTTCAGGAAAATAGGAATTCAATCTTTATTTCGGTTATGTCCCTTTTTGGGGGGTTACTTATTGTTTCTTTTATTTGAATTTTTTCCTGTCAGAAGTTCCTTCTTTGTCTCTTTGATATTCCTTATAGCAATGACAGCTTTGACCAGGCTAGAGGAAGCAAGATGGAGTTAATGTCATGTGTACTGACAAAGTAGTTTGATAAAAAACATTAATTTTTACATTACTGATATATTCTTAGTCACTGGAACTTGCTGGATTTTGAAAGGTTCTGTAAATTCCTAATACCACATACATAAAATTAAAAAGGAAAAAATGTGTAGATTTGGTCCGTGAGGCATGATTTGAGGTCTGTCTGCAATTTTTTTTGTTATTATTGTGCATGTTAATATTTCAGGGTAGGATGTAGCTACTCTTAGTGATGCAGAATATTTCAGTCTAGTTTAGGACTGTGGTACTTGACACAACTGTCTGTACTAAAATTATGAGAGGTTCCCTTATTAAAAAAAGAGAGATTCCCAACTCTTCAGAGATGCTGTGTTCATTGTTGAGAATTTATATCCAGTGGCATTTGCAAGTACTTCATTCTTGTGAGAGGACACACCCTCTTTGCCTATAAAACACTCCTGGATATCAGAGTCTATTGACAACTACAATTAAAAAAAAAACAAACAACAAACCCAAACCAGCAACCAAACAAAACTTAAAAAAACTTATTATAATACAATAGTGGCAGGAAAAGACAAATGCTGCTTTGGGGAATCAAGTTGGAGATGAAAGAGATGAGTCAGAAGGCCAAACTCCCATCAAATTCTCTGATTTATTAGACAGCCAGTAGTGCTGACTTACCTACCAGTCTATTTCAAACTAAAAGTGGAGAAGAATCCTTCAAGTGGATGAGAGACATTGGCTATTGCAGTATTTTCTCTACATGTGGGCTACCAAGGCAGTGGACCAGGGGCTTGATCCATTCCATGCATAACCCCACTGGATTTAGGGGAGTCCTGCCCCAGGTACTCAAAAGTGTCTTTTTCTGCTGTGAGCTGCATTAACAACTTCCCCCTGTGGAACTGTGTTTGCAGGAACCAGACCGAGCTGGCCTCACACCAGCCATCATTATCACCTCCCAGTAACCTTGCAGAGCACTGGACTACAAGTCACTGCTTTGTATTTTCACAGCCCTGAGCTAATTAGTATCTGGCATCTTTAACAGAAATAAAAGACATAACACCAGAGTTTCTAAGATGACACTGTTTTCATCATGTGTTTCGTTTTTCAAAGAACATAAAGGCAGATACATCAAAAAGCCAAGAAGCCTTTTCTAATTGAAACCTCTATATTTTTCCTTTTCTTCTTAAGATATGCAAATGTATTGAGGCATTACAGAGAAAGATAAAAGGAACCCCAAACACTGTTTATACATAGCCTTTATGACTGCAGCTACTTATTTCGCAGGAGACATTATTTTGACTGGAGAAGGTTATAGAGTGGTTTGACAGAGCTCAAGGCTACTTTGCAATGCTCTAGAGGCAGACAGCAACTGGAAGGATGCCTCATCTAGTTTTGTGAGGTTTCACAAAGGTGAAGTTAGGTATGAGAGCATCAATCCAGCACTGAGATTTCATGCAGTGCTCTGTCGAAGGTGACATTCTTATACTCCCACTGCTGTTCACCTGTTTATGATCATGCTTTGAGTTACTTGGTTGGGCCAGGTTTGGAGGAAAACAAGAGAGTAGATTACTCTCATGATATGTATGATTTTTTCAGCATTCATATAATGTACCTTACATACTCTTCAGAATAACAGTGCATTATCCTTGGAACATGGGAAGGAGGTGAAAAGTTGTCTCTGTCCAAATCACTGGCATGAATCTCCCAGTACCCTTAGCCCAAAATTTGCCTCAGAAGCTTGGGAACAAGATCCACGTTATTTAGCTCGCAGGACAGCGTTTGGGTGGTGCATTTCAGTGAGGTCATTTAATAACTGTGGCACTGTAGCTTCTTTGATCAGCCTTGAAATAGTTAGCAAGGACATTTGGATCTGTGCCTCACCGTAGATCCTGTTTGACCTCTATTCCAAGCCTAGCAGCCAAATAAGTTCAAATAGAATGATCCAAATGTTGCAGTGCTTACTCAGGCAAAATTCGCTGTTTGTTTTCCCTAGATAAAGATTAAATAAAAAACAAACCAGCACTTTCGGAACTGGCTGCTTAAAAGCTGGAAGGCAACGCTTTGGAGACATCCAATAGAAGATCAATATGTAAGAGTTCAGTACAGACTGCTATTTTTTTTATTTTTATTTTTTATTTTTTCTTATATATTATCTACAAGCACAAGCTTTCATATTTTTAATGTAAAAATGCATACAGATCATTATATATATAAAATTCAACTAGACTTGTAGCAAACTGCCAGATCCAACTATCCCCAGGCTGGGGACACCTTGTCCGGATCCAGGTGCAAACCCAGTGGCTGATCCTCACTTCCATCTGTAGTTGCACCAAATCCCCAGATTTGAAGATTCTCAAAGTTCTAGGGAAGTCTTGGGTCCTGATCCAGGTTTTGCAGCGTGGGCATGACTAACTCTTCATCAATTGAAGATAAATATTTAAAAACTTCATAAATGATGACCAACTTGTTGTAGGTAACAAGTATTCACTTCACTTTTCCTCCCCCTTTTTGTTTATCATCCTTCCCATCCTCTCTCCACAGAAATGGTAGTGGGCAGAGGAGAGAAACTTGATGTTAGTGTCATATACATATGTTTAAACAGCAGCTGTAGAAACAGAATTTAAAGCATTGATGTCTGCTGCAGAAAGGCTACCAAATGTGGGTTCATGCTGCATTTGGCCTTTTCAATGCTTGGGCAATTTTGGGCTCAATTTGTGCACTGTAGATATATTACACATTTATAGCATTGCCGATAATATGTTGCAGCATTGTGAGCAACAGAAAATCAGGTTGCATTTAATACTATGTAACGTGTATCAACAGATACACTATAGTAGAACTGGCTTGACAATCAGCCCATGACACCAAAAGAAAAAAATTAATGAGCAATTAAATAAAGAAAATTGTGTTTGTGTGGGAGGAAAGGTCGCAAAATAGCAGCCTCCTTTTCGACCAAGTGTTTATCTTGGTTGGCAGTTTCCAAATTCAGTCTTTGCAAAGGAATGTTACTATTTTTATTATAGGTGCTTTATATAACAAGCGATATTTGCACAGTGGAACATTTTCTTTCACCAGGATCTTATAATTTCTCCACACAGATATTATAAAGGAAGATACAAACAATTTATTGAGATTCTTTTGGAAAGTATGAGGGCCTCTCCTTCCTCTTCTAATATGAATATGAATCATTTATTTTCTCTTGTCATTCACGTATAAGCTTTTTGTATTTTAAATGCAGCTCAACTCTGAACCCCAAGAAAGGTTTTCAGATAAAAGAATTGTTGAAGTTTTATAAGAGAGGGATGAATCAATTGCTTAGCATAACAAGACATTCCTCTTAGCTATGTTGCCATGGGATTGCAGGTAAGGACTTTGTTTACTTCAGATTTGTGCAACAGCTCTGATTTCAAAGATAACAGAATGACTTTGTGCTTCAACTTGCAAATGCTTATTCTGGCTCCTAGTGTAACATTGCTTGCAAGTTCAGACCCTCAGCTAAAGACTTCTGGTTTGTGAGCAGGCATTAGCTCTTTCTTTTACGCTTGTATTGATTCTACATTACTAATGGGACTAAAAATGGCAAAACCTCTATTTTTTTTTCTTTTTAACAAAAGTTAGAGATGTGTTGAATAGCTTGGTAACAGGTGTGTCTCAGAGACTGTGATATCACCCATTGCAAGAACCCCCTGCCCAGAAGCACAAGGTAGTGTTTCCACTTCAGGGTGTCTAGATGGCGTATGGAAATATACTTGAACATGAGGACCAAAATATAGAATTGATTCCAGAAGAGTGAAATGAGTTTTCACTGTCTAGAATACAGAAACAGAGGAGACAAATAACAGCACAAATAAAATATATAGCTGAATGTGATGTTCTTTGATGCTGGTTGGGTAAAAGAGAGAGTTTAAAAAAAATTACTTTGATAAAATACCTTGAAGTACATTCTTTTGAAAGAAGTCCTAACTTGGAACTTTTCTCTGTTGGCAGGGATATACAGATCTGAC
Source organism: Neopelma chrysocephalum (assembly GCF_003984885.1). NCBI lineage: Eukaryota > Metazoa > Chordata > Aves > Passeriformes > Pipridae > Neopelma > Neopelma chrysocephalum. The sequence continues at coordinate 529,307 of NW_020897801.1, forward strand.
TCTTCAGCCTGTTCCACCACTTCTATGGCTACCTATAACTATCTGAAATGTTATCCAACTAGATATTCTCCTAAATCTGTGGCAATTTGTATGTGATAGCCTTTTGGAGTTACTTCATCACAGAGGCAAATAACCATGGGAAGTACAAAGCAGTGGAGAATAAAGTTGTAAGTAGTTGCTAAAAGGGGGGTTTTCCTCAAAGGAGAGCACTGCTAATATTCCCATTTATCATCCCAACCTTTGGCTGTGGTTCTACATGATAACAGTCTGAACTGCACACCACACTGCCTAAAGGGATGCAACACAACTGCTGGGAAACCAGGACAATCTGAATTAAAATCTTCCAGTCTTGGTTCTTACATCTTTTAGCATACAGTTAACAAACCAACTAGACAAGAGGCAAAATTTGACAGCTGGGTTAAATCAGATGCATGAGGGAGAAGAAAAAATGAACACCTTTTATCCCTGGCACAAAATCTGATAACATACACTTTCACTTCGATGTGCCAGATAGAAGTCACAAAAAAAACTGTGCTGGTTTAAACCCCAGAGTGCTCCAAGCAACATCTGGAAGTTTAAACAGCTGGAAATTGTGATCTTTTTGATATGGTAGAGGCCATTCACATCTGATCTGCATTTGGGCGTTAGACTTTAAATACTTGCCTTCCCAAGGATTCTGTTCTTCTTCAGTATAAGATAGACTAAGAGGAACTACTTGAATTGAAAAAAGACCAAAACAAGAAGTGTAAACAAAAGCTAAAAACTACCCATAACTAAAATCAATAGTAATATTTTTTTTTTTAATTTGACTTCATAACACATTTAGTCCCATTTCCCCAAGTACAGTACTGCACTTTGAGGGGAAAAAGCTGAAATGCCACTGGACTAGCTGATTATTTCTTCATGAATTCTGCAGTTTCATAGGATCTGGAAGAGCTGCTGAACTTCAGCTCTGTTGAAATGTACATCTTGCTGGCCAAACACTCCATAAAATAGACCTTTCCTATATTTTTTGCATACCTTGCTAAGAACATCAGCACTCATAGATTTGACAAAAATAACAAGGAAGTACAGTTTGGAGTAAAAGCACACAATGAGCCAACTTAGAGCTGGTTGAAGGTGTCAGGTAAAATTTCTGTTGCAACAGAGCAGCCTCTACATGTATTCAGTCCTGGAGAACATGAGTTGTGATGGTAGTTGATGGACCGAAGGCTGAATCTTTCTGAGCAGGTGGTTGGCTGGAAATGATGTTTAGGCACTACTGATTTGCAGGACGTTGGACTTGCCATGTAGAAGCAGAAGATTCTCTGTTGGTGCCAATTCCCGCAATCATCTTGTCCTTTGGAGTACATTTGGTGTTTTTTTCCTTGGTGTTTTTGGGTTTTTTTCCACATTAGACAGAAGCAGTGTGGCTAAATACATTTCAAAACAGGAAAATAGTATGATTCTGTGTTATTCAAAAATACTGTGATGTTTTTTTTTTTTTTCATTGCAAAGCTTTGACCATTTTTAATTAAATGTGCTCTGCCTGCCTCATCCCTGCTCCAAGCTAATATGCTCTAAAATCTTACCTGGTTTAGTACAGCTTTTTTTAGCTGCTGATTTTGGTAAGCATCTTATTAATTGCCTGCTTGACATGGGTGGTGGAGCTTCGTCTCCGAGTCTTGCCCTGGACCATCTTTCGTCGCCGTACCTCACGACACAGCTCGTAGAAGGCCTCCATAATGTTGCCCTCTCCTGTGCAAGCAGAACATTCATAAAAAGCACATGCTAGTTCCGTGGCCAGCTTTTCACCTTCCTCTGTGCTGACTTGCCTGGAGTGATCCAAGTCTGCTTTGTTCCCCACCAGGATCAGGGTGACATTTTTGGGCTTTTTAACTTCATCCAACAAGTTCTTTAGCGGCAGCATTTCCTCAAAGCTGCCTCTGTCTGTGATGTCGTAAACCAGCACAAAGCCTTCACCCCATCGCACGTGTCCTTCTTTCTGGATAGGATCCTCCTGTTCCCAAAGACAGACACAAGCCTTAGGAATTTGATTTACAAAACAGACACCAGAAGTTCAGAGAGATGTTGGTCCTCCAAAGCCTACAAAGCCATGTACAGCTGCTTTACTTTATACTTTACACACATCACCTATTTTATCACATAGCATAGGAGATCTGCCCAGCTGCCTGTGGACAGGCTGGTAGCAAGTGTTTGGAAGGGGGTCTCTGCTGAATGATATCCAGCACACAAGCTGCATAGCCCTATGCAGCATAAGCATGTGCCATGTTTTGAAAGGAAGGCAGACATGACTATGACAAAACTGCTCCTCACTTTAGTGCAAATCATGGGTTGAGGCTGTAAAGCTTTATCACTTGGCTGTAGAAATAGACTGTGACTTTATTTTTTAGTGATGACATGTTGGGCTGGCCCTGAATCAAGACGTGAGAATAATTTTAATACCAGAGTAAACCTTGACTTGTTTATTCTTCCGGGATTTGAAAACTCCAAGCAGAGTCCCTTGCAGAAGGGTCTGGATGCAGAATGCTGAGTCCAGCAGCAAGCTGATGGTGGTGATGGAGGGGGGAGCTCTGCCTAGAAGCAAATATCTGTCCCCAGAAGCAGAGCACACCTGCCACCTACCACACTGCCACCACCACCGCACTCCCCTTCCCTGCTGTCTATCCGAGCCAAGGTGTTGGATAATAGTACATGCACCCACGTACCTGACCAGCTGTATCTAGTATCTCCATGGAAACCACTTCATCATCAATGGTAGCTTGGTGACGATATGTAGACTCTAAAATAAGAACATATTGTGAAATGTATTAAAAGAACTTTTTTTTTTTTAATCTTCCTTACAGCTCTCCCAGCACAAGAGCTGAAATATGACGCATGGTTTGACTAAATTTCATCTAGTGGAGCTCTTCCAGCCATCCTGGAACACACGCAAGCCCTTTCTACGACAGCGGCACTTTTACGTCTCTCTGTACGGCACAGCTTTTTCTTTCCCGTGTGTTAGACCTGTAAAGGGCTGTGCCTGTGGACACTGCACTCTGCACCCAACAAGAGGACACTTTCCTGGGGCAGAGAGCTCTGCAAGGCTGTATTCCATTTTTCGTGTTTGCTCCTAGGCAAGGCCTGTGAAAAACAAATACTACAACTCTCAAAGTATCCAGCTCAACAGTCTGTCACTGCACAGCTTGAAGTCTCACAAGATCAAAACCAATATGGTTGCAGATCAAGGAACCTAACCACTAAGCTCAGGCCTTATACTGTGAAAAAATTCCAGATCAGTTAGCTATTTTAGGAATGTCTGTTTTAAACATTCTGAAACCATCACATTCCCCTCTTCTAGCAAGGGATCAAGCAGTGATTTCCCTGTGTATGATTTATAAGGATAACCAGAGGGCATTAAGCATTCACACCATGCTATAGGAAAAAAAAAGGAACCTATTTACTATGTCTCAGGTTCTGGAACTAGGCAACTAATCAGAAAGCTAATGACAAAAAAAGGCTTGTTTTATCTCAATAAGCTGATAAGCTAAATTTGATAGCATTTGACCTAAAACTTGGAAAATTATCTGTGCTAACATTCAGATTTATTACTGTTGCTAGCTCACAGATGTCCTATATCAAAAGGCAAATGTGTATGTTGTAAAAGTCTGGCCAGTGACTGTGAATGCTTTGCACTGTCAGAGATACAATTCTTTCGTTTGGTGCAAATCTCTTCAACAGAAATGAAGGATATCTTGCAGGAAACACATTTCTTTAACTTGAACTTCTGAAAGGGCTCATCCTTTTTTCGTTACGTGCTTAAGAATGTCAGCTCTTCATAACCATGAATGTTTCAAGCTGTCAGTGCTGCAAACACCCTCTTCCCAAAACAAAAATGTCACTCCCTCCCTGTCCCACCTTAATTGCTGTAATAGCCCAGCTGTCTCTAACAGGGACAAATGGTCAATTTACTTAAGCAGATGGTAAGCACTCTTACTGCAGGGTTTCAGACAATGAAGACTGGGGTTTTTTAAAGGCTGTAAATACTTCTTCTGTTTAGTATTTTGAGGCTGTTGAAGGAGTTGGAGTCTACCTTTATGATCCTGAGGCTATACCTACAGAGCAGAGTAAGACATATCTAAGTCTCTCAGTGGTATGTCTTACCTGTCTCTTCCACACACCCTCTTAGATGCAGCAATTTCCTCAGGGAATGCAGAAAAGGCAAGAAGCTCTAGTTTGGTGTGGAAGCTGCAGTGATGTGCCTTCAATGAGTTATTTCAGTGGCTAGAATGTTCAGCGCTACATTGGGATTCCCTGTGTAGTAGTCCAAGTGGAAGGTTATTTAGGAATTTAACGCTTTGTTTCTTGGGGGGAGGGTGCTATGAAGAAGAGATGGCTCTCTGAGTAAGTAGTGTGGTATTAGCTCCTTACTTGTTAAGACTTTGCAGTGCTTGAATGCCTGCAACCATCTGGCCCTGCTTAACAAGTAGCTGTTGAGAATTGTTCCACAGAACTTGAGAAAGTGCTCACTCAGCCCCGACTGCAGCATATCTGTGAAACATCCTCCTTAGGAGGCAGAGCAGGGAATGCCATGAAGATCTTCCCTGTGAAATGGGAGAGCAAATCTCAACCAGTAGACTCGTGCTCGCTGCAGAAAAGCAGCATGATTCTGAAACGATACTTGAGTTCTCAAAATAGGACTCTGGCAGCACTTTATGTTGCAAGTTTAACTCACTTTGGTTGCTCACGCTGGAATGGAATTTGATCTTGGATGAGTAGCATCAATTTGGGTCAGATTTGTGTAAATAAATCTTAGTAAATGTGTCTTCCTGTGCTTTGGAATGTGTGGTAGCTGGGTGAATTTTAATGAGCGTAAAACGGCTGGATGTTGAAAGCATTTTTTTGGTGTAATCACGGACATGGCTGCTCCTTCAAGAGAACAGAAACATCTGAAGAATCTGGTTGTCTTGTAACTTATGAGCCCTGAAGATGTGAGCTCCAGTCTGTTCACACTGATCCCATGGTGCTTTACAAATGCATTGCCTTGCTTTGGTATTTATTAATATCGTTTTCCCTTTGGTGTTTGTTTTTTTTTTTGAGACATGCAGCTAGAGAGAAATTACAGGACTTGAGATAACTGCTGGATTCCCAACTGAAACCATAGACAACACAGGTGTCTGTGCTCAGCTAAGCACCCTTGACTACTATTAGAGTTGATGAAGTAAAATAGCTGCTGGATATAGCTTGTCTGAGCTCTCTCTCAGGATAAATCACACCTCAAAAGCACTTGGAAGACTAAAATTGGTCAGATGAATCCAGGCTCTAAATGTCTCATGCTTACATCATCATGGTTAAGCAGAAAAAGAAAAGTGTAACACTGTACCAGTGGCTCCCAAAATGGCTTCAGGCAACTTCCTGAGCTTCAGGTTGTCATTTGCAGCAGATGATGCCCACTTCTTCTATCTATAGCTATATGGCTAAAACCTCATAGAGGGAAAGGAAACTGTGGAGCTGTGTTTTGCTCTCCACAGGCTTGGCATCAAATCTGCCAGCTTCAAAGCAGAGTTAGGGAGCTGCTGTGTTGACTGAGCTGTGATTTGCTCGAAGATGACAGTGCTGTGGAAATAGTTAGATTTAGTGGGTTGCTCTGTTTCAGTATAAATAAGTAAATCTGACCTGTTTCTTGTTGGTCTGTGCTATGCTTCTAGTCATATTTGCAATAACAAGCTCAAAGGTGCTGATAAGTGTGGCTTTGAAAGATGATGCCAGATTTCTGAGTCCCTCTTGATTATAAAGCTGCAATCCCCTCATCACTCTTGCCATGCAAAGTACTCTTGGTTCTCATAGTCCTATTGTTTCAAAAATTGAAGCTTATTTCAAAAGTATTTAGAGTTGTCAAAAGGCCTGAGAAGCATGTTGGAAAGTGGTAGAAGTTGGCTTGGTTTTAAACCACAATAATTTGTTAATAGGAACTGAATAAATCTTTCAAATTTCCACGGCTGCTGAATGATTATGGAAACGATGATTTCCGTGAAAAAAAAAAAAAAAAACTTCCCTGGGGGCTCTCAGTGTTTATAAGCATGTTACAAATCTCCCTATTCTTCTTAGAAATAGGATTTTTAAAAATATAGGGAAAAAATCCTACTTATATAGAGAAAACTTTGAAGCTTATGACTTACAGACTGTGACCCTATTCACGCCCCTAAGGAGGCACAGGGCAGGACAGCCAGTGTATGCTCTGGGCAGTCAGCAGGCAGATGCATCTGCACAAGCCAGGATGCAGGGCTGTCCCTGGTCCATGAAGATGGACAAAGACTGTTTGTAGATGACCTTAGAAGAAGATTAAGGTGCTGTGGGGACTCGTGGGGGATAAAGGATGCCCTATGGAACACAAGGACACAAGCAAACAGCTGCTGCAGTATGAAATATGGAGAAAAATTCAGAAGAAATGAGGTTTCATTAGGTCATTGCTTAGAAAGCAGTTTGGGTTTTATCATGTTTTCCTATTTTTACTACAGTGGGAAGGTAATAGATTGCTAGTGCATGCATAGCCCCACTAGACTATAAAGTTCTCATCTTGATATGAAAGGATTTTTTGAATTCCTAGAATTTGCTCTTTTTATTAAGGTAAAACACATGGGAGATTTTTTTCTTGATGTGTTGATATTTTCAATAAATAAAACTTTGGCCTCCAAACAGAAACTGTAGAATGCAGTTTTCTTGGAGATACCTCTAAAAATAATGGGAAGTATGTTTATTTGTTGCCTTCTGCATATGATTTTTTCTGCTGCATGCACAGAATGGGTTTCTTTTGAGGGGAAGTGAAGTGGTGTTACATTTCTTTCCCTATAGGTTCTGTTCTCATCTATCTTTTCCTGAGAAAGGCAGAGAAAATGTGTACAGGTACCTGGGAACTGGATTCATTAAGGCATGCTAAAACAAAACCAACAAAGACAGAGCAGTGCTAATTAGTAGGGACCAAGCTTCAAGGTTTAAACAGTTGTTGGTTGTTTTGTTTCTTTTTTTTTAATTTTCTGACTTAACTTTCCCAACAACACTTGACAGTTGGTTCCTGGTAGGAATTATGTCCACGATAAATTTCAGACCGAATAAATCTTATTTTGCTATGCCTTTTTGTTTTATTGTGGCAAGAAGCCTGTGTTGGTGAAGCTGTTTCACCTTATTTTTTGCCAATGAAAAGTAACCAGTGAGACTTTTCTCACACCTAAACCAAGCAAAACAAAAGCCTGCTCTCCTGAAGGTGCAAAAGCAGCACCGGAAAACTGGAAAACATTTCAGAATATGATGAGCAAGAAAAACAGGGGCAAAATATTTTGCAGCTGTAGCTACAGTGAGAAGAGCCACTGCCATTCTTGTCTGTTGAGCTACCATAAAAAAGCACTATTTTCATTGCTGACATCAAGAATATCTTCATCTTGAGACTCATATGAAAGAAAACAAACCACATTTTCAGATAACTGCTTCCCATGTTATTGTAAGCATCTTCCTCTGCTGCTCTCAATTACAATTTCATCATTTCAAGTCTTTGTTGAGCATTTTAGAAGCCAGTGTTGGTGTTTTAAGGTGCTCTAGGCCATATGAGTCCATTTCCTTAGAAACACCTCAGAGAAACTGGGAATACTTTCACAGCTCATTGCTATAATATACATTCAGTATAAATTCCTCCTGCTGAAGAGTACAGTAAAAATGATGCAACATATTAAATGTATATCAAGTTAAATAATGCTTCTACTTTTTTGATGAAGGAAAAATAGAAGCCTGGGGAGATGCCTAGGAAGGCACAATCTGGACTATTGAGAACTGAATCCCTTAAGCACTGTGAGGCAGAAGGAATGAGTAATTTTGTCAACAAAAATCAAAGATACTAATAGCCAGAGTCTGGCTTGAAAATAATGCCGTTGCACAGTGATTTATTAAATGTCTACACATTTGTCATGGTACTCCTGGAAACACAGACTGGCAGCCATTCATTCCTCCTAGCCCCAAATGGTTGGTTACCATTACATCTCACTTTGGCTGAAAGCCTGTACCAGAGCACGTGTTATTCCTTTATTGTGCTTGGATAGGCTGTACTTGTCAACATGGGTGTTCAGAAGAAATATGCAGAGGGTAAAGTTCTGCAAGATGATGGTAGAACTCTCTCCTCTTTTGCTAACTATGGAAAAATGGTTATTTTTAATTTTGAGCATGTTATAGCACTGTGTAGACTGCAGTATCCTGTTGTGAAACAGGAAGAAGAGAGGGCTGGAAGATGATCCTTCCCCAGGCTGCCTTCCTCTTATGGCTGCTGGTCTGCCTACATTTACACCCTAGGGCTGACGGGACCATCAGTTATTAGCACCTATTTTAGTATGGCTGCTCTGTTAAAAGTTCTGTCTGCTGTTCTGTGCAGTTTCTCAGCTGTGCTGCTGTGGTATTTCTGTGGTAAAGGCAGGCAGTTAAACTTTCAGGAGTGTTAAGAAAAACTTGCTGAGTAAGCCACAAGTCAAGAAAACTAGAAATCTACAATATACAACTTGTTTCCTCAACTTGTGATCAGTAGGGAAAGCAATTCTGAGGATCAAGAGTTTGTTACTCAGACATTATTCCAGCTGTCCAGTCATTAATCCAGCTGTGTTAGCTCAATAAAGCAGAGAGCAAAGACAGTCCCTGAAAACTATATTTGTACCCGAGCTCTTTATTGTGGCTTCATTGGCACAAAATTATCCCAACAAGATAGTTCTTGGATCTTCTCTTGCCAGGGTAAATTAGAATATATAATAAATAACATTAAATCCTTATACTTCTTAGTGAGGTCTTGGTTCCCACTGCTAAGCTGTTTCTGATTATCAACCATTTTCATGCAAACTAGTTTGGATATATTCCTACTTTACTCTGTTGTTTATGATGTTCATACAGACTTGTATTTATCAAGGGCAGAAAAGAAACTCAGGCCAGCATTATTTGCTACTGTTGTCATGTTTGGCATCTGCAAACTTCTCTTGTGATCCCTGAATGATACTATTTTGCTAACAGAACCCCCAGCTACAGATGTAGGCAAAATTACTCTTCTAATGTAAAAATAATCATCCTTGCAACAAGCTTTCCAACGGGAAAAGCCTTGTTGCTAATGCAAACAATATCTTCATGAAGTGATTTCTGCTATTCTTGCCACAGCAGCGAAATTTGGAAGTCTTGAGCTGGTCTGTAGGAGATAAAGTTCTGTGGTGTGAGGGAACTAACTAGAGGTGTCTGTCTAACGAGACTAACAGAGATGACTGTCTCCTTCCCTCAAGCATTTGTTTACTTAGTGTGCACCTTTCTGCAGTCCCATGTTCTGTTGCGGAAGAATGGTGCTATCATGGGCCTTTCATAATCAAGCTAGTGGGACAGCAATTTGTAATACTTTATACTCCTAGAAAGGAGATTTACTGACACCTATACATTTTACCCATTTTACGCGTGTTTGGTGTCTTATAGGCTGTCTGTGTGTTGTATTAGATAGGACCTCATAGAAACACCAGCTCAGGTTTTTTATTTGCCCAGTAGAAAAAGGGTAAATAAAACCCTGCAAAGAAATTGTGACACAGCTGGAAGAAACAGTCTTTAAAAAATAGCACTATTAATCTAGCAAAATTATAATTTTTCTTAAGACCCATATTTCTGTACAGTTACCTCTGCTCCTTTAAAGTCCTTCAAAGAGAAGACTTTTCTCTATCCCATTCAAATTAAATAAACTCCTTTGCTTTGTCTCTCTTTGCCTTCATAGACAGGCCAGTCTGTCATGCCCTGTTCTATTGATTATCTGTTCAGAGACAGTCTCCCTTTCAGAGAATTCCCAAAGTTGTATGAAATGTGGGAACAGATAGAGAAAGACACCTAGGGATAGTGTGAGAAAGCCAAGATACTTTTAGAAAGGTCAGCAAAAATATTGTCTCCGTTTGCTAGTATAAATAGACTTTTGTTTAAAATCCAGTCTTTTGAGAAATGCTTGGTGTTTCTGTGCACCTTTGATACATTAACTCTGAGTACTAGTTATTTAAAGGATTTACAACCCTTCTATAAGATGAGGGATTTTATAGATGAGAAGCAGAGGCAGAGACTGCAGGCAACAGAAAAGAACTGAGGAATCTGTCTCCTGCACTTTACCTGGGGTTTTATTTCTTTAGTTTTGTCACTATATGGCAAAAAAATGACATTTAAGTCCCTCAGCTTCAGAAACCTCCTGATTCTCCCAACTGTATGTAAAAATGCTGATTGTGAAAAATGAAAAAACCTATTTCATAATCCCCCATCCTTTTTTTTTTTTTTTTAAATTCTTGGATATCCCAACTCTGTTTCTAGTAAAGCAAATTGTTCCAGTTATGGTCTGACAACAAATGTGTTGTCAGAGAAATACTGCAAAACTTATTTTTAAAAGCACTCAGCCGTCGCAATGATGAATTTTCTTCCCTCATCATTTGATCCAGGAGATTCCCCCCTGCATGTCATGGCTTATGGAGGCAGGAAATTTGCTGCTACCCATGAAGTACTCTGCAGGCCATCTGTTTGTCTACTGCTGTGATGGCTCTTTGGGCTTCCTCCTCCTTTTTTGCCTCCCAGGAAAAAAACAGATTTAGCAGTTCACTTGATGACTGACTCCAATTTTAAAATCAATTAAATAGCAAACCACAATATCTCTCCATCTTTGAGCTCAGGTGAAGACACCCAAACTTCTGGGCACTGCCAGTAGCTCATGGGGGACATTGCTGAGATGCAGACTTATCTCAATTTACTGGCGATGAGTAGAGCAGCTATTTACAGCACCCTTGAGAGCCATGGTGAGAAACTCTGTGTCACTGAGGTCCATGGGAGTCCTCATTCGTGATAGAAGTTTACCCACAGAGGGCAGGTGGCCAAATAAAGGCCCTTCCACCTTGACACTCCTCCCACGGAGTGTGTCCATCCCTGAGACGACGCCGGCTGGCAAGTGTTACACACTTACACACTTCTGATTTTGGGGCAGCAGTGAGGTGGTAGAGACTCGAGAGGACACCCTGCAGCAGTGCTGCTGCCAGGGTGGCTGCTTGCAGGCTGCAAACTCTGCCATGGTGCCAGCAAATTGTCAGCCTGCTGCCACCCCACTACTGCCAAAATGGTACATAGGAATGCTTATTTTCACGCTGCTTCTATGAATCTCTTAATAGACCCAAACTGAAATAGAGTACTGTCATGGTTTTAGCAAGGCCCAAAATCCAATTCTGATTCCTAGCCCCCCACCCACATCTCAACCCCATGTGAGATGGGTTTTCCAGACAAAAACACGAGACTCAATATGGGGGAAGGAATATATTACAAAGACTATACACATAAATAAATACTATAATACATTGCATACAATCTTAACTCTATATCTATCTCTACCATGACAATAATATTTACAATGGGCCCAATCTCTTCTCCCTCCAAATAAAAGTCCAGGAGAGAAGAAGAAGAAAAGACCCCTTCCAGTCTGTCAGCAGCAGGCTCTCTCTAGGCAGCAGGCTTTCTTCTTCTCTTTCAGGCAGCAGTTGCAGCTGGATCCTTGCCAATACACACGAGGGGGGTCTCCAAGCCCCTCTCGGCCCCTCGACGCCAAACGAAGGGTCTTTCCGTGGACTACGTAACCCCAGACAAGGTCGTTCCACCACGGTCATATCACGAAGCACGGGGGTCTTCGTGACAGTCTGGTATCTTCAGGGGAAATCAAGCCCCTTCACAGAGCTTCTGTGCTCTGCTTCAAAGATGGCTGCCAGCTTCTCTGAAGCTGCAGCAAAAGGGGGGGGGAAAGCCCAAGGTCACCCCCTCCACACACATTCCTTTGGCCATCCTGGCTGAGCTCTCAGGAGGCCGGAGCTTCTTAGCTCCTCTCTGTAGTGCATACTGCACTTTAGGACTCCACTCAGTCCACCACCCCCTCCTCTTTCTCAGAGGGGTCTCTAGCGAGTTTGGGGGTTTTGGTTTGTCCAGTTCTTACCCTCCGAAACTCTCTTCCTGCTGCTGGCTCGGGTCTCTTGTCCTGCTTTCTGCTGCTGGCTCTTTTAGTTTCCTCAGACAGCTCTCTGTCTGCTTCAGTTGCATACCGGCATCTGCTGCTTCTCTTGGTTCTTATCAGTTGGCTCTTTGCCACTGCTCTTCGGACACTGCTGTTCTGCTGCTGCTCCGTCGCTGCTCCCAGCGTCTCCCACTTCTGCTTACAGGGGAGAAAACTCCCCCAGCTCCTAGCCACAGGCACTCAGTCCAGCTAACACTGTTCCAAGTCCCTGCAGCCCCCCAACCGGGGGCTGGGGGGGAGGCAGAGGCCCCCAGGGGCCGGAGCCCCTTCTCCTCGTGGCCTCTACAACATGGCCACCTCTTCTTCCCCCAACAAGTACCACTGCTTCTCTTCCGGTCTCCAGAGATATGTTTATATTTTGCAGGAGCATTGATTGGGTCAAGCCCCAAGGGTCACCACCCCCTGGGGGTTACCACTTTCAGCTTCAGGGGGAAACCTGGTTCAAACCACTACAAGTACAAATCTCCAGTTCTGTATTAAATCCAGCGCAGGTAAGTTGCTAATGTTTGTGAAGTCCTTTTAGGCTGTGGTTTAAGTGGTGCCCCAACCAGGCCAAGTGCTTTGAAGCCTTCTTAACATCACACCAAATTTGCTTATTCGTTTTCAAGTTGTGTTCTATTTTAAAACACATTAGTGAATTTTGGTGAAATCCATGTGGTAACCCAACACCCTTTCTCAGTACATATTTAACAAGCTAAAGAAAGCTAGTTTAATGCTGAATTCATATATTTAATGTTTTAGAAAACAGCTGCATGTATTTTTTTAAATGTGCAGTTCCAGCCCCTTTCTACATAGACCTCTTTCATTGAACCATCTAATTCTGTTGCAAACATGAGATAGCTGTGTAATTTACTATAAATAAAGACTGCTGTGGAAACTTATTCACCTTGATAATGCCAGGTAACCACTTAGCCTGAGGAATTCAGCACCTTTTCAAAAACAAACAAAAAGCTCATGCCAAGATGGTGACAGTGACTTGCCAGTTAAACAGAAATGATGGAGAAGTCAAAGCTGATGGTTAATACTCCCCAGAAAATGAACTTTGCTGCAGTTGTTACCCCTAGGCTGGGAACAGTAAAATAAAAAGCTCTTCTGCAGAGATGCAGCTGTCCTGCTGATGCTTCCACAGATCCAGCATCATGCCCAAAAGCAGCAGAGCTGCAAAGCCCTGAATTCAGCAGCAGCTCCATGTGCCAAAGCTTGCAAGATTCAGTGATGTTCCTCCCACCAGAAAATGTTATTTTGTGATCTGTAATTCAGCTTCTGGAGATACAGCAGTATATCCAAGTGTTGCTAAAAATATGGTCCTTCATTTCCTTCTGGCAGGTTAGAATAGTAAAGAATATTAATAAGGTGTGGGGTTTTTTTCCCTTCCAGATACAATGTGCCACCCATGAATTGAAAGAGGAATAGGGTTTTTTTAACCTGATGTTTAGTTTAGGATAATGTTGAATTTCCATCAGGCCTTGGACAGCTTGGTGAAAGCTTTCCTAAAAATAGGAATTATCTGGGGATTCCTTGCATCAGAGGGCTAATGGGTCGTTGAAAACTTGACATAAGAAGTAAACTATAAATATGAAATTTTTGTCACAGCCCCAGTGATTTTTGGCAAAACTTCCTGTTGCTTAGGAGCTGGATAGTTTGCATCTATTTTACTCATGTCCTTTCAGAATTACTTGACAAAGCTGCTTATTTCTCCTTGTAAAGCAAAGGAGTCTTACTGACACAACTTCAATCTTTTATATCGGCTGAACATGTAGAGATCCCTCTTTCCACCCAACTGTCAGTCCATGACTGCTAAGAAGAAATAAATGTATTCTGCCAAAACTTTTCAGTGGATTCAACCTGGTGATGTTTGCAGGTAACTAGACACCAAATCACCTCAGGATGACCGTGCTAAAGACAGAAGTGCATTCTTCCAAGCACTGTTTCTCAAAGCTTTTGAAGGTACAGTTAATTTCTGATTGATCTCTGAAGACCTGGATAGTGGTTACAATTTCAGGTTTTTTTTTTTTTTTTATTTCTAACACTTCAGAACCTTCTTTGAATCCCATTCTGATCCATAGTTGGAAAAAATAACACTTACAAAATGATCTCTGGTGGGCAGCTTTCACCAGAGATCATTGTGATCAAGAAATAACTTACTGACAATAATTTGTTTTTGAATTTCTCAAACCTTTTCCTCCGAGCAATTTAAAGCACTTAGCATCACAATGACTGTAATATATAATTTTTAAGCTGTTATTCTTTAAACTGAATGAAAATGTAGAATTCAGTAGGTTGTGAGAGATTTAATTTTTGGTTTATTGAGATGGGACTGTTGTCTGCACGAAAGCTTTGTGTTGTAACCATTGAATTCCTGAGGGGCACAGTAATTTTCAACTGTATTCATTTGTAAAGCAGAAACAAATGTCAAGTCTAGTACAGCAAAAAGGGCATGGAGCCTTCATAATGGGGAAAAAATAATAAACCTTGCAGCTTGCTAATAACTTTGTTTGTGTGCTTAAACAAGGCAAAAAGGATGCTTTTGCATGCAGTGTCCCTGTAAGAAGTTAATGAACTTGGACTACACTGAGAGAGAACACTTTATACACTTCTTGTCAAGTTCTTAAAATGATGTAATAGTGACAGAGATGTGAAGTACTAAAACTAATAATACTAATAGAACGTTATACTGAACATCCCCCTGTGCAGCACAAGGCAGGTGACACATAATTCACTGATGAATATATATTGATAGTAGCAGACAAAAGAATGTATTTGAGTTCAGGTTGTTCTGAGATTTGTTTTCCCAAGATGAGGTTTCTGATGTCTGTCATCTGTTCATCTTGTCAGATAAAAATACTTGTATGATCCTGGATACTTTGCTTTTTTGAAAGGGCTACCTGGGTTCTGTAATAGAAGATACTAAACTTTGTTTTTGCTGTGCAAGTTTATGGCATTCTCTATTTCCTTAGTGAGACCTCTTAGAGAAAGAACATTAATACAGAAATAGATATTTAACTGTATGATCTGCATTGGAGCCTGCAAAGAAAGTTTAGGAAGGAGACAGAAACACATTGTTGAAGAAAAAGGAATTTCTCAGCCCTTTACTTCGTGAACGTCTCAACTTGCACTTCTTGGCCTGGATCTGTTCTGGTACAGAGCATTTAAATATACACTGATTTAAGAAATGCTAAGAAATTTAACCTTGGCAAAAATTTTAAGTCAGACCTCTGTTGGACATGTTTTTTGAGATATCTGAGCCAGCTTCTTGAAAGTGCCAGACCCAACAGAGCTAAGTGGGAGCAGTGTAAGAGACATGTGGATGCTCTTTTGATGGTCAGTGCCCCTATCTGGTCACCCAAAAAGTGAGACACAATATATGTTCAAAAGTGAGGACAAAAAACTTGCCTAACTCTATGCATAGTGACAGTATGAACCTACAATTTTTTTCCCCTGGATTTTTAAGGTCTGTATTGGAGTCATCTTATTCTCTAGCACATGATTGTTTGGTTTATTCAAAAGCAGAAAACTGATCGCACACTAAATAATTTGCAGAGTGAAAAAGCAAATTGAAAAAGCAAATTGATTTCAATGGCAAAATTCCCACGGACCTGTGTGGGCAGAAATGTGCCCCATGCAGTAATTCAGCTTTCAACTGAGTGTGTTACTGCTTCTCTATCCTGCTACCTTAGGTAACAATTTGTTCCAGCCTTAAATGACCATAGAGAAGCTTTGTACAGCAAATTTAAAGGTTGACTACAGCTTGCAACTCTAAGAATTTCCATTATTTCAGCTGTGGTATTCTATCCAGCACACAATGCTTACAGAATCAAACAACCTACCTAGCGTTGGATCGTACTCCCAGATGAACCGTTTGGTCAGGAAGCGTACGACAAGAGCTGGAGAGACAAAGATTTCAGGTGAGAAACACAAGACATCAACTCAACAGATTTTTTTTTTAATTTTTTTTTTTAAGCTTTCCCAGCAAACTTTTCCATGTAAAGGGACACGGAACAGCTTCCCTGAACTGTCAGCAGAATTCTGTGTCGCTTATTGTAGCAGCTGAGAACTTTTCACTGTTTGTGGCCCACTTCACACTTTAGGAGGAGGGGAACAAAATGAAAATAAAACCAAAACTCTTTACAGCATTCATCATTTACCCACCTAACAATGCAAGGCAAAGAATACCAGAAGGTTTTGATGGTACTCTCTAATTTTTTCCACCTTTTTTTTTTTTTTTTGGTCACAGTAGCTTCTACCATTAAAGAACCAAAACAACCCCATTTACAATGCTACGAGCGGATGACCTTCGGTAAAAACCGTTACTTTGGATGCTTTAGGTTTTCTATAAGCAGTAGAAAAAGAGCTGGCAGTTTTTGAACCAGGATGCTTCCATGCTTCAAAATGAGGGTTGTTCAAAATTTCATTCTTGAAAACTTCTTCTTCAGATTGTAAATCTTCTAAGGCAGAAATAATTGGTTGAATAGCTTCCTTCTCTATTTTGGCATGCCTTCCTTGTAACAATTTACTTCAATGTTTTGCCTACTTGTCACTTGAAGCAAACAGCTATAATATTTTAAACCAATGGTCAACAAATGCAATTAATCAATTTGCAGAAATAGAGAAAAGAATTTAGATTTTGGAGCACTGGACAGCTAGCTCCTAGTTTCAGTTTATAGCCTAAGGTTTTCCTACTTTTGCTCTTACATTTAATTTTTTTCTGTCCCTCCACCTCTTTTAAAAGCAACTTATATGAACTTTGATTATGTTCAAATTTAAAAGTAAGCAGTGCTTTGAATTTCTAGTGGAATTTCAGTTAATTTCATTTCTAGTAAATGAATCATTTACTACTGCCAACTATTCAAAATCCTTTCTGCATTTCCAAGATGAAGCCAGAGATATCACTGCACTAGCTATGATTGCAGCCATTACAGCTGTAGAAAAAGTTTTCCCTGTCATCAGCCCTGTAGGATTGGTCATTCTTTTGGTTGCAGATGGACAGTAAAAGGTGACAGCTAAACTCAGTTCTAATCCTTTTCAAAATTAAAGCCATGAGAATGCCCTACATCCCAGATTTCTGTGCCCAAGAGTAGGAGAAGGCAACAGTCTGAAGAATAAATCTAATGAATTAAGGTTTGCTTAATCAGACAAACAGAACACTAGTTTTCAGAAGATTAACTATGCCTCATACTTGGAGGGGTAATAAGAAGCTGATCCTAAGGAAATGAGATCACCACACAAGAGGCAGTTTTAAATTGGTATTATTTTAAGTTTCTATTTTCCTTAGGAAATACTACTTTTTCTTTTTTTTTAGCTTTGGCAGAAACGCTCTCCTTGTCCCTCAGAGTATATGTGGCAATTCTTAGTTGAAAGGCAGAAGAGAGTGGGGGAACCCGTCCAACTATCCTTATATTTAAACATGGCCCACTTAGTTGTGGTAACCTTATACTTATAGATGGAAATTATTGGAGAGGAGGGTCAAAATGCTGAACAGGACTGAAAGAAAGTCTCTCATGCACTAATGTCTAGGGCAGGTGATAGAGAGCAGCAGCTCTGAAGGAGTAGAGGAAGAAGAGTGGATTTTGGAGGTAGCCCAAAAGAAGGAAGTGAGGAGGTGACAAGCAATGAGAAGGAAAAGTAGAACTGGACTGCAGCTCCTGAGATGAGCCTGGGAGGAGAGAGGTACAGCTACATACAGAGGATGAAATGGTACAGGTGTGGAGTGCTGCAAAGGTGAAGAATTAAAGATCACAGATGTAAACTCTGGTGAGAAAGGAAAAATCAGGTTGTATTTGTCTCCAGCACATACAGATACATAAATAATCACATATGCAGGAGATAGCTGAAGTAAAGAAATGAAGGTGGCTGCCACACACAGGGCCAGATGGCAATTAAGTCTCCCTGCTGGCAGGTCTCAGCAGGGAGCACAAAAAGCTCGGTGAGCTTGCTGGGCACTGCCAGTAATAAAGGACTTGTGTAAGGCTTGCTTGGGCCTGGTGAAGGGAAGAATAAAACACCTCAGTACAACCCCAGGCAACTGGGGAAGTGTCAGCTTCAGAGTCATGTACTCTGTTCCAGTTCTGGGGTCATGCACCTCGGGGCTGTGCAGAGCTGGTGCTCCAGCAGGGCTGCCTCTGCTCAGCCTCCCCTCTTCTGACCTGGCCAATTACTTCAAAATACTCCTGCTCTCTTTCATGGCAATGATCACAGCCCATCCTATAAAGCTTTTCACTTCCACACATTTTCATGAGGCTGAAGATTAGCAGCTAGCTGCATTTCACAGGTGGGGAACGTGAGATATTCTTGATCTGGAGTCTTTTCAGTTTATAAGTGTTGCAATCTATGTAGGGCGGGAAATCGCTTTTGCCTTGTTTGGGGTGCTGAGCAGACGGGCCTGTGACCTCCAGTTGAGTATTAAAGCAATGTATGTGACTGCTGTCTGATTTGACTGAAAATAGTCAGTGACAGGAGAGCTGGGAAGAGTATCCAAGTGCTTGGGCTGTCACTCTGGAGCTTGCTGGCTCACGCTGCTTGCCCTAGCAATGATCCCCTAGAGCAGGGGTATTGCTGTGGAGCCATGTTGTTTATGTCGAGCTCACTTACTGCCAGATTACATCACTTTTCAGTAAAATAACTCTGCCAGCAGAAGAATCAGAAGTGAGTACCTTAGCAATTCACTACACTTAGAGCTGTAGTGCTCAGATTTCTGCTGCTGGCATAAATGATGCTTCAGGCAAAGCAATAAAACTTCCCCTGCCCTCAGTAACGCTGAATAGAAGGAGTTGAGATGGGCATTACTTCCTTCTTACCTTAGAAAAGTTGGGTGTACCCTGTGACCTGTTAGCTTTATTTAGACATGCTTAACTCCAATACTAATACTGAGCCAAAAATAGCCCAACAGACTGAAAAAAATAATCCAAATGCTAGGTTTTGATTCAAAATAACACTGAGGTTGAGACTGTCTGAAACACATTACTTTCTGACTAAATTAACTAGCTAATTCCAATATTCATATTAAAATGGCCATTTCCAGTGCTTATCCTCAAATGCATTTTGAAGTAGCCAAGACTAGGATCGATGCAGTAGTTAATAGGAGTGATTTTCACAGCCCTCCACTGAGACTAATCCAGGCTCTTCCCCGAACACTTACTGCTTGTGAAATACAAGAACTTGCAGGCTTAGAAGGAAAGAATCTCCAACAAACTGCTTTTTGGATTCCCACTGTGTTTTTCAAAGACATGACCATTACCTAAGGGAATTGACGTAATGTCCCAGCAAAGGAAGAATAGACTCATGTCTCTTTTTGCCTTTCCTTACACCCTCACTTCCAAGTCAGCTGTTTTGTACATGGTATAAATTAGGGTAGAACTTGGCATAGGGCTTTCATTCACTCACGTTTAAACCTTCTGCCTTAGAAGTTATTCTTGGAGAAGAAACATGACTATCTGTCAAACACATTTGCAGTGCAACTCCACTGAAGACAATGAACTTATATCAGAAATTAACTTGTCATATAAACTGAGATTATCAACCACACAATTAATCAATTTCTTTCAAACTTGTGTGGCTGAGGCCCTTATTCAGCTATAAAAATCTCAGTCCATATCTTTTGGAACTTTTTTGTATGTGTGCGATATTTTGCGTCTTGCTTTAGTTCTTTGTTTGGATTTAGTAACATAAATGCTCTAGCTAAATTTACAATCTGTCTGAATACATGTCTTCACGAATTTGGTGTTGTTCCAGCTAATGCAAGCTGAGTTTTTTGGGGAAGAAGAGAAACAAGGTTCTATTTGAAAATCATCCCCCTTCCCAAAAAGCTACAGAGTTATTATAAGAAAAATAACAGTTCAGCAGTGAAATAACTGTATGATGACTCTTATGCCATGAGAATTTTCAACTGTAAAAAAGTCTAAAGGTAGTCTCATTATTTAAGTTATGAACAAATCCATTCCTGGTGCCATGATGATATGTCATCAGTAAACCATACTTGGCAGGAGACACCAGAGTGGTTAAAACCAAAGGTTATAATGATCAAAAGGCACTTTCACAAATGAAGCATTTAGTTTTTTTAAAGTGTGTATTTTTGTTAGAGTTCATCCCCCATTACCCTTCTCAGAGGCCTTTCATATATTGGAATTTCAGTCCCCTTGGAGCATCATGTGGTAAGTTCCAGTCTGCAGGATGGCAGTGCCACTGGCTTCTGGCATGCAATGCACTGCCTCCTTATGCAGCTCTGTGTCCCGTTTTGGGAAGTAATGGTTTGTTTTAAAAATAAAACCCTGAGAATTTAATTTGCTCCTGAAAGTGCAGGTCACTTGAGGGCATCTCTGTGTGTGTGCATGTGTGTGTGTGTGTAAAACATGAACTTATAATACGGAATCCTTTTCCGATCCTGATAAATGATGGATATAAACACGTGGTCATTACTTCTGGCTCTGCATCTGTGGGCCTGGGTTTGCCTCAGCTTTGACAGTATCTCTGGGAATTGAGTGATGTGGGTATATGAGAGGTGAGCAAGACATCAACAGGAGGATTTCTCTGCGTTCGCTTCCTCTCTTGGACCTCACTGTGGTCACTTCTGACGTTCAGATCTAATGTAGTAAAGCAGAAGTTTACTACAGTAAATTTAATGGAGCAAAATGAGATCAGTGAGGAAAAAGGAAAGGAAGAACTGTGCCAAGTATAAAATGTTCTGGTTTATACTGTCTTGCTGTCTCAAACTCTTCGTATTTTATGCAGCTTGTAGTCACTGTCTTAAGCAGTGAACTGTTCAGAAAAATTACTGCTTATGCTTTTGTTTTTCTCTGTAGGGGTACAAGGAGGTCCTCCACTAACTGACGATATAAATACAAAGACTATATATACTTTAGTATATAAAGATCAATTAAATATAAATGACAAAAGTATATATTCTTTTTTATATATATACTATATAGGAATTTATATATAACAGTGTGTGTATATATTTATGTATATATATATACTGTGCTATAGTAAGTACAGACTAGGATTAAACAGCTGTGTGATGAAATGTGTTGCTCTTGCCCTTCAGGACGTTAAATTGCTTAGTGTAATGTAAGCCTTTTTTCTTCAGTGGTAGTGGTGTGGGCTTCAGTTCTGTGGACTCAAATCTGAACACCAAAAACAATTCGAATGTCTTTTTGTTCTGGTGGGGTATAAAGGGATGGGAATACCTGTCTCAAATATCTACCTTAGTCCCCACAGCAGGATCATGGACTAAACCAACATTCCACATTCAAGTATACTTCAAACCCACTAATATATTATCAAATGTAAAAAATTAAGCACTACGTATTGGATTTATATTTACAAGAAATAATATTTTACATGCTGAACATGCACGTAGCAGGACTCCAAAGACTGCTCCAAATACTAATTCACTATGTTGTTCAATTAGATAACTGACCTTCTTTTGACAAGCTGTTTGGAAAGACTGTCCTATTGCAGAAGACACTGAGGCCATAGTCCTACTCATCTGTGATTTTTAGCAGTATTCATCCTTTGGCCTGACCAAATGTCAGTGTATTTAGTGTCACTGTCATTTTTTTAATTTCTACAAGGTTTTGCAGAGTATTTCTTTTGTCAGCAGCAATTTCAGTTTATCTCAGATGTAACTGCATTTTACTGCTGTGGGAAATATGTGATTTTAGGAGCTTTTACTGGAAAGGGCCTGGGGAAAAGTAACCTGTTTCAAGGAGCTGATCTGAAATTCTGCTGGTCCACAGCATGGTGTATTTACAAATTCATCTCAACTGTCTTAATAGCAGACTGGAAGGAAGCACCACATCAGATTACTTTACAAGCTTAGGGGTGCTATCTGCCTTCACATGTCCGGGCACAGGGTCTTGTGGGTGCTCCAGCTCTTCTGCAACGTCTAGCTATGCCTGGTCCTGCTTTGGTAGGCTTGCAACTTTCGCACAAATCAAGTCCAATGTTAAGGAATTGCCAGTATCTCCCTTCACTGGTAGAGATATCTGGACCCCAGGTTAGAATCAAAATTTGTCGCTACTCGGAGGCTGGGGAGAAACCAACCTTGGCACCAGCCTGTTAGTGAAATGAGGGGCACTTTCTTTATTCAGTACTGCACAGGGAAAACACAGGAGTCGTTTGTCAAAATCTTTGATTATAACCACATGCTAATGTTAATAGCAGGAAGTGACTTTTTTCTTGCTTCTGGTATGCTAATTTCACAGTAAAAGAACCTCTCCGTATATTCATCTGGACAGTCTACTGTGATTTTCACAAAATACACTGATTAGTAGTCATTCATCCCATCACCACTGAACAGGAGTATTTTTGTACTTATGTTCTGCCCATTGCTTTCAGTGCTGGAGGCATTTTTTCTACAATAGCTGCTGCACATGGAATATAAGCAGGAGGCTTAATTTATATTATGTTATCCCATTCCCTAACACATAATTCCAATATAAGGTTGGGGTTTTTTTTTCCACAGGTCTCCTTCATAAAAGATAAATGATCAGACTGGTCATTTTAGGATCACAGTGTGTACTATCCATACTTCTACCATTTCTCCTCTCTTGACTTCATTGTATAACTTATGCCACCCCTTTTTTGAAGACTAAACTTTCTGGTTTGTTATTACAAACACATATGGTTTTCCAAAACATAGTTAATGGTAACACCTCCAGATGTGTGTCTGACAGTATATTTGTGATGGGGTTGTAGAGAAAGCCATATGGATGAAATCACACAAATAACCATTGCTTTTCTAGATAACTGACACGGGTAAGGTTTGAATTTCCATGCTGTTTTGAAAGACACTGGGCAAAGTAAAGTAGAATAGGATTCTCAGTATAAAACTTTGACATAAACCCCACCCCCCATCCCAAGGTAAAAAATAAAAAAGTTAAGATTTGAGGGAGGGGAGGAAAGAAAGAATGGGTGGAAAGCTTTTTTCTTTAAAAATCCAGTTCATTAAGACAATGGCAAGATGTCAAAATTTTCAGG
Organism: Neopelma chrysocephalum; assembly: GCF_003984885.1. Classification (NCBI taxonomy): domain Eukaryota; kingdom Metazoa; phylum Chordata; class Aves; order Passeriformes; family Pipridae; genus Neopelma; species Neopelma chrysocephalum. The sequence goes on from NW_020897801.1 coordinate 552,333, forward strand.
GGGCTGTAGCTTTTTTATATTTTATTTTCCTTACATTTCTTCCAGTGTGGAGTTTAGAAAACATCCCACTCTCTTTCTATGGTCAAATTAGTTAGTCATCTTTAAAAGGAAAAAGAAAGGAAATAAAGGGGGAATTCTAGAATGCTTTCAATGGCAAGATATTCTTCTGGTTCCTGTCAAAGTATTTTGGCATGAGTGAATTTTTGTTGGACAATTTTGAACATAAAGGCCAGTTTTTGGAAGGAAGCTAGGTTTTTAGATTTCTCTTTCAAAGGAAATGACTGAACACCTCACAATTGTCTGCAAAGAATGTGCAACTCAGGAAATGCAAATTTAAAACAAACAAACACAGATCCAGCTTTACTAGCTTCTTTATTCTTTTACTCACTGTTGTTTTATATTACACTGGAAAAATTCGTGGAACTAAATTGTGTCTTTTTATCCAGATGTCATTTTACAGGAAGATGGCAAAGATGCACTTTCTTGGCTGTAGCCAACAACAGCTACTCAGCTTCAGCTGATTTGTATGTATCAAAAGGGTTTAAAGTTGATTTTGCTCTGTCAGTGCTGAGCTTGACCCAAGGTACAGGCAACATGAGACACTTGAGTGACAGTCCAGAAAGGAAGGGCTGTCTGGCTGTTTTGGAGATGCCTTGAATTGCTCCTAGGACAGTGTGGAGCTGCTGTCTCATCCCCTGCCAGGGCAAAGGGGGGAACATACATGAGCACCAGGAGTGGCCATACATACACACATGGCCAGTGCCAAAGTGGGGAGTTTTGTTGCTGTCCTGTTGTTTTGGTTTTGGGGTTTTGTGCGTTTTTTTTGCATTTGGTCTGACCCCTGCTCTGTCCCCCTTCCTATGCTCAAAAGGCAAGAGGTGAATAGGAGGAACCAGGAGAAAGGGGAGGGAAGTGAAGATGCCTTATTTGAGAAGGTCAGCATGTCCTGGGAGGCCTGTGGACCGCTTTCCCAGGGAGCAAGGGAGGGGGTGCAGTCTCATGACAGAAGGAGATGAATTTTTTCTAATAAATTGAAAAGACAATTCTGTGCGAGTCCTTGGTCAAGGTAGGGACTGGTCTGCAAGGCCCAGCTGTCCTGTGAGAGCATCTTGGCTGCTGACAGCAACCTGACCATAAATCCTTAGCCCTGCTTGAGGAGGACCCTGATGGTAAGGAGCTCAAGGAACCAATTTGCCCCCTGTTGGGGTTAGTGCTTGGTAGTTCTGTGGGTTGGCTAGTGTTTCATCATCCTGCTAACTGCTGTCCTTGCCAGCAGCAAAAGACATTTTGTATCACGTGGTACTTCTGGTATGACAAACCCATTTGGGAAAGGCACAACATACTCTCTGCTACTAGGCTAAAGATTTAGAGTAACTCTAAATGCTTAAAAATACAATTTTATCAGGCTCTAGCGAGTCAGCTTGAATGAGAGGGCAGTTAACACACTGTAAGTAAGGCCACTGGCATTAATGCTGGATCACTGCCTGGTCTTGGAACTTTCACGATAGCAGAAAGTACCTTTGTCAAAGTGCCTACAACTGTGCTACTGTTTCACTAAGTCTGTATAGATGAGTACAAATGGTAACTAAAAATGGCATAAAGTGTACCTTCTCTCATTTGCCTCAGAAACTCAGTGATGGAAAGGCATGCAGGACTCCACATTTCATTTTGGTAGACAACACTGGGTGTTTCTGTGTGGTCAGTCTGAAGACTAGCTGTCACTCTCTTCTCCTCAGCCTGACTGTAATAATTCTCTTGTCTTATTTATAGTCTATATATACTATATGAAATGAGACTACAGCTTGCATCAAATTAAAAACAAGCTGTTCCCTGGCTTTTTTCTGTGATGTGATTAATTTCTTTTACATGCACACCTTGGCTTTCCGGATTTGGCTCCATGGAAATGTCAGATAACCTGGAAAAACTTTGCATTGCAATTACAATCCAGCTACAGTAGGTTATACAGGAAGATCTTGAAAGATCATATGTCCTGTGCAATTTCCATCTCGCTTTGACAAAAGAGCTTAGCTGAACACTAGAAGTTCGTTTTAGCCCTACTGACTGATGTGCCACAAATCAGTTGATAGATACATGCCTGTAAGGTGCCTGTGTCACAGGGAGATGAAGATTCAAGGCAACACAATATATTGAAAACTGACTCATGGATTTTTCATGATCCCCTTTTTTTATGAGCCAGATGACACAAACATTGATAAATGTTACATCTTTTTAATACAGTGCACAGTACAATGTTTATGGGGACTCATTTTTTTTCAAAATCAGCCATTAGCTGATTTTGTATTGCAGCTCCTTGGCTACCCGTAATTTAGGGAAGAGGGTAAGGAATTATTTTCTTTCTGACAAGCTCATTGCCAAGTACCTGAAGCAAACACGTGGAGAAATTCCCAGAAGAATGGGAGAAAGGTATGTGAGAACAGAGATAGTGACCCACAATGGTTTTCAGGCTTGTGTGACTATTTACTAGCAACATTGTCTATGTCTTCAGGCTGCCTCCAGCATCTCATGAAAAGTGGTGGCAAATGTCCTGATGATGGCTGTTCTCATATTTTAGCTATTTTGGTTTTTTACCCTCCCTCCTTTTCTATGTTGCAATGATATCTGCTCCTGTTATTTGCATGCCACCTGGAATTTCAAACTTTTGTTTGTACCAGCAATTTATTTTTAATTACAGCAAACAGCTTTGCCATTACACATTGAGAATTAAGAGACACAGCAGCAGGAGCAGAGAAGCTCTTTGAGAGGTATCATGTCCACAGCAGGATTTGTGATACTGGAGAAAAATAAAAGTGAATGACAGAACGGCTATGATTAACAATGGAAGTGAAATGTAAGGTAAACACTATGGACCATGTATTTCTTTCTCACAGTAAAAAAGAACTGTGTTGCAAAGTGGAGAAATGATTAGCTGAAGAAGAAAGCTCAGTCTGATTAAAGGTTTTCTGACATATGTAGAGATGCTCATTCCTAGAGGCAAAAAAGCGACCCTTTGGGAGATGGGACTGGTAGCTACCTAATAATATCTCACAGAATCACCCCAGCATCACCTCTTTTATTTTGTGGAGCAAGCTGGAGGAGCAGGTGTGGGTGGAGAGCAACTTTTTCATAAATCACTAGTGACCAAAGTCTGTTTATGACTGAAGCCTACCTGGTGATCTGCCTGATCTCACATCACTGCTCATTCCATACAATCTCTGTCAGTAGGAAGACTAATTAATCCCAGAACCTGGAAGTAGTGATTTCTTATCAGAGTATGTTTTGATAGGCAAAGATAAATACTGCTAAGTAGTCCAGCCAGTATACTACAGTGTGGCATGCTTGCTTCCCGGTACTAGTAACAGAATTAAATGAATTTAAACTAATTAATTGTTTTGATAAACAACTATCATCTCCTATCTCTGGCTGCAACTACAGTTTTATGAGCACCCATTTGGTGCCTATAATAATGTAGGGGTTATTATTAGCCTTCTGCTTGGAATCTGGACACACAATCCTGGGAACTGTTCAGAGTAAACTTTAAAATTATGTGTGTATGTGACAGGAGGGAAGCATGATCTAAATTTAAAAGGTAAATTTCTGCTTTCATTTTCAGTGCTTAAGGGCATTCAGCTAATAAACGTCACATGTCTTCAAACAAAGTAAAAGACACAGTAGTAGATAATGGATGTTGTAAAACCTCTGACTTATCTCAAGTCTGCAATTTGGGGGATTAACATAACTTAGTTTATGATGTTCATCACAGCTGCCAGGAGACCTGGCCCTGCCTCCCGTGAGTGCAAGAGCTACAGGAAGTGCTCTTCTGGTCTCAGCTGGCTAATTAACTGTACTTAGTTAAAAGTCTATATTAAGTGGAAGGTCTGCTACATTCCTCCATGCTGAATAATGAGTTACACTCCAAAAATCTGAGGTGCTATCTGTGTGAGATTCTCTTGTCCATAGAAATTATACGGATAGGAAAGATAACTAGTCATATATTCAAGACTCTTTCAATTATCTCATTCAGTGGTTTATCCAGTTTGAAGTGACCTTAGTGATGGATTTTCTTCATTCTTGTTACATGAGACTGCAACCACCAAGTTCCTGTTTGTTCTAGGGGGACTTAAATCCCATGGCAGTTTTGCAAGTGGATTGTCATCTTTCCCTTCATGTTTTCCTCCATCCTGAGGCTCAGTAGGTACATGCTACCTCAGTGGATAACAGTGTCAGGAGTTCAAAGATCCTCCAGGACTAAGGAAGCTTGATATTTTCTCAGGCCAGCATGATAAATGTCTCATTGCTAAGTTTTTCTTTTAATGCTTTGTTTCAAGAACACTTCCTCAGTTTCACCCCATGTTCTTTTTAGAGTGAGCAGAGAGAATATAAACAATTCCACTTTCTCTGCCAGCATTTGAATAAGAGAGTATACATTTATTTTTCCTGTTACTGACTTGCAGAGTGCCATACATTGACTGCAGTAATCTGCATTTGCTTTGCTGTTCACAATGACATCATAAGAGCCATGAGGAAACACAGCCCTGGGAATCTACAATTTGACAAGTAAGAAAAAACCTCCAATTGCTAGTAATGAAAGCTGATTCAGCTGCTAAGGGAGTCAGTCCAAGAAGTGCTTTACATTCCTTACTTTGCCATGCCTTTTGTTTGGCTTTGCCCAGAATAATGGGTGATTACATTTTCAAGGCTATAAGTGCCTGGCAGAACAGAGAGGTAGCCAGCATGATGCCCAATAACATTTAAATGGTGTTGGTCTCTAAGGATGCCCTTCCCCAGTGTAATCCCATCCATTCCTGCCAACCAAGACTTGTTGTCACTCCCCAGTCTGTAGCTCTCCAACTCCACCCACTCAGCCATGCTGATTCAGTTGTGTATGGGGGTGGACTCTGTGCAGAATTCATGAAATTATCCTGATCCAACCCCAAAACTGGTTTGTTGGGGTTTGTTTTGTTTTGTTGTTGGGGTTTTTTGTTGG
>NW_020897801.1:557326-607573 GCF_003984885.1 Neopelma chrysocephalum
TGGTTTGTTGGGGTTTGTTTTGTTTTGTTGTTGGGGTTTTTTGTTGGTTTGTTGTGGGTTGGGTGTTTGTGTCTGGGTTTTTTGTTGTTGTTTTTTTTGTTGTTTTTTTTTTTTTATTATTATTATTTGGGGTTTTTTTAACTCTAAAACTCTATTCTACTTATCCCAAAAAAGGCACAGTGCCTCCAACAGCCAAAGCGGGCAAAGTGAGAGCAGAGGACGGTCTTGTAAGGAAGGTGGGGAATGTTTAAATGGGCTTTAATAGGAAATACCCTATACCTGGTTATTTCACTTATACTAGGACATTTCTAGAAATTTCTTTTGAGACCTAGCTTCCTCTTTCAGCCCCCAAGCAGCTGTTGAAAAATTTGGTCTTTAGTTTCTCTGTACATTCCTCAATTTCATCTGGAACCCGAGTGTAATGCTATTGCTGCTGGGATAAATGGACTATCACTGCAAACAAACAAAGCAGAAGTGTTTTAGAAATATAAACAGTGATTAGATCTGAAACAATTCTTTCACAAATGTACCTTTAGAAGCTGCATTTTCAATGAGCTGTTTACAGACCACAAGAATAGTCTGTAACCTTGGTTCCTTACCGCTTTTAAAAAGGGAGGCAAATTTAGCTGGCATTTTTAATTTTCCCAATGCATCCTGATTCAGCCTCCCGAGGAGACAAAGATGAGTCCTGTGGTCTCACAAGTGCCTCTGCTGTGGGGTGGAGTGAACGCTTCAGCTCCAGCTGAGTTCAGCCAAAGCTGAAAGCTTTGCTTTCCTTACAGGAGCAAGGGTCATTTTTTTTTAAAGTAATCTTAAATCTTCTCTTTGTTGTTTTGGTTTCATATAGAAGAAAATACATGATCTTTAAACTCTACTTACACGTACTGTCCCGCCCTGTCCTGCTCTTTAGAGCACCTGGGAGGGCTGTGGCACCTCCTGCTCATCCACCTAAGGCAGATGTGATGAAGCCTCAGTGGCACGGAGCTCTAGGGGGAACAGTAAAAACCAGTCATCCTGCTCCTGCCCCTGAGCAACATTGCTCTGACATTCTCCCAATCTAGCCAGGTTTAACTACTTATCTGCTCTACCTGTTGTCCTGGAGGAAGATTAGTCAAAACTGCAATTCCTGCTCTCACCACTGTTATGGAGATCAGAGCTCAAGGAGGAATTTTGTTATTCCACCTCATTCTCTGAATTCCCCTCCCTCCCTTTCTTCAGGGTTTAGCCCAAGAGAAGTGGTAAAAAGAGCTGAATAATTCAGTACTCTAAAGGAATGAGCACAGTCTGGTCAAAAAAGGTGGAAACAATATAAGCTCATTTTAATCAGATAAAGTACACTTAAAGATATGCCACTCATTGATACAGCAGATAAGGCCAGGACTGTGTGTTTGGAAAAGCAGAGAAGCAGCAGGCCCATTGTGACTCATTGTCAGATAAGCCACTGAGAGAGAAATCATTGGCTGGGAAAAAAGAAAAAACATTCCTGGAAATAGAGCTGACAATGAAAGGGCACAAAACTCACATGCCATTGAAATTATTCCTAGAGGAACATGCATCAGAAGGCTATTTTCAATTGGGCTGTTAAATTGTTCCACAGCTGGGAAGTGCTCTGCCATTGCTTAAGGTAGCCAGATGTATTTCTGGGATGACTTTTGTACTGAATGCAGCCTGAGGCACAACCTACTGGAGCTATCAACAGCTTTGCCTTTCTTTGTGTAGGTTGAAGCTCATGCCCCTGGGGAAGACTTGTTTAGGTGTAATGAGATAAGTAATGTTCTCAAATTGATACCAGCAGCTGACCCAACCCTACTAGAAAGAAGTTTAAGACTGAAATCCCTGTGCCTGCAATAGCTGGAAACGAGGAGGCTTGGGTTACATTCCTGAACCACAGAGTGGTCTCCTAAAGAGATGGCTTCTCCTCTCTCAAATGTCCTCTGTGTGAGGATTCTTGCAAACATTTTACTAATTTTTCAAGTGCTTCCTTTGCTATTCACGGCTTGAAAAATCTTGCCTGCGCCTGGAAAATCATCTTGCATGTAAATTAAAGTACAACTGCTATGTGTCAACAGCTCTCCTGTGGATAGGCTGACTCCTGGTTATTTCTCTTATGAAACTTGGCTAAACTACATCACTTCCAAAATCACGGGGAAAAGGAGTGCTGGGCCAAATTCTGACTTACTGGGTAGAAAATGCCTCAAAAAACTGGCTGGCTACTTCTTCTCCCTGGTCTTTAATTGCTCACCTGCTTGTCTGGGCCTTCCACAACTGTCTGGGTGATGCTGGTGGGGAGCATCACAGCCCCTCACCAGTCACTGCTGGAGTGGGGGTTAGGCACTTGCTGTGGCTTGTGTTGCCACTTGGAAGTGCTTTATAAGTGTCCAGTCCTGGTCAAGGGCATCACTCCCAGTGCTTACCTGTCTCTTCATGCCATTCCCACTAAGCCAAAGCCCTCATCTAGTTATTTCCAGCAGATCTTTCTTCAAGCTACACTAATTTACTGAAGTAAGCACTTAGCTTGACAGAGGAGGAAAACAACATCCCACAGACGTCCATAAACAGACAGCTAATGAAACATGGACAATAACTGCTAGCTACGATTAGACTCAGCTGTGGCTTCATTACGGTCTTGCCCCACCAGACTTGAGTTTGCTTCCCACTAGCTGTGACCAGAGCGTATAACCAGCGCCATATGGACATGCTGCAAACCACAACAGGCAAATAATGAATCCAAAGAGGTACCAAAGTGGCACACAGGGACGGATGCCAAAGGTGTCATGGTAAAAACACTGGTTTAGTACAATCACGGGCTGAGGGGGGAGTGGACAAGACAGGGTAGCTAAATTTATGTGAGGGAAGTAGAGGAAATATGCAGAGAAAAATTAGTATCATTATGTCTATCATTGTCCTTGTCAGTAGGGACTTGATTTGAACTTTTTTCATCAAAATGTTGTCATTTTAGGTTATTGCCCCTTCAGTGACCCCTCGCATTTTGTGAAAGAAAACCTGAAACACTTCAAATGTAGGTAAAATTTCACAGCAGGATTCCCCATCATTCTGCTTGATCTATTTTTCTTTTTCTGCCATTCTAAGCAGAACCTTTTTTCTTCTCCACTAGAAATAGCTTAACACAGAAAAATATAACTTTTCTGCTAACTAAGGTTTGAACTAGTCCTTAGTAATAATGTTCTTAGTAATAATGTTCTTATGCACTTTTTCCCCCTTACTCATCCAAGTAGCGTTGGCCCAATTTCCCATGGATCTTTAGATTTCTGTATCTGAGTCTTGATTCTCCAATACAGACAAGTATGTAGTGATCCACCCATACAGAGGACAAGCCTATGACTTAAGCCAAATTAAATTTACTTTATTCCATTTGAAAAGATTATGTACTATATAAATGTTCTTATGCTTCTCTCCAATAGGACTTGAATTACAGCAAGTATACATTTTTTTTCTCCTTTGGTCAGTAAAGTATCATAAAAAGGAGGTTGATAAGTAACTAATCACTCCACAGACTTGGTGCATGGCTACACAGCCCATGGGTCTTTTCCACATAGTCTTAGCAAAATAATTTTTCTACTGCTCTGTAAGATCATAAAGTCTATTTGTCTCCAAAAGCCCAATGTGAGCAAATTCCTATAATATCACGTGGTCTATGGTTGTCAAAACTTTGGGTGACACCAACTTAAAAGATTAGGAAATCATTAAAAGGCATTTGAAAGATTTCCCAATCACTTCAGTGAGGTTAGTTTTTTATTCAAAGGCCTACTTCCAACATCAGCCTCTGTTGAAAATTCTCATTTACCATAAGCGTAAGTATATTTAAGCTTTTCAGATGCAAATTGGGACATACTTAATAAAAATTTTGGCCCTCACTCCCTGTTTATAACTTGAAATTTCTGTCATTTTTATTATTTCCAAGAAGAGGTACAACCCTTACTAGCTTTGCAAGTATTAATGCACCTGTGCCAGTTTTGACTTTCATTATATATTATATAATTATTCCCATAACTTCTATTTAAAATAATTAGAAGTTTTGTGCATTAATATGGGATTTGATGAACAATACTATGTTATATGGGACAACAAAAGCAGAGGTGAAAAAAACACAGAAATAAATCAGGAGCAACTACAAAAGTGTTAAAAGGTTTTTGTTTCCTCAGAGGTAATTATGCTAACAAAGTTTTTCTTCGAGAAAAAGAAGTATAATTTTCAACTGCAAATTGTACTAGCAGTACTCAAAGATAACTAAGAGGGGCAATTCAGAGGCTGAGAAATCATTAGGAAGCTTCAAACAATTTTGAATTAGGTTCTTAAACCTAAACAAATCGGTGCCCAAGCTCTTGCAACCAACTTACTCAGCAGACGTGAAATGTATAGTTGGCCACTTGCACAATCAGCTAAACATGAGAAAACTTGGAAGCTTAGGCTAATATCTAAGATGTGTTAGGGATCTACTTCCTACAGCTGGCTTTAATCTTGGAAGACTAATTTCTCTAAGATTTTTCTATCTGATAGATTAGGCTCCTGCACTGGATTACAATCTGGAGGACCTCATCTCTGTGTCCCGGGTAAAGAGCTGCAGGGAGCTAACGCTCACATTTAAGTGTATTCTCCCTGCTTTCCCCATCACATGTATTCAGCTTTCAATAATGTTAAGGATATTTGGGTTCCTTGTGAATGCAGGGTCCTTTTGGCATACTGTAGGAAGGTTAGGGACAGATCAAGGCTCTCAGTGAATAAATGTGGTTCTTTCACAGTGAACTCTTAAGAAAACTTGTCTCCTTTTCTGAGTAAGAGAAGACAGAAGTGAAGGCCCAACACAATCAGCACTAACTGACCAGGTTTGACTTGTGTTTGAACTGCAGAGTGATTGGTTTACCAGCTAAATAAAAGCTGAATTTAGGCTTGACCTATTTGATTCAAGTAAAAAGTAGTTAAGTCTCAGCTTTCCTGTGTGTTAACAGAAAAGGGCTGCACGGAACCAGGGGCAACTTACTGTGAGCAGAATGAAGAGAGAGAAAGAAGCAAGAAATGTCAGTAGGAAAGGACAGCAAACACTGGCACAGACAAATGCAGTCCACAATTCCAGCCAAATGACATACCAGAAAAAGCAAAAAAGCCCAACAGAGCCACAAGATTCACCTTTCTGCAGAATTTCTATTTTGCTGTTTAAGTCCATATATACAGTAGATGGGACAGGGAGAGAGAGGAGTGACCATTTAGCACTGGCCAGAGGCTCTAGGCCTTGGGTCTTTCCCTATGGCAAAGAAACACTGAATCAGACCCAAGCAAATGACTCCTCTGATCTTCAGAGGCACTACTGGATGCAGGTTATTTCTGACATAAAAATGAAAGCAGAGCAGAGAGTCGCTCACACAGTGAAGGCAATCTCCTGGCCACACTGCCTTTTCTTCCATTCTAGCCATGCTTTTATGCATTAATGTTGGCAAGGTGAGTTACTGTAGAGGCCTTCAGATCAGAGCATTGGCATTTCTCTGGATACCTTTCCTTTTTTTTTGCCAGCAGGATGATAGGCTACTGCCAGCAAATCCCACAAAAATGGCTATGGTATGTAATTAGATGAAGCCCAGGGATTCTAGAGTGCTTTGCACGATATCTCTGCTTCTCACTCAATCATAACAGCCTGCTGAGCAGATCTGCTGCCGTTTAATTAGAGCGTCTGAGTCCACCTCCTGTTCCTCTGTAACGACATTAGTCAGAAGTGAACTGTCTGGTTCCTGCCTCTCCTGGGCTAGCGTGAGCTACTGATGTAGAGCCGGCCAGATTGGTTAATTGCAACCCTGACTTTTAAAGGTCAGGTCTTACAGAATTTAATAACATTCAGAAGATTTTCCAAAACAAGGTAGATTGGAAAGAAGAGCCTGGATTCCTCCCGTGAGACGCTGCCTGTTGAGCTTCGGGACAAAGCCACCACCCTGCAGCATCCCTCAGCAGAGCAGCTGGCCAAGCCCAGCCACCACGGCCAGATGGCAAAGGGCACCTTCAAGAGCAGCAGCTTTCCCTTGGGTTTTGAACAGCTGGCATGGGGCAGGGTTGCACTGGCTTCTGGAGCTCTGCACTTCAGGGGAGAGGAAAAGTAAGGGAAAAGTGTACCTGAAAGAAAGCTATAAAAACAAGTCACTACTCAGCTGATTTGCCCTTATGTAAGGGACTGCATCATATCCTAAAAACTCTCAATCCTTGACTTATCCTAATAGGAAAACTGAATGGTTGCTCAAGCAACATCTGTTAGGTAGAAAATCTCAGAAACCTTAAAACTGGCTTGGGAAGAATAAGGTGTTTCAGTAAAGGACACATGTCCTCAGTTTCATGCATGCTCTAACTGTCCTAGTGAGGAAAGTAATAGGTCTGCTGAGAGGGACCTAACTCTGAGGTACAGTTTATATGGTTTATTCACTGAGGTTAACCTCTATACTTGAAAAGCAAATTCTCTTCCATTTTACCCTCCTTCATAGGAGCAAGCTCAGCAACCGGCACTGTAAGCACCTCTCTCTTGGCAGAAGAGGGGAGATAGCTGAGGGCAATTGCTGCCCTTTTTCCCTCCCAGAGTTCCCTGGCAGGAAGGAAGGGAGATCCTCAGCTGGAACACTTCTTCTTTCCCCAAATATATCATTTTTCCTCACGCAAACACTTGAATGAAACAGCTGCAAATCCTAAAAATCTCCAGTCCTTCCACTGTTTCTAATCCAGCCCGCCTTGAGCCAGGTGGCCTTCATCGCGAGAGCCACAGAAATGGGGAAGTTCTGAGAGACATCAAAGAGGAGCTTTTGTTCTGCTGCTTCCAGAGGAAGAATAGGCAATCTGTTTAATTACAGCAGGGACTTCCATTTCTCTTCTTGGCAGACAGCCTTGTCTAAAATCTTTCATTTGCCAATTCACAACTGAGTTTATACAAGATGAGTAGATTCTTTTTTTGTCTTTCTGTGGTTGAGAGTTTCTAACATTGTTTAGCAAGTAAAAAGTTTGAACAATTGCATTTATGTTTTCCTTCATTTTCTTCATCCTTTTTTGCCCCTTCTTATTGAGTTTCTAAGGGCCTTTTCCTTGAATTTTTGCCTGGTTTTGCACGTGCTTATTTTAAACTGATTTGCATGTAGATGATGTTCAACTGGAAATGTACTTTGGGTAAGATGTTTACAAACTGATATTAAAACACTCTGCTTGTTTGCACAAAACAGTAATTGAATAAACACCAGTTATTAGTTTACTTGCATATTTGCTTTGCAGTCTTTCACTTGGTTTCCACAAATAACATAGCGATATTTGTTCTACAATTAATAACATTTAGAATAGTCTAAAATAAATAAATAAAATTCTTGGTGTGTTCCCTTTATAAGAATATGGGTTTTGTAAGAGTAAGACTTAGAGAGTAGCTTTAGTTTTTCTTAGTATTGCTGTCTTCCTGATTATTCATAACGTTTAATTTTTTTGGTTACATATTCACCCACTGAGCCCCTATCTTTTTTGTGTTGTTTATTCTCCAGTTTCCCCTACTATACTTGCTTTACCTGCAGCATGCCATGAAATTAATAAAAGAAAGCCTGGCATAAATGTATTTATGTTTTAGGTACCAAAACAAATTTTATACTTCAGATTTTTGTTACATTCTTTTTGCATCAATAAGAACTTTCATTCACAGAAACCCAAGGGTATGCTGCTGTTCTTTGCAATCATATAATTTTACAACTTTTTGATTTGTTTGTACTTCGGTTGCAGCTTCCAGATCCCTTTTGGCATTACCCTCTTCTGAGTTTCTCACCTAGTGTCTGTATCTCATTCCTCCTGCTATTACCCTGACTTTATAAGAGCTAAATTTTGGATTCCTAAATCCTGCATATGTATCTAACAGCCTTCAAAATATTTTGTCTGTCCTGCCAGTTTATTGCTGATAAGCAATTGATGTTTCCTGTTTTCCAGTTAATGATTCACAATTAGAGACTTGCAAGTCGCTTCTATCCATGTAATGTTTTCAGCTATATAAGCAAGTTGATATAAATATTTGGTATGAGGTGTTACATAAGTCTATTTTCACCCACAGTTCTGCAAGATGACTTACTCACTAGAAGAACATATTTCACCACTTTTTGATAAACATGAGGTGTATGGATATGGCATAACAAGCTGAAAGCCACCCTGCAAAGTTGATGTAGAAAGAAATCTCCAGTTCTGGATTCCAACAGGCAATGCTACTATATGACATTTTGCCATGTAGGCTGAATTTTTTGTAAAGTTAAAACTTTATTACCTATATTTTTTTCATAAAATATAAAGTATATTACATCCACTAAGTATATTTCTATGAGGAAAAACAGCACTCAGAGTTACTTTGAATACCATCTTTCTGTTCCACATCTCTCATCTAAACTAATCTATTTGTTTCCGTTACTTGAAGTTCTCTGTAAACTTAAATTGCTCAGCATTTCTTTTGAAGTTTGAAATAATTCCCTTAACTTACTTTTCCCATAATTTTTTTCATGTGCTTCTGTTCTGGTTGGCTTTGAGTGAGATCAGGAGAAAAATAATGAACTTTCCTCACAGAAGGTTCTCTTAAGATTCTGATATTACCTGTGCAACCAGAAGTAGGTTGCAACAAAGCATCAAGACATTCTGCACATGCACCCACAGTCCTGAGTTCTTCTGGCACCTACATGCAGCACTAAATAGTGTACAATGTGCAGGCTCAGGAAGAGCAGCTGCACTGTGTAAATGCTGTAATTTGACAAACCCTCCAAACATTGCAGAAGTTCAAAGCAGGCATTGATTAGATTCAATGTTCCTTCAATTTGCTATCAACTCACTCTCTTTTAGCATTAATATTCACTTCAAGCAACAAACAATGCAAAGTGTATGACAGCAAGGGTATGCCAAAAATTCAGAGGGCATGTGGGGGAAAAATAGTAGGCTCATAATATTGTGCCTGCAACGATCTATCTAGAGGTTAGATAGATCTATCTAGATCTGTCTTCTTCTAGATTCTTACCTTACCTTAAAATTTATTTATATATTCTGACATATATTCGGCTATATATATATGTATTTTAGCAAAATTGGAGTCACATGCATGATTCATATCTGTGCATGTGGATAACATAGAATAGGGAGTACACATGAAGTCACGAAGTCCCAGACTGACTCTTGGTTCTTTAAGCTATGAGTTGCAAAGAATAGATGACAGAGAAAATGTGCATTTACTATGACTGTGGTCTAGGTGGCCAGAGTACCCAGGAAAACTGAAAATCTTTCTAGAGTTTTATGCAACAGAGCTGACAGAGCTCAGACAATAAGAGGGTTCCCATGCTGAGAATCTGGGTTCCCTGGTTCTTCCCTCATTGCTGACAATCGTGGTCTCCTGAGCATCTGAAAAACTCAATTGTACCCAATATTCAAATGTGACTGGAGTAGTTTGCTTCCAAACTCTCAGTTATGGGTCCTGGAAGTGCAGTGACAATCCAAGAGCACCCTGGGTGCCACTCTGCTCCACTTGTCTACAAGGGGGTTACAAGGAGGGAGTGACCATTCTAGTTACTTCATTCCTGGGTTGTGAAAGCACTGATGAGAGCAGGTCAGAGATCTCATTGGCTCTAAGTAGAGGGAAAATGGCCAGTGAAGTAAGACCTGCATGAACTACAATGAGCAGGAGGCAAACCTTTTGTGCAGACCCCAACAATCTGACTGAAAATAAGAGATGAGTTTGAGCTTCATTTGAGGTTCAGTCCAACCAACAGAATCATGTTGATTTACAACAGCTGAAGATTTGGTCCAGTAGCACCGATTTGACTTCAGTGTAAAAAAGAAAGTGTTGCCAAAAATAAAGATCTCCTATGGGTAATTTTTTTTAACTGAACAAGAATTTGAACTGGGGAGTGAGGGGTGAACGTTTAAGAACTGACAAGGTTCAAGGTGGCTGTAATCTCAACCCAGAGACAGTCTGTTACTATTCTGCCACAAGATGCCCACTTTATTTCCAGATGAAATATGTTCAAAGACCTTTCCAGATTAGGATCCATATATTACCCAATCTTTTTATGAATCTGTTTAGGAGTAAATCTTTTCTTCATCTTGTAAATTCTGGCATGCTTGATTACTGCCTTCTATTGCTTAACATTCCTGACTACCCACCAGTGTAGACCTCAGGGTTATTTTTTTATGCTGTGGACTCCGACCCTTCTGGTTAGTCATGGATTAGACATCCCTGGTAGTATGAGTCCAGCATTTATATCCACAATAAAACAGAACTCAGGTCTGGCAGCTCCTCTAAAAATCTAAATCATGACTCTTTCACAAAGCCCTCAATAACATACCACCTATAACTGGAGATATTTATTGAAGACCATAAACTGTTTCAACATTTTGACAATGAAAATGATGCTATGGTCTTCTCTGGATGTGCAATGCACAGGTTAAACAGCTGCTGTTTGAAGTATTACTTCCTCTTACTTTGCTCTAAACTAAATGTACCAGCTATTAATCTTTCCAGAGAGTAATTTGCTTACATTGTAACATTAGAGAAACGGGAAGAAGTGACTACATTTCACCTTTCCCTTCATAATTACGTTCTCTTAATTCCTCACCGTACTGACTTTTTATCCCATACTCTGTAGATTCTGGTGTGAACTCTAATTTTCTGAAATGCCCTCCTCTTAATTTTTTAAAGCTCAGTTTTTGGTTACGGTATAGCTGAAGCAACCTAGAGTTTAGTAATTAGGAATGTGAATTATTTATTATGCAGCATAATTTTATTGTGGCCATTTTTGTTAGACCCTAGACCTGTCTAATGTACCTGTTGAACAGCATTTACCCTGGAATCAAAATACTGTGGCACAAGTGGCTATTTCCCTTCAAATGCAGGAAGGTTTGAAGAGAATGAACTCTCTGCCCATCTTGCTTGATGTTGCTTCTCCTGCTATGGGCTTCAGCTCTCATTAAATTACACACTCTAGTTAGAAACTGAAGCTTGAAAAGTTGTTGCACTGCAGGAAAATCATCACAGGGAGAAGCTGCCTTGTTGCTACTCATGGGAGTGGAAGACTGGCAGCTCCTACAATAGAGAACCGTATTTTCTTGTGCAGTAGATCTGGAGGGTTTGCTGGAAGGTTACAGCTATTTCTATTGCACCCTCATGCCAGGGGGTCATGTGTAACTAATAATGCCAGGGGGTCATGTGTAACTAATAAAGTCTTTCAGGCTGAGAGTTTTTGCTTCTGAATATTGGTCCTAGGACCTGAACAGGACAAGGAAAGAGCAAAGACTGTAGGGAGACATCCCTGTCAAGGCTGTAGCCAAGTGTGAGATTGCTCTAGAAAACCGGTGCAACTGATGAAGCTTGACATTTTCATTTTCTTGTTTGCAGAACTAAATTATGTTATGAAGAACAACGTTCAGTGGTTGCGATTAAAAGTTTGAAATGTGCCATGTATCCTTAGACATGTACTAGGGTGAGTGCGTTCTGAAAGTGCCAGGTTTGAATCGGCTGTTAGCAAAAAAGGAGCCAGGAAAACAAGTGAAATTGTCAAAGCCAAATTAAAATGCTTTTTCTTCCTCCAGACTGTCCCCTGTATTGTGTTAGAATTTGGTTTCCAAACCATTAATTTATGAACATTGATTTGTGTCGATGTACCTGTAATGCTGGAGTTTCCAGCAGTACTTCTGTAGTGGTATCTCTGTGCTGTATTTGACTTACATCATAGCAATAAATAGTTAAAGTGGAAATTCAATGAGTGCAAAGGAGCGTGTATGTGTTCTTAAGCTCTTTCTAGCTCTGCTAGGGCTAAGATCACTGAATTTGTTTTGCTAAAGAAAAAAAACCTCCAAGATGATGCAGCCTGCTACCTGAGAGATTCTTGGTATTTTCCTATTTAAATTCATACTCCTCTGTCAGGATAGAACATGTAACACCCAAGTAACTTTGAGCATAGATAAACAGCCAAGTGTTATTACAGTGCAAAATTTCCCTGTGGTTTTATTGCCCCCTTGGAACACCATTGCTATAGAAGTGTCTGTGGGAAACTGTACTAAAACTGTCCCTTTGAATGTATTAATTAGAATCTGTCAA
The DNA here is from genome assembly GCF_003984885.1 of Neopelma chrysocephalum. NCBI lineage: Eukaryota > Metazoa > Chordata > Aves > Passeriformes > Pipridae > Neopelma > Neopelma chrysocephalum. The sequence goes on from NW_020897801.1 coordinate 569,403, forward strand.
GTATATTTTGACTGGAAACAGTTCAGGAAACAATGAACAAATTTTTGGCCTTAAAAGGATACTAAGACATGAGCAACAACAAAACTTATTTAATACCTGTTATATATTTTTGGTATTGAAGTCAAACAGCATTATCATCATCAGGGACTACTCTTGATCTACTGACTACATGGTTTACCTTGTAAAATGAAATTCTACAAAACAGCAAAGCTTTTAATTCCCTGTTGCAGGCTTGGGTTGTTTTGGGCCCAAGTGTTTACTATCTAGGGACTTGCATTCGTCAACCACACATGAATATGGCCTTCTGTTGAGCAAAGAGGTGCCTGATATTTATGGTCCCACACTGTTGTAGGATGAATGAGTCACATATTTACTTGCAAGATTAGACTCCAGGGATGTGCTGCACAGCAAACAACCAATGCCTGTAGGTTCTGAAGCACTTTGAGGCTGTAAAGCACCAGAATAATGATGCTGTTCCTCCTGAGTAATGTCAAAAATGTCTTTGCTATTCAAATACAGCCTCCAATATTATCTAAAAGAATATCTGTGAAAGGTAAAGAGAACTAAGGACAGGAATTGACAGGCAAGTCAGTTGGCTGGTTGTCATAGTTCAACATCTCAGGATATCAAATTGTTTTCTAGACCTTGAGCTGGACTCCTTCTCCCCACAGAGAACTTCAAATGTTACTGGTGTGGGTCAAAGATTTAAATTTAAAAAAACCTTTAAAAGTTTAAGAAGACAGGTAAGAGAAGGGCACAGAGATGCCCTGTTTCCCCTCTAGTTTGGGGCCATTGCACGGAGGAATTTTTTTTTCTGCCAGAAGAAATTTCTGCCTGAGAAATTCTGCTCTTCTGATAGAGAGAACCTGCTCTGTTCACTCAGTTCTTTGGTGACCAGTCCCATTTACTTCCCAGGCTGTACTTGCTGCTTGGCTGTCTGCATAAGGAGAAGTAGAAAGACTTGGGGCTCACTTCAGATGGCTGAATGAAGGCATGAAGTGGCATTAGAAATTCCCCACAGGCCTTTACATGGCTCTAGCAGGCATTTAGAAAAGCATGGGTCTTTGACAGGTCCTGTCTCACACCAGCCAGCCTCCTGTAGCTGTTTCAGATAGCACCAGGTGACTCTGTTGGAGCAACTTCACAGAGCCCTGGCTATACATGGAGACTGTAGACCCTTCGCTCCCATGGAAACATGAACACGCAGGCATGTTGGACTTGAGTATTTGAAACCAAGCCCTAGTATTACTCTCCCTCAACATCTCCTCCACAGGAGACTTTCTATAGGACTTGACACCTAAATTTGCATTCATAGGATGTCAAACAGCCTTGGAGTAATTATGGCCCAATAATAATGCTCAACTGATCCTATAAGAGTGATGATGCAATACCAAAATATTGGGATTTCTACTCTTTTTCCTTCCTCTTGCAGATGAATGTGAGTTGCTTCCTACTAATACCTTTGACTTGCATTTCTAAGGATTTTCCTCCTTACAAGAACGCAAACACCAGGTCAGTCAGAGCCTACTTAGGAGAATAGCCACCTGTGACAGTGGTTTACAAATTCATAATCCTATTATACAATCCAAACTAAACCATTTCTGTGGATGCTACTACAAGAAAGTTCATAAACCCACCAGAACAAGGTTATAACATCAGTTTGGGACGACCTCTGACAGGCTAATACCCACAGTTTATCTCATCTTAAATTGTTCCCACAGGCAAAACATTAGTTTTGCTTTTTAAGCAACCAGTGGGAAAGCAACTCTGTTGTGACAAACAAAGATGTACTGTTTTGCCAAGGATGTTTGTTATCTCTGACTGGGAGAGGCAGGACATTTACACTCAGAACAAGGTTACTGTGTCACAGAACTATTTAAGAATTAAGAAGGGAGAAGGTAAAAGTTTATTTAATAAATACTTTCCAAGCAGTGGATGGGAAAATTAGATGCCATTGCCCTCTGCTTTGGCAAGGTACCTTTTCCCCAAAGGGAGACGAAGCCGACCTCAAAATAGCCTCTGTCTTACAGGAAATATAGGAATTGCTAAATCCTACTCCACACATACAATTTCCCCCTTCTCCCTGCTCAGTTACAATCCTGCTTTGTGCAAAACTAATGAATCGAGTAACTGGAAAGGCCCTGATGAAAATAACATTCATGCTCTTACACTGGCGAGATCAAACAGAAACTTTTACTGCAAGAGATCAATATCAACATCTGTGACACTACATAAACCACAGTACAGAAAGACAAGTCCTTACCCCTTAAAGTCAAAATTGACATAAAACAGAGCAGGTCAGACAGGGAACAGGAAAAACTATACAAATATTTTGGGGTTATCCCTACCATTAGTTGACTCTAGTTCTATTCATTCATACTTGCTCACTTACATTAGTTTGGTGGAGGAGGGGGAAAAGTTACATAGTATAAAATCTTCAGTGTTTTGTAATTGATTTACAATTTAATTCCATTTTGGATTATATATTGTGCAAGAACTGGAGACCTTCACTTCTATTGCTGTCCAAATCATGAAGTTAAACAGTTTTTGTGACCCCTCAAGTAGGACTGTGTTCTTACTTATGCTACAGCTCTTTATCTTGGAAAAACGGACTTAAAAGTTTGCACTTATTCAGGACACATTCCTTGTTTGTGTTTGGAATAAGAACAAAAATAATTATTCTGGATTCTGAGAATTACTTGCACACCATGGACAAATAAAATACGGTGGTTGATTTCCATAATCATCATAAATTTTCCTTCTCACCCTGGAGTGTAAGCTTGCTTTCGTTGCCTGAGGTAGGGTGGTTGAGAAAGTAAAATATTCAGTCATTTCATGCTTGACTCTATGAGATTGCATCTCTTTTGACTTAATTTTCTTTGGAGCTTTGTTCCAAGGATGCTACTGTGTTCTGGATTAGGTAAGACTTCATGCTTTTAGTCTCTACATGCTCACATATTTAAGTGTGTGCTGGTTCAAAATGCCATCTGACATTACCTGACCAGTGCCTGCTACTTCATATAACATCAGTGCTGCTGCCTGTACTCAGACCTGCATTTTATGCACCCTGCAGTTTCGGGCAGTGTCTTTGGTTTCAGCCATCTTTCAAAGTGCAAGTTCCCTCTTATCTTGCCTTTCCAGTGTGTACTCAGGCTTAGAGACTAAAAGGGAAGGCTCTTTTTAACCTGGTGTTCCCAAAGACAGACCTTAGATTGCAGGAAGACAGACCTTTGAAAAGATTAGGAAAATGTGGTTGATAAATACAATTAAAGGGGCTGCAAAATGAAGCTCCAAAGAAGTGAAGTATTTCATTTGTATCCCTTGCAATCACTCATGACCTTTTTATTAATGAATGACGTTTTTGCAACCAGTCTATCAGCAACACTTGCCCTCCTTTCAGAAATATGTTGTGATCCTTATCATGTTGCTGCTCTTTGTGATAGTAAAATGGCCTGAAGCAAATACTGAGCTCATGTCATTTGGCATAACTCCATGGAAATCACTGAAGCTATGAATGCTTCTCCAGGGACAGGATCAAACTCCGAGTATATGTGTATCTGTCTTTTTAGGAACATATTTCCATTTTTGAACGCTTCAAAATGCAATTGTGACTTAAAAATTATTTTAACTTCCCCCATCTCTCCAAGGACCCAAAAGGCACTTGCCATTTGGTTGCCAAAGAACTCCCGACCACTTTCAGTCTCAAAGGTTATTTTATTTATAAGCTGTGAAGAACCAAAAATAGCTGTGTAGGTAGAGGAGAATGGCCCTTTTATCCGGGCTCTGCATTCAACAGTTGTGATTTCACGAGCTGTGGCCAAAACCAGGAAATGGGTAGATCAAATTTCTCATGCTGTTAGTGCAGTTGATATTACCTCAGGGAAGTAATTATTGCCTCAAAGTTTATTATAATACAGTGAACACAAACAATTTAAAACCACTGTGTACTGCATCCTCTTCTGATTCCCACAAGCCAGCAAGGGACTTGTCCCTTCTTGAGGGTGCTGGTAGATCTGTATTCCCATGGACCTGACACGCCAGGGACAGCAGTACCACATACAACCCAACTTGCAGAGCCATGACTATAGTCTTATCTTCACAATCAGAGTGAGTGGTGGCCTGATCACGATCTTAAAGCCTTTCAAGAATTCAAGTGAGGCTTCAAGCTGGAAGAAAATGGCTTGCCACTGGGCTGAAGCTTTATCCTGCAGATGATTGACCTAGGGATGGAGCCAGGACACAGAGACAGCTCTGGTGAACATGGTCTCACTACTAGTCCCATTGCTTAGCGCCCTGATTGCATCAAGCAAACGAGAGAACATATTGCTCTCTATGCTCAAATGAACAGCACAAATCCCAGATGAATCAAGTTAGGATCTGATGTAGACAGCAACAAGCTGTAATGACTCTCCAGTATCCTGGCTTATCTCCAGATGCATTTGGATGGGAAAAGACTTTTGACCAACAGCCATGTGGGATAGATCTGAACCAAGGATGAAAAGGAACATGATCTTGTTGCTGCTTTCCCACATACCATTTGTTACCTCCTAGCATGAAATTTTCTGTTCACTTTTAGCTGAAAGTCTGATGAGGTAGAAAATAGCGCTAGTCATTGCCACTAGCAATGCTGTCTCCTGGGAATCAGAAATGCATTTAGCAGCTCCTCTTTATGAGCATTTTCTTGATTTCCCAGCTAGCAGCAAAATACTCCAAAGATGAATTTCACTCTGTTCTATTCAGACGATATACATAAGGAACTCCCGAGGGCATAATGAGGTACGCAGTGGAAATGCATTTCTATGAAAAAGTATTTTCTGTATTTTCAGATTTCATGGAGCTGTTTTATCATTAGGTTCCTCCAATTCTACACTAGTGTATCCCCCCTTTGAGAATGTGTTTTTTCTCTCATCCTGGTTTCCCACTGAAGTACTTTCTTTTTTTACTGGACTTCCTTCTTACTTACAATCCTGCAAGCACAAAGATACGGTCCACTTTTATTTTGCTCCATTACCAAACATTTATTATACAGAATGAGGGTGTAATCTGGTTTACAGTGTTCACTAGTGTTCAGAAAACATCTGTCACAATTTTTAGTTCATTTCAGCCAAGTCAATTAATTTTTCAGCTCTATTTTGTGTCAGATTAGGGTATAATTTTTATCTGAGGAATGTTTTCTACACAGAAGAATTAATCACAGCGTAAAAGTTAGCACTCAGACAGCATGTACAAGTTAAAACATACTCTACCCTCACTGTGATACACGTCTTAGATGGTTTCTCCATTCTAGGGTGATCATTACTCTTGAAGATGCTTCCTCAGTGTAAAAGTTTTGCCATCACTAGTGTGTAGTAACATGCAAATGAAAAATATTTATATTAGTGTTACTACTGCAGTGTTACTATAACTGCTCTGTCACCCATATTTAGGATACAAAATGAATAAAGATTTATGAATAGCAATAGCACAGTCTAAAGATGTAAAAGTGGCCTCTGACCTAAGGCACATTTTCTCTTTGCCTCTGCCACACTGTGGATGGGGTACACAGTGCGTCTGTCTGTGTCTCCATGTCCTCATTTGCTAAGTGCAAGATGCTGCGAGATCTTTATTACTTAGTGGTAAAGCATTTGCAAAACTTTAGGCCTTCTGAGGTCCGTGCAGGGGTCCATATGGTATCTAAACAGCTGCTGGAAACGTAACAAGGAGCAGAATTTGGCTTAATGAGGTTTCCCAGATAACTGAGTGGGAGTGGGTTCTTCTGCCCCGGTTAAATGTCGTGGCAGGGGGGATATATCTTGAAACTTCTAAAATGTTCAGGGAAAAGCTGACTCTCTGTCTTCTGCAATGTTTTATTATTACATAATAACTCTTCCCTTCAGCCAGTGGCTCATCTATCTTCCATGGCTTCATTTCTTAAGGAAAACTTTCCAAATTCAGAGAAGATGGACTTAATGCTTTTTTTAAGCCATGACAGACTGACCCATAGAACTGGTTTCTCCTCTATCTTTTAATGCCATATATTATTACAAGCCTTTCATTTAAGAAAAATAATGGACTTGGAAGTTGTGCAGAACCTTTGCAGGAAAGCTAATTCAGAAAGAAATGAGACATGCTGCTTTTACTACCAAAATAGCGGAATAAGGATAAGTTTCTTAGCTAGTCCAATGCTCTATTTAAGCTAACAACTGATTTATGCTTGGTCTGTGTTTGGCCCTGCTTTCTCATGCTGTGCTGTGTGGTCTACAGAAAGAACACCCTATATACTAAGCAAGATCTTTAGAATAACATTTCAGTTTAGAAAATATTTTTTAAAATAAAACTTCATTTTCCACAGAATTGTTTTCCTTCACGTGCAAAACTCTGGGGAACACTTCTGGGGCCTGTTCTGTTTAATATTATTATCAGTGATCTGGACAAGGGGATTGCATGTACCCTCCGTCAGTTTGCAGATGTCACTAAGTTGGGTGGGAGTGGTGACATGCTGAAGGGTAGGAAGGCTTTGCAGGGGAATTTGGACAGGCTGGAATGATGGGCTGACACAAACTGTGTGAGGTTCAGCAAGGCAAAGGGCCGGGTCATCCACTTGGGTTACAACAACCCCATTTGACCATAAGGTGCTGGAGTGTGCTGAAGGAAGGGCAACCAAAACCGGTGAAGAGTCTGGAGCACAAGTCTTATAAGGAGCAGCTGAGGGAGCTGGGTTTTTTTTCAGCCTGGAGAAAAAAGAGGCTCAGGGGGATCTCATCACTCTCCACAACTAACTGAAAGGAGGTGGTATTGAGGTGGGGGTTGGTCTCTTCTCCCAGGTAACAAGTGGCAGAATAAGAGAAAATGGCTTCAAGTTGCACCAGGGGGTTTTAGATTGGATATTGGGAAAAATATTTTCATGGAAAGGGTTGTGGATCACTGGCTGCCCAGAAGTGGTTGAGTCACCATCCCTGGAGGTATTTAAAAGATGTGTAGATGTGGCACTTAGAGACATGGTTTAGTGGTGGACTTGGCAGTGCTGGATTAATGGTTGGACTCAATGAGCTTAAAGGTCTTTCCCAACCTAAATGATCTGATGATTTTTGTCTGTTTCTGTACCAGCACAGGAAAAAAAAAAAAAGCAGGCCTGTTGGTTCTAAGTTGCTTTTCTTTCACTGACAATTTTAATTAGCTTGCAGAATAGTCTGAACTTTTACCTAACAGGACCACATTAATTTTCCATTAAGAAGTAAAATATTTTCATTTTCCAGTACTAACCACCATAAAAATAATAACAAAAGACCAAAAGAATTAAAAATACGAACAGTTATGTATTTTCTGAGATTTCTCCCAAGGTAAAATGATTATTTTCCTAAATATCCTCTAATAATAATACCCTCCAAAATCTCTTGAAATCTTCCTAGTTTCGACAGGATAAACTACTGCTTTTGGTAATACTATTCACTATTTTTTTCATACTAGCATTCACATAAAGCATATCAGCCTGTTCCAAGATCTCACTGATTTATTCTCTCATACAGCCAAATTAAGATAAAATTGCAGTTAAGAGTCTTGTCTTTTCCTGATGTGTGATCATTGTGCATTTTGCTGTTGTTAATAAACACTGACATTGCACACTAACTGTCTTTACAGACTAATTGTTTTATCTCCGAGACCCCTGTGTGGTCTTTGTTCTGTGCATAGCCACAAGGTGCAGCTTGTCTCTTCAACATATGTACCACTGATGGAGAAAGAAGGCTTCTGAAATGACACCTACTGACTTGTAACCACTGAATCAATGGTTTATTGCTGTATGTTATAAGTGTGTAACTTTTTGGTCTCCCAAAAAGTTAATTTTATTACATGTGGCACAGTGATGTGAAGAGAGACTGAAATGAATGGGCAGCAAAATATAGTGAAGCCTGTGTAAAAAAAAACTGCAGAGATTCATACTACAGCCAGTTTAATTACCAATCAGATTACATTTATGCATGATGAGAAGTAGCTTATTAAAATAGCTAAACATAATTACCTAATCTCTAATCTAGACAGGTCTGACTGTCCTTGTACAAAAGCCAGCGTGTCACCTCATTTTTGATGTCTGTAATCATAAGCTTTTTCCAATCTGCCCAACAAGAATTTTAGTGTGTAGAAACGAAGTCCACCTACTTATTTCAGTAGAAATAATTGATTCCATAAAATTCTGTTTTAACTTCCTTGTTTGAGCACCTCTGACCGATACTTTCTGGACTTCTCACAGTATCAATCAGTCCTATTTATAAAGAGTTGTTTATTTTTAACAGTAGTTTTAGACAACCCAGTTTGGGTGCATCTCTCTGAGGGACAGGGTACCACATACCCTGTTAATGGCATGTCCCCGGGGCACTGCCCCCATCGGTGTTTTAAAGCGGGTCACGCTCCCACTGTACAGGCTTAATTCTACTTAGAATCAACAAGCTGCCTTCAGACCACCCAGTACTTAGCTCAGATCCCCTACAGACCCCCATGGCTGTTTCTTTCTTGCAGTTTTTCACGTAGAGGTGCCTGTGATCTCGTGTAGCTTGAAAGAGAGTGGCATTTCTATAGCCCAGGAAGATGGATGGTTATTGCATGCTATGGGAGAGTAATGGGAGAGTGCTTAGGGGTCTTTGAGAGTGCAGGGCTGATGGGGAGGTCCTGGAGAACATGCTTTGCTCTTCATCCCTACTGCTATAGGAACAGTTCAGAGGAAACTACTCCCAGAATCACACTTGGAGGGGAACGGAAGAATACAGTTGTTTTATTCCATCCCACGCAGACAACCAAAGGACCAGATCTGGGAGCAAAGCATGCAGAGAAGTTATTTATTACACAGTGTGGACATACTCTGAACTGATTTTTTTGCAGCTTGAAGATGACCTTATGTATACAAATACAAGCACGAATTCTCATTTGTTTGGCTCAGTTTCTTTTACCACTTCATTTTATTTGTCCACAATTCAACAGCTTTGTAGCTTCAGAACCAAACACATGAAGTTTAAGAGAGCTTTTTATTGACTTTTCCCCTTACTTATCCCAACACTGGCTAGTTATTTTACAGCTTCTAAGGTGCCCCTCATATCCACCTCTACCCCCTTAGTTGAAAGGTGATTCAGATATTACAGTGCAAGTTGTTATACATTCCTTTCAGGGATATTTAGAAAGATGCTTCAGCTATAAAGATTGTAACCAGATCTCAGTCTGTCTGAAAGGCAGATCCAATGTTTGGATCCAACTGTTCTGGTTTATATACATTGCTCGAAATGTTTAGTTATCATTTAACTGTAAATTATGTTATTCACATATGTATCTGAGGTAATTTCTTCTGCTATAAGTGACATTTCAAGTTTTGTTCTCAAGGAATTAGGGTAGAAATCCCCAAAGTACTTAAATCACTTGAGCATACCGGAAAATTTCAGCTGTTGCAAGCTGCAAATCTTAGCCTCTGCCATTGTGCTGATAACGTTTCTCAGAAAAGTCTGATGACAAATACCTAAACCCATCACAACTTTAAAAAAAAAATCCAAAACAGTACCACCTCCCTACCCTAAAATTTCAGCAGACTATGAACTTTGATCACAGGGGCAGGAAGTGTGAGTCCACCAATTGTAATTTCCTAAGGCTGTTCTTAATTTTAATACTTTAGCCTCCTTTTGAGAGCATTTCTGATCTGAATTCTGTTCTCACTAAATGATGGCAAACTCACTGCAGAGGACTTGACTCTGAATAGGAACTCTGGGAACACAGTGGGAATCCTAAAGCAGGCATCCTGGCTGCACTGTACAATCCTGCCTATGCTTTCTTCCCTTCTATTCCCTGTTTCCCTCCCTCTAAGCTGGGGTTGGAGCAGTGCTACAGCTGTAGCTGCTCCATGAAGTCCAACTGCTTACAGGACCAGGATTCTGGTGGTATTCTCCAGCTCTGTTCTTTACACAAGTGAGTGCCTTCAAATGGCTTCAGGTAGGTTCAATGAAACTGTAAATGCGGAGATCCTAAATGCAAATGTGCTTCTTGCTTTCTGTTCTAACTTATTGTACATATTTTGTCCTGATGCTGCTTCCATTCAAAGGGAGCCTAGAGCAGTTCCATCAAAGGAACTGCTTCTCAGGAGAGACTCCAGCATGAGTTAGAAAGGATCTTTTAAGCAGAACAGAGAAACTAATAAAATCAAATGGAAAATATTTACCCAACTACAACTACTCTCTAAACTAACATTTATACTTCATCAGCTTCAGATGGAATTATTACTTAGGTTTGCTGATACAGCATACACAAAAAAAATCTACTAACAACAGCTTCAGGTACATTGTAAATAATACTTAATTAAAACCTCGTAAGCAAATGTCAGCAGTATCCTCCAAAGCAGTTTTAAATGCAGTTTTAAAAAAAATCTCTACAACTGCCTCTTCAGTGAAGGATGGTGAATTAATCTAATACTTTCTGAAAGGTTTACTGTAATAGTTTTATTATTCAGAAAAATGAGCATGTTCAACTACTCCACATATTTGGGAAGAGATAAAATGTAGATGAAAGCTCCCACCTCAAACTTTATTGATGCTTAATGAGACAATTTTGCAGGGCTGCTGTACTTTCTCTTATCAGCAGCCTCCTGAATCTCCTGGATTGCTAATGGCTTCTGTGAAGCAAATCAGATCAGCATCTGGTGTCTTGTAAAAACCAACACAGCAACATGTACCAATGCCTGAACAAAACCTTATTTTGAGGTCTTAATGACGCAGAAATTTCCCATTCAAACAGCTGCAAATATTTTGTTTCCCTTTTTCTCTTTATTCCCCTCGTCAGTTTAGTTGGAACCCACAGACTCAGAAAACTGCATTTTTTTCACAGGTTGCTCTCATATTTTGCCATAAGGAGGGGCCTGGAGAGAGGAATGTCCCAGGATGTGGCCGCTGCCCTTAGCTGCAGGGCTGTTGCCTTTAGCATTCCCTCCGCCCACCTTTTCTGCTTCAAAGACATAAGCAGCCAGGAGGAGATCATGATGGATGTGCCTCCAGCACAGCCAGAAGTGTCTGGAGATCCACCCTAACATTCCTCTCAAATCATCTGACTACCTGGCTCAGAGGAAGATGAGAAGTCAGTGTGCATCTTCACGCTCTGCACAGGCCTGCAGTTGAAAACCATTGTGTTAGTGTATTTTTTCCCCTTGGTCAGAACACAGTAATCAGCTGTGTGTATCTCCAGGGCCTTGCAAATGTGAAGACAAGCTGGTTAGCTGTTGCCTGTAGTTCTGTACACCAGCCACATGTGCCATGTCTTGTGAGTGTCCTGTGTTGAGCCTTTTGCAGCCCCGCTGAAGGGAAGCAGCTCCTGGCTGAGGGGCAGCTCGTGGGGGCTGTATTGCTGTGCATGTCCCATAGCTGGTCTCAAAAAACCCTCCCTTAATCAATGGGGAAACAAAGATTCCTACTTAGGATTTACATGTGTACAAGTTGGAGGGGGAGGGATAGCAAGCCTCCTCTCACCTATGGTAACAACTCAGCTGGGTTTTCTTTTCAACAGACCGTGGGGTGTAATTGGAGCTGAGCAGCTTCCCACATCCAGGGGATGGATTGGATGAAGCACCTTGCTGTAGTATAAAGTCCAGGACAGGAGAGGAGGTAGAGAAGGAAGGAGGTTTGCACACAAAATAATAATAAAAGGAAAATGCAGCTTTAGGAAGACTGAAACCATTTGTCACATCAGCAAGCAGTCTGGTCTGAAAGAAGGGAGAAAATTATTTCAGAAAAAGCAGAGATTTTGCTTTGGACACAGCTTTTTCATTGCTGATTTGATGTCATTCTGTAAAAAGCATAAACATAAGGGCTTCACTAACCTGCAGAAACGAATTGTGATGTTTCATTTTGAACTGAACAAAATGCCCCATCTGCAGTCTTTGTTTCAACTCGGCCACCCCACCTCCGTTTCTGGTGGCAGCAGGGTACTGTGACCCATGTCTGAGCTCTCGAGCCCCTAAGGGCATTCCAACTCCCTTCCTGCTGTGTCCTGTTCCCACGGCATGCCTCCTGTCTCTCCTAACTGAAGGGATCTGCAAAGTGCCAGTCATGTGCTGAAGTGCTTATGGTACAAGTAGGAGTACACAGAAACACCACACAACAGCAATTGCTGGAGCAAAGCACTGCATTTTCATAACCCTCCTTCTGAACTGCATTTGTATGATTATACTGTTACCTGCATGAAATAAAGCAGATATGTCCAAACATGTAGTACAAGCTTAGTAAAGGAGTGAGAACACCACAACCGATTTGCCTAAATTACTGCCAGTAACACCTTCTCTTTACATCTGTTTTCCTTTTTCAACCTATGCTTTCTACCAGGATTTAGCACATTGAACTGGAAACTGTAATCTAGAAGTTTAATGTATCAAGGTCATGGATGGCAATTTATGGGAAAAAAAAAAGGTGCAACTGTGAATCACCCCCGAACTACTACATTTTGGATGGAGAGTATTTCGCAGCTATAACTAAATTGTCCTACCCGATTTTGGGCTGTGGGTATTGTGTGGGAATATGCATGTGCGGAGCTGATAGTATGCATATGAAGCAGATACTTAGGTGCACTGAAGACTGCATACAAAGTGCAATGTCTGAATAATTATCACAGTGGAGAATTAACCTCCAAAAGTGTGTTTTAAAGCTATTTACTCCGCAGGTACAAAAGCTACATGACTAAATGGCAGCCTACGAACAGAATTGTCTGCTTCCTCTGACAGCATTGGTTGTAGTCCACAGTGAAACAGCAGGTTCATGACTTTGCCTCATAGGTCACCAGAGGAGCAGTTTATGCACTCTAAAAATCAGGTGCATGGGTATCATTGTCCTGGTTTTCAGTTGTCATTTCTGAAAACAGAGCCACTTTCTTGAATTACAGACAGAAGAGAATTACAGTAAATTGAGGTTAGAATGGGCATTTTAGTCATTCAATTATGGATGAATGTCACAGCATGTTTAGATGATCAAACTCACGAGGATAAATGTGCCATGTCAACATCCCTTTGTGGATACTTGACATATGTGTGATGGTCATATTCTCACATGCTTTCATCCATTGTTTTGCAGGCAAAGTACTTCTTAAAATCCACAAGCACGTGGCTGTGTATCCAGTAAGAGTGAGTCAACGAGAGAATATTTATTTGCAAAGGCAGCTTGATTCAGTGTTCATCAGACAGCATTCAGGTATCCAAGATATGACAATACTCCTAAAATACCTTAAGCTTTATTTAATTTTACACTATTATACCTTAAAAATGCTATGACAAACACAGGGGAAGAGTTGAAGCAATCTTCTTCCTCCATGTGCCTGTATTTCCACTCCACCTTTTGCATATAAAAGCTTTATTTACATGAAATATAATCTAAATGTTTAAGTGGATAAAATAAATGGGGCAACCATTTTTTAATATTACCAGCCATAGACACCTAGGTTTTAATTTTTTTTTGTTATTAATATGCTTGTTAAGTTTGTAAAAAACAAGCTTTACGTATTTAGCATTCAGATTGTCCATTATATCTTAATTTAATTCCTTTGTATCTATTATACAATCTTTAGATGCATCATCACGTATTATTTTTTCAAGACCTCAGTCTTGAAGACCTGATCATTTATTATTTTTTCAAGACCTCAGTACCTTTATTTACTCTAGGGGGGGTGGAAGGCAGATCCATGATAATGAATGAGTTTCTGAACATTGGAGATCTGTCTCTGATTCCGGAAGGTGGACACCATGCAATTTAGTTTTGGATCTGATTCTGTAAATCTCCATGTGAGAAAAATGGCCTTAAAACCTCTGATGTTACAGTAGCGAATATGTTTAGTAAAACAAAGGTCTTCACTTCCCACCTAAGAATTCCTTATGGTTATGGACCACAGTTGGTTATAAGCTTGTCATCAAAACCATTCTTTACCTATAAACTGACTTCTGATTAGCCACAATTTGTATTAAATATTCCTCTAATTCACGTTATTCCTGTAAGTTCATATAATGAAAGAAAATGATTCAGTAAAACTTCAGTTTTCCAGCGATGTGCTTCATCTAAGAGAATCAGCTCTTAACTCCCACCAAAGTCATGACTAGGACATGGGCAAGTACAAACATATTGTTCTTTAGTTTTTACTCTATTCTACTTAATCTAATGACCTTTCAAATGAAACCCTTCAGAATACAGATCCCGTGTTTCTTTAATAAAAAAATAATTAAATACAGCCTCCAAGAAGAGAGTATAATTGCAAAACTCATCCAAATATCCTGTTATATGCATACTCCTTGTTTGGTATTACTAATATTATGAAGGCCTTTGGTGACTTAATAACATAGCAATTTCCTTGAGTTGATTAACATTTTGATCTTTGCTTTCAGGCCGTAGTGGCTAAATTGTGCTAATAGATGCTTTACTCTGGGCTTTCTTTAGGCTCATGAGCAGAAAATTGTAATTCCCAGTATAACTGGAATAGCAAAATATCTTTCAAAGTGCAAAACATGACATTTTCAGAAGTCTTACTAAGTCAGATAACTCCCCCAACTAAGATTCCACTGAGTACCTTTTTTGACTCAAATAAATAATTTTTTCCCATAATGTTGTGATTCCTCTTTAAAAGATATTACAGGCTAAATTCAGTTTCCTGAAAGAGGATAAACCCAAAGATATTAGTATTTTCCTCCTAAGCTTTTTAGGGATGGGACTGTGATTTCTTTCATGTTTGTATACAGCAAGGTACCCCTTCTGAGTCTTTCATAACCTAAACAAAATAATGGTAACAATGCATAATGACTAGACAGAGAGAAAGAATCATTCCAGATTTTATAGAAAAAGGCACACAAAATGCCCAAAGCAAACAGAAAAAGGAATTAAAAAATTAAAACCATACAAACTTTATTAGTGATGAACATAAGAAAACATTCTGTGATTCTACAGAGGAACAACAATATAAATAGTAGAACAGATGTTGTACTCCTTACTGACTGTGAAATTCCTTTACATGCCTCTTGGTTTCTTCATTGTGCTGGAAGGTTTCAAGAGGTAAAATCTAATTTGAACTGATGATACATGTACCTGGAGTCTGATACTTCCTATTTTAAGAGGGTTCATTTCGCACTTACTGGATCAAAATTCTGCTTTCAGTTACATAGATAACTAGGGATGAATTTGATTGATTTCTTTGAAATCACTTTGACCTTGTTTCAACTAGAAGTTGGCCTAATGTCATTATTCTCAATAAATGGAAACATGAAGAAATGATAAGAATGTATGCCTTTTCTTTTACCTGGGCTGGTTTGTTGTGTATTTCAGCTTTTACATCTGTGTATCTGAGATGGAATGTATTCACACACTAAACACCAGAATGATTCCTTTATTAAGGAACTAGTAAATCATTGATATTATTAAAGCAGATTAGGGTTTGTTTTGGGGTTTTTGTTGTTATTGTTTGTATCTCTTGACATAAGCAGCATTGTATTTGTTTGGGATCCTTTGAAAAGTAGAAAAATGGTTGTGTTCCTTCAGGCTGTACAAGCACTTTGAGGTTGATTTCCTCCTGGTGCAGTATTCCAGGACAAGGGAAAGGTATAATTTTGTTCTGCCATACATTGTACAATTACTGCCTAAAATGTAAACAAAACCTTCTCAGCAGCTGAATGTCTTGCCCAGCTCAAAGTGGAGGTTTAAGGTCTTCGTCATGCCTAGACCCACACTCTGACGTTCAGTTTCCAAAGGAGGATTTATATAACCCTGTGTGTATCAAAAGGATCTAGATTCTCAGCAAAAGGAATTCAGAGTAGGCAATCATAATTTATTTTGAGCAATTAGTCATTGCCCTGTCAATGCCAGCAGAGTTCAGTGGGAGTTTCATGTGTACAAAAATGGTCTTCATCTTATTTAAGCACTTAAGGATCGCTAACATTAGTATGAACAACAGCTCTACTGTAATACTTTAATTTCAAATGTGCCCAGATTTTCTAAACCCAAACTTAATCTCTGCTCCACTACATCAGATTCAGAGTGAGATAAGCCAGTAAAATCTTAGTTGGCACAAAACTGCTCTGGCAGAGTAGAGAATCTAGTCAGAGACCACCTCTTTTCATCTCTTTGTCATTTGCTACTTCACAGTAACATGAAAAGCCTGCCTCCATACTCTAAAAGTAATGAAATCACATGCAGTAAGGGCTGCAGGATGGTTGTTCACCTTCAGAGTCTCCCAGTCACATATTTGACCAGGGCACGTCATGAACTCAGTGCTAATTCAAACCAAACTATTCCCAAAGTTGTACCATAACATTCCAGATTTTTAAACTTTGTGCTGCAGTTGAGATATAAATCTTTGAATACATTCCCTAGTATTCAATTTCCATGGAAATCACTGAGACTGGAAAATAGGAAGGATCAGACTTTCTCACAAGATTTCAAATTCTCCTTGGTTCTTGCCAAATCCAAACTGTCATAGGAGCAGTCTCCCCTGAGGAATTTTGCTGCCTCTGTTTCTGGTTGACAACAAGAAGTGTTGAGGTATGTGTAAAAGTTAACATTTCCCCCCCCGAATCTCAAATAGCACACAAAATTCAAATGCAGTCACAATCAGACGTTGGTTGTAAGTTCTCCATGTCCTTGCTACAGATATTTCATTTCTAAAAGCAGCCTGTTAATGTCAAACGTTTCCATTCTAGCATTCAGAGATTATGAGTTTATTGCAGCAGCTGTAATCTTCATGTATTTTAAGGGAAATATATTAAGAGACATTTTAAATGCCTTTTCCTCTATTAACATAAATCTTGGCATCTTGGGTAATAAAGTCAAATAACAGGGCATAAATTAAACCAAAAGTCCTGAAACAATAAAGAAGTCCTAAAGGAAAAATAAAACTAAATTAAGATTTCAGGTTTAAAATTTTGTGTGGGAATGCAATTCCTCACACCAGGTAGTCCTTCTGTCATCAGCACACAAAAGCTGAGGTGCTAGCAATGGGACACAAAACTTTTCACCAGAAGGCTTAATCCCTTAGCTCCACAGTGTGTGGAAAACATGAATCTCTGCTGCCTGGCTGCTTCTTGGTGGCTTCTGCAGATCAAGTTCCATGGAGACATTAGAAAAGGCTGGAATCTCCTTGCATCTGCATTTCAAGTTTTTTCCTCTTTTAGACTAGCTATAACCTAGGTTGCTCAGGCCCTAGTTCAACTTAAACAGCTCTGGAAAGTTTCCCAGCAATGGGAGGAAAAGGGCATGGGCAATGCACCTCCATGTACTGGGGGTTTATAGCTGCCAAAAAAGCCCACAGGGACCCTTGGCAACTTGTATAGTTCACCAGCATCAGCTGGTAAAGCATAAAACCAACTGCAATCAATGCACAGACTGTGATACCACTCCAATCCTCCCCCTCGAGATGAGTTTAGCTGCCATCCTCCACAGCAGCAGCCCCAGGTTGTGACTCAGCCAGCCATCCTTGCTGCCTCTCCAGCACACTTCCACCCAGGCCACCGACAAAACCTCCATGGTAAGCATTAAAAACCAGGTGTGGGAGGCAAGCCAGTGATCCCAGGGCAGGGAATAAGCTGTGGAGAGGGACCTCCTGTCACCGGCATGCATCTGCCGCGGCCGCACAGGGTAGCTGGCTGCAAATGCTCTCACACTGGATGTACCCTCTGGATGGGTAGCAAGCACCTCCCAGGCTCAGCAGCTGTCACCAGTGCTCAATGAGTCTTGGAAAGAAATATCTGGTGCTCTTTTCTCTTCTGACGCACACGCGAGAGAGCTCACGCTGCTGACGGCATCTGAGTGTGCTGGATGCCCACATAGGGTTGTGACTGAGAGTCAGCATCTTGAGAACACACACACCACTAAGGTCTCAGTGGTGGATCCACTGAGAGTTTTGAAGGTAAGCATGTGTTCAAGTACCCTTAATGGCATACTGCTTAAACTCTGCACAGATGATAGTGCAGCAGGAGAAAACAGAGATGGTAATTGATGAGGATTCAGCTAAATATTTTGGGTAATCCTTCAATCAAAGTCCCTAAATTTACACTTCATATTTAATTACACTGTTTTAATGCCTTAATAACATAATTCAGGCTTGTAGGGACTTATTTATGTAAACTTTCATTGCTGTGAGACTACAAATGATCTGTTGTATACTTGATTATTTCAGATGCTCTAGTTTACACAACCTTTCTTCTAGTTGCTTAGCTAAACCAAGCATAGGCTATTTGGGAGGGAGCTGTGATGTAAAGGCTATACATTGGAAATGTGATTATTGCACATGGGGGACAAACCCGAGTACCCACAGTCTAACTGCTTGGGAGTCTAGGTTGTGGTATCCTTATACCAGCTCTGGGTAAGTGAAAACTGGCTCTGGCCTGTCACAGGAGAGTATCTGTTCCCAGACTTGCCACTTTGCTCTCTCCAGAAAACAACCTTCTTTCTTACATTAAGATGACTTCATAGATGATCCTCACATTTTTCCAGTTTGATATGTACTGAATTATGTCCCTGGATTAGAAAGCTCAGCCCATAGCTGAACTGAAACCACAATGCCAGGAAGAAGCAATCTTTCTCCATGGCACAGCTCCACAGAGGAGTCCTTTTAAATAGCATCCAAAATACAAGTGTATAGACACACCCTCTCCCTTCATGCCTCCATGTCTTGTGCAAATGGTCAGTATTTCTTTTGTCTTCTGCTTGTTAGACTTATCCCTCTGCTAGCTGAACAGACAGCTTTTCCCAGGAAAATAAGCTCATGGGAAGGCAATGAAAACACAAGAGACAGTACAGGTGACCAACCAATTTCTCTGTCCTGGGTTTCTTAGTTTGACGCTGAGAAAATGCCATGAACATTATTTCAAATAGAAGAAGTTTCCATGCAACCTTAATCCCAATCTTCCCTTTTTTTGCCACCGTTTTGTTCACCCATTCAACTACTTTGATTTGATGCCTTTCTCTGTTTAGGAACCTATCTAGTGTTCTATTTATTGACTATACGGTTTCCAAATGGAAATAAGAAACAAGGGAATTTCAGAAGAAAGACACTACTTTGGGAATGACTGGATATGTGCTGAGGTCAATGTGGTAAAACTCTTGATACAGTAGCAAACTCAGTAACAGTTTTTCTGCCAACTTTGTGTGCATGTCAAAGTACCCTCCCACTCTCCCAGAACTTTCTCATACTCTTAGACAGAAAGCTGAAAACTAAAATGAAAATAGAGTTTCAGGGGTTGTACACACTCTGTGCCTGAAAATGCTCTATTTTTGACTCTCATTATCTCTTTCTTTTGGCTTGTTCAAGTGTATTTTTGAAGTGTTTTCTTCTACGCGTAACATTTTATAAGGAGCCAAGTTAGAGTAAGGTCTGCAGTCGGTAAGGACTGAAGCTCTAGGTAACCATGTTAGCTTCTGTAACAGGCTCCAGGAGGAAGTGAGGCAGGTGGGACGTTAGACTTCTCTCACAGATGTTAAATAAGAATCCTGCTAGAAGCCCAAACATGGGCAAGGTACTTCCCTGTAGCAGCCCTTTATACCATTCAGGGATAAAAATGGGGGGGGGGGAGGCATGAAGGGGCTTTTGTTTGGGCCAGGCAGCTGCATCCTTGTGTGTGCTGTAAAACCCAAAGGAGCTGACCTCTAAATACTTAAGTTTATGTGGACTTACGTGGCCCAAGCTACACCATCATCCATGCTGGAAGCAAGTGGTGGGCAGTGACCCTACCATTGGTCACAACAATCCCCTGCAGCGCTACAGGCTGGGGACAGAGTGGCTGGAGAGCAGTCAGGCAGAAAGGGATCTGGGAGTTTGGATTGACAGGAAGTTGAACAGGAGCCAGCAGTGTGCCCAGGTGGCCAAGAAGGCCAAAGGCATCCTGGCCTGGATCAGGAACAGTGTGGCAGCAGGACCAGGGAAGTGATTCTTCCCCTGTACTCAGCACTGGTGAGGCCACACCTCGAGTGCTGTGTCCAGTTCTGGGCCCCTCAGTTCAGGAAGGATACTGAGGGGCTGGAGCAGGTCCAGAGAAGAGCAACGAGGCTGGTGAAGGGACTCAAGCACAAGTCCTATGAGGAGAGGCTGAGGGAGCTGGGGCTGTTCAGCCTGGAGAAGAGGAGGCTCAGGGGAGACCTCATCACTCTCTACAACTCCCTGACAGGAGGTTGTAGCCAGGTGGGGGTTGGTCTCTTCTCCCAGGCAGTTCTCAGTAAGACAAGAGGGCATGGTCTTAAGCTCTGCCAGGGGAGGTTTAGGTTGGAATTAGGAAGAAATTCTTTACAGAGAGGGTAATCAGGCATTGCAATGGGCTGTCCAGAAAAACGGTGGATTCTTCATCCCTGGAGGTTTTTAAGGTGAGACTGGATGTGGCACTTAGTGCCATGGTCTAGTAATCACAGTGGTAGTGGATCAAGGGTTGGACTCGATGATCTCAGACGTCCTTTCCAACCTGGCTGATTCTATGATTCTATGATTGCCTCTTTACTGAGCATCTTGTGATGACAAGAGACCCTGAAGCCACACACATCATACAGGCTGAGTCAACAGCCTCATCACACTTCTCCCCTTGCCCTTGTACTGTTTCTGCTGCCTTATGCACTAAACAGCTGCTGTCACCACCAGAACTGTTTAATACCAAAAGGGAGGCACTTTGCCCATGCTAAAGAAATGGTGACAGTATTGTATTGTATTGAGCTCTTCCTCTTTTATATAGGCTTTATCAACAAATTGTTGGAAATAAGGGCCCTAATGTCACCAAATCTGCCCTGTGAAAGTTCAACTGTAGCTATTCTTGACAGATGTTTATCTTGTGGGTATTTGCCTTCTGTGATTCTTCAACTTTCCCCAATCTGTTCCAGGAGTCCATCATTCTTGCTGTTATATGTTTGGCCTCAAAGTCTAACTGAACCCTCATCACTGCAAATTTAAGAGCCTTGCTTTTGTTGAATGCTTCTGGTTGCTTTCTCACTCTTAAGTGGCTCCAGGTAGAGTGGAGTGATTACTACAGATGATACGCTGTTTTAAACATACCTGTATAGCATTCTCCCTATTTGCCACAGGCTGATTTGACTCATGATCATAGATTCTGATTAATGATAACCCTCAAGTCCTTGCTGGATAATGTGATACTCAGTTTATTTCATTAACTTCTTCAGCCTCAGTGCAACACTTTCCACTTCTCTATGTTGTACCATGACCTTTTTCTAAATAGAAGTGGCCTTTTTTTTTAACAAATAGTCTTACACCACTTCTCCAAATCACCAGGATCATTTTGAATTCTTATTCTGTTCTCTGACACACTTATTGTTCATCCCAGAATAGTATTGTAAGTATATTCTCCAACCCATCATGAAAATTATCAATTAATAAATGGCCCTGTGCCTGTCAGAGGTCAGAGGCTTACAAAGAGTATTTGCAAATTGACCCATTGTCTCTCCACCACTGTCTCTCTTCTCTGTTCAGTTCTTTTCCTGAATAATTTTTCAGGCAGGTGCTCTTTGAGGCTTCCATGTGCACGCAGTTTTCTTATAAATAGTTCATGACTGAACTGAGAAGATTGACTCTTTATGACTTACTCAAGGCTAAGCATTTAAATTGTTGAAAAACAGACCTTGATCTCACTGCAAAACACCAAAGTACTGAAACTCACTTGCTTCAGTATAAATAGCGAGCTGTTAAAAATTTCTTTGTTACTTCAGATTAAAATCCAACTGTGATTTGAGGTTTAAAGTTTAAATAACTTCTGCTTTTTCATTCTTCTAAGCGTCTTGGTGCATGATGCACTCAGTCATATCCAGCACCTGACTTAGCCATATCTTCCTTTTATTTCTATCTGCTTCTTCCAATCACAAAAATAAGCCTGGCCAACAGAAAGGAAGCTCTCATCCTCAGCAAAGACTGGGGAAAGGATGGTTGTAGTACACAAATCTGATGAAGTTATGCAAATAAGACTTGCAGAGGGTATTACACTTGAGTACCTTAGTGAGGGATTCAAGCCGAGATGCAACTTTCTCATAATGTGCACTGGGCTGAACCAGAATGGGTTATCCTTGGAATCCTCTTGCATCTGATAAGTTAATTTCTAACTTCTGTAATTTTTTCAATTCTAGGGAAAACCACCCTTTCACTTGAAACTTTGGCTCTTGAAGTCACACTATGGTCTCTATTTTTACTACTAAGCCAGAAATTTATGACTCTTGGTTATAAAGATGAACAGAAATGTAGCCAAACACATTACAAAGACTCAAAAACACAAATTTGAAATACAAGCAATGCTTTCTTTTTTTCTTTTTAATTTACAAACCCAGTTCCATCAGTTTGTGAAGAAATCCCTTGATTTGAGGTGAAATATAGGTCATGATTTTTGAGTTCTTGGGCTTGGCAGCACGATTTTTGGCCTGTAGCTCAAAATGGAACCTGTCATCTGAACTTTGGGAATCCATTGCTGTTGTCAGAATCACACACTGTAATATAGCAACTGCCTAAAGCAAAACAAAACCAAACAAAAATACTTCAAGATACTATACTCATTGTATCCCCCGTCTTGCTATTTATAAACTAGTTAGCTGAGGTACTCCACACATTCTGGAGGCTGTAACTTGCCATTCCTGTTTATTTTTGCAGGTGTCCTTGAACCATGTAAAAAATAGCAAAATAGCACAGGGTTGAGAAGGGGAGAACTCGTTTGCTGCACAGAGTGAAACAGTAGGTCCTTTTCTCAAAGGCTGAAAAACGATCTATCAACTGCACTGAAAAATTTCTGCAGTTGGTTCGATTCATTTGACACTTCCGGGAGTACTAATTGAGCATTCAACAGCTCTCTCCAACATCTTGTTCCTGTATGTCAAAGGCAATCCCAAGAGCTTCTACCTGTTGCTGACACATTCCAGAAATCATTTCATTTTCTCAGTTCTTTTTTTTTTTTAATTGGCAGAAGCAGGCGTGAAAGGATCACAAGGGCAAAAGAGAAAGCTTACGCTTATAAAACAAACGTTGAGGAGAGAGGAAATATAGCTAATGAAAAGCAAAAATGCCAAACCTGCTGGTTTCCACTGCCCTTGGAATGCTATGCTGTCCAATAACTAGTATATCTGCAAAAAGATTATTTACTTGACTGGCCTCTCTGCTGATATGACATAGCTCTCTTGAACTCATTAGAATTACATCTTTGTTAGACTGTGGCTGTTTAGCTCACTACAGAATAGAGATAGATGGTCCTTGGAACATGAAGCTAATCTGCTGAAGTGTGACTGCCTCACACAGTGGGGATGTGCCAGATGTGGCCTTATTCTTCAGCTGCGTTTGAGAAAATATCAGGAAATAAAAGAACTAAATTAGAAGTAAGACCCTTTCTATTTCTCACTGGAAAAACCTCCCCCAAAACAAGGTTATATGCCTGTCCCTGAGAGGATAAGTGAAGTCCCTTGATAGTAACAAGCACTTTTCACTAAGGAGGCGTTACACCAGTGAACAAACAAACAACAGGCATCTCCAAAATGCATTTCCCTCCCTTTCATATAGAGTAACTGGTAAAAAGAAAAACACGCAATTATTGTATTTGCACAATTCTTTTACAAAACTGGTTTCTCGGCAGTTTCAAAGACACTGTTTCATCTTCTTCCCATTCCCTTCGGGGATATTAGTGTCATCTGGAAAATTTAAGTCCATCTGAAAACAAATATTCTGGTGAAGCTAATAGCAACAGCTTTCAAATATTCTTTGCGCGTCTTGGTTAGGAAGTCAGGATTAAAGATTTACTATGTGTTTCTCCACTTCATTAAAAGCCTACATTTGTGTGCCAACAGTAACACATCTGTCACTGGCAACAGTACTCATTCTACCAGTGGTAGAGTTCAGCTATGGGAGAACCTACTGTGGTTCTTCCCTGTGTTGTGGCAGACTCACAGTGGGTCATCATTTCTCGCCTACGATGTATTCTTCCCAAAATTTCAACGCATGCAACTCTTCCTCACTCCTTGACAAGGTTTAGCAGGCCTGTCAACACTGTAACCCCAGGATCTCACACTAATTAATTTATCCTCACAGCACCCCTCTGTTAGATGCCAAATTTTTCAGAGAGCTCAGACAAATTTTTGAGTGCTCAACACCTAAACTGGATCCAGATTTTCAGAAAAGCTGGGTTCTCTTTTAGGTTCTTAAAGTAGGTGCAAATTTTCCAAAGTTCCCAACAACGCTCACAGCAGTGTCTGCTGCACAGATTGCGTGAGAAGTTGAGGACACAGCGTGCTAAAATTCTTTCCTACCTATAAACATTGCATTTTGGTGCCTAAATTGGAGGTGATTTCCTTGTAAAGTCTGGCTGTCAGAGTGGGAGGCTGAGTTCTTTTGAAAATCTGGATTGCTATTGTAAGGTTATCACTACTTTGCAGAAGACAAGCTGACAGATAGAGTGAGACCTCAGTGCAATGGAACATTTGCACAATGGGTGGAAATGAAATCAGAATTCAGGCTTTCAAGCCACCCATTTCTGTCCACACATATACTCATGAATTGGCCTGCAGTACGGGTGGCTTGTAATAGCGTTATGTGTTCATCTCCAGTGAGAACTGCATGTCATCAGTGTGTGACGTGGGCACTGCTAAAACACGAGCTGAACAGCACCCTGCATGATGACAGAGATGCCATATGCGACACAGGGAACAAGAAAGAATTAAGCAAGTTCCTGGAAAGCAGCAATATAACACTTCGTGTGCCCTCCTCCTACTCAGAGGAACTGAGAACAGGCATACTGACTATCTGTGCTTGCGTCTCAGAATCAAAGCAACCCCAGGAAAAAAAAAGTCTGTGGGTTTTTTTT
Source organism: Neopelma chrysocephalum (assembly GCF_003984885.1). Classification (NCBI taxonomy): domain Eukaryota; kingdom Metazoa; phylum Chordata; class Aves; order Passeriformes; family Pipridae; genus Neopelma; species Neopelma chrysocephalum. The sequence continues at coordinate 594,178 of NW_020897801.1, forward strand.
TTTCTGCACTAATTACTATCTTTTACTAACTCTGGTTTATAGCTTGATGTAGATTCATCCATTGCAGGGCAAGGGCTCACGACAGCCTCAGAAAGAAAGAAGCCCACAGGGCTGAATGAACTTGTAAGTCTACACAGCACAAGTACATAACACTGAATGACACAGGGGCAGAAAGCAAGACTGGGCATTAGCCTCAGTCATTCACACTGTTGACTCCTCAGGTTGCCCTGGCTTTTTTTTAGACTGTGCTAAGTAGCTCAAATGGAGTTAGCTCTGAGCTCTCCAGGCTCTGGGAATTGGTCTGTAAGTCTATTAGCCACAAAGCCCAAAGCAGCCAGCCTTGCCAACATAAAAGGTTAATTACTCCAAGCATGCATGCCTCTCAACCAGTTGTTTCACTTCTCCTTCCCTAGGGACCATATTTAACGTTCGCTTGTTGAGATGCGAACTTACTGTTTCACATGGAGTAGCCATGCCTAAGGCTGAAATCCCACAACATCCATGCCCAAAGCAATGGTGAAGCTCAGTGGCTTTGGTGGGGCAGGAGTTTGGCTCAAAGGAAGGACTGCACAATTGGTTTACTGCTAGGAATACTCGGTAAGACACAGGAGAAAAAGCTTACTGTTAAGATACAAAATCCTCCCTTTCTTTGAAAATGTGGGCAGAGCTGATTTTCAAGCATTCCTATTTAGGCTCTGGCAATTGTTAGGCACCATATTCTAGTAAAAGTGGGTCAATTTATAAAGGACCAGAGCAAGATGGCAAGGGCCACAGTCACAGATATGCTAATCACCAACACTGCAGGTAGAGAAGGGTGGTTGCTCATCATCTATAAAAATGGCTGAAGCGTATTTCAAGGTGGGCCTAGATTCTCAAAGCCAAGGTGGCTTTTCAGTTTCCCATTAACTCTGCTTCTCCCAGTCACACAGGCAGTTCCACACAATATCTTCAATTTTAAAAATATTTCCAAACAGGCTTTGCTAATGTTACAGATGGGAATGCTCTGTCAGCTCCCTACTGGTGAAACATTTATAAGGTGGTGTATGGCTTCAGAAAGCAACATATTAGATAATTGGGAGGGTGGGTTTCAGAGGGAGGAGCTTTCTTATTTTAATTTCAAGCAGCAGGAGCACAAGTAGACTGAGTCATAGCTCTTCAAACATGAACCCCAAAAGTAAATAACAAAATGGAACATGGAGAAATATAGATTAGGCAGCTAGAGCAAACAATGCTCTTAATCACTGCAGACCTAGATGGTGATTTGTCTGCAAAATGCCCAGGGAATAGGATGAGATGCTACAGAGGAAGGTAAATCATTGGTTAACTTCATTAATTCAGCACCTGACTTGGGACATGCTGAATACTGAGCGTGTGAGGAGCTGTACTGATGGGCTCCAGAACAGCTGAGGGGCCATGGCTCATGTTTGCAGTCCTTCAAGGAGGGAGGGAGGAAATGTGTGTGGCTACCACAGGAAAGCTGACTTCTCCAGAGCTGGCTGGGATGTTTTACGAAGTTTAGAAACTGGGAACACTAATTACCGTCACACTGAGTACAAGGGGTGGGTGGGGAAGATATTTCTAGTTTTCCTCACACCCCCTCCTGGCAATATCACTAACATGAGTACTCCCATAATGCGCAGTGTAATGGTATCCCAGCAACCATGCTGAAATAATACTGTTTTGTACTGTATGTATAGAGCAGTACCTGTGCAAAACTCAAAACCCTTTACAAAGACGACAACCATAATTATCCTAAGGGCTAATTTTGTAAATTAGAGTGGCACTGGAATACCAGAGATGTTTTTGCCAATCAAACAGGGGAACAGACGTGTATTTTTCCTGAAGACATTATTTACTTGTTTTGGCCAAAGGCAGGTTCCCTTCTGGATGGCTTTACCATAAAATCAACCTTGGTTACCTGCATGGTGAAATATGGTTTAGCTCATAAAGAACTATCTTTCTGTGTTTCATTAAATGATGTTCCTTCAAGATCCAGAACTCTCTTGGTTGCTGAGGTCCAACATGCCCTTAATCTGCCACTGCCAGATTGCACAGCTAGACACCAGGGTATGCTCTCCTATTTGCTTAGTTGGAGCCATTGCACTTCCATATTTACTAGCACTGCTGAGAAAAATTCCAGCAAGAGTTGGGTTTGGGTTTGTTTCCCCCCCCCTCTTTTTTTCCACTAGCATTTGCTTCTTTTTCAAAATTGAAACATTTTGAAGAGATGGTTTCTTTTGACAGTTTTCCTTCACAACCCAGGAAGCTTTGGGATCAGTCAGCACAAAGGCTGGGTTTCTTAGGGCTCTTGGCATTGCACTGCCTGTGGGGAAGAGAGCCAAAATGTCTGCTTCAAAGTCCCAGTCCCGTGGTTTTTTCTTTTTATAGAGAATTTTAAAATATGTCTCTTGTCAGAATAATACCAAATTTCAAACTATCTAAATTCTCTCTTAAGCAGAATCACTTTTCAATGCAGAACTGCAATATTTATGGACTTAACACCACTGCCAGAGGCACAAAAGTACAAAGCAGTCCTATTTGGAATATTACCCAACACTTACTTGTATTACAAACAATAATGTAGTGTCTTTCTAGAGCACATGTGAAATAGAAGGTCTCCTCTCACTGATTCATTGCCACCCAGATGGCAAAGTCTAACTGGAAATAAATGCATCTTGTTAGATCTTGGATAGATCCCAGATGTTTCTCACTGGCTTTTCCGATCCAAATTCTCTCCAAATTTTAACAGCCTTTGTATTTTTAGACCTCTCTAGCATCTTCCATCTTGGAGCTTTGTAGGCCTTGGAAGTAGAGGAAGCACTGCAAGCCCCCATTTTGTAAATGAGAAGACTGAAAGCAGGAGGTTGCCAGAGATCACAGTGTGGTTCCAAGGCAGAGCAGGGAGACCAGGACAGACCAGGACCTTGCAGGAGAGAGGAGAGTGTTATTTCTGGCACATCCATTCTGCCAGCCTCCACTCTAGAAGCTGTGAGGGCTAAGGAACCCCTTCATTTTCTGTCCAGAAAAGTCACAGCTACTTTGTGCTATGAGAAATAATTTTTCCCTTAAGAAGGATGCATTTCAGGAGTAACTGAAACAACTTGCTCCCAATGGCAAATGTGCCAAAAGGAGAACGTTTTCCTGGCAAAATGCTAACATCCCTAACTGTGAGCAAATGACCTCCTGTCCCTCTCTCCCCAGCTTCAATGGTCTTAAATGCCTGTAAGGGCATTTACAGGGGGCCTGTAAGCAGTTTCTGCCTGGTTGGTTGGCCCTTGGGGATGTGAGCAGCACCAACACTAGGAGACCATGCCGAGAGCAGAGCTTTGTGCTTCAGCTGTGCCCCACAGGGATTTAGAGACTAAATATTTCATTTCTTCTGCAGAAAGGACTATGGTGTTTTCTCAGGAGGCTGATATTGTGCAATGGCATTCATCTTGCAGGGTACAGAGAATTTCAGCATCCTAGGTTGTTACCATTTACAGCATTTTGAGAATCAATGAAACGCACTGCCTGTGTATCATCTGTTACCATGGCCTGGAAGCATTCATTTCCAGAAAGAAGGACAGCTGTAGTAAAGTAAAAGTCGTAGTAAATACACAGCATACAGCTGCACACTACATTAGAACTTTTATGAAAAGCAAATCAACCACATCCATTTCTTCCAAAACCTCCTGCCATCTGCACGCTAAACAACAATCTAATTTTGCTGGTGGCCTGTCAGGACTTATTTCTCTCAATTGGTGGGGCTGCACCTGCTTACTCAGTGTTGGTGAATTTGACTTACAAGCATAAAATTACCTTTGCAGGTCTGTATTCATTGCAGTTCATGGACTATGAATAATTAACTACAGTCATCTGCAACAGAGACATCTGCTTTGGCATACGAATTCAGGTTCTGAGCTGCAGCTGAACACAGCACTTGAAAATCCTTTCAAATGAAGTCTTCCAATTCTCCCTTTGGTTCATTTTGGGAATATAAGAAGTGATGCACTTAGACTCATCCTTTAAGTGCAGTTCTTTGTCACTTCTTCTTGTATAACCAGTATGAATCAATGTGGGAATAGCAAGCAATGCCTTCTGTTGCCCTACTAATTCTTGTGGATGATAAGTTTTTTTAGCTCAAAAACATTCTTTCTTTATAAGTATTTCCTTCTGCCTTCTCATTTATAGCTTTCTTTGATATGGTATTTAATGCCCACTAAATGGCAAGACGGTTAAGGAGAAACTGGCTGGCTTTGAGCTGTTTGGTTGTATGCCAGGGAAAAGTGAAACCCCCTGCCCTTCCACCTGCAGCTGTGTTGTGTAAAGCCAGTAGAATTGCTACACCATGTGAATCCACAGTAAGGTGACATCGAAACCCCACAGTATATGTGATCATCAAGAATGATGAAGTGAAAATGGAGAGTGAATGCAGAGGCAGGTTGGAGCACCAGGAAAGCAAACGCCGGAACAATGGGGGATCTGACAGGGATGGGACGTAAGCAGTCCATGTATGGGTAAAGATCTTCAATGTGCCATTTCTCCCACAGTCAACAGACTGAGCTGTGTGGAAGAAGCAACAAGACAGCTTGATTTACAGATGATTAACCCCACAGGGACCAAATAAATATCATGGGATGCAACTACAAAAGGCTCCTGGGTGTCCAGAGCTATCTTTTTTCCCAGGCCAGTTCTTTGTTTCTCATGTTTGTATGCCTAGATGTATTTTACTCTGGAACTATTTTCTACACATTATTAGTCCTCTCATGACAATCTTCATTCTCATGCTCTTCTTGGTCTGTGTTTGCATAAGCACCCAACCCAATCTGGTCTAGTGCGCTGAGAACTGAACTGCTACAACTATGGAGGCAACTAAACCTGGGAGGAGGGATAGTAATGGAGTCCAGGATTTGTTTTCTTTTCAGATGTGGCTCCCAAGATTAAGCTCAGATGTTTAAAGAGGACAGCTTACAATGAACAATTTCTTCACCTGGGGCTTAGCGTGCATTATCAGAACATAATATGCCTCAGATAACTGCATCCATTTGTCAAATTTGGATGGAGTCTGATCAGCAAATAATTAGAAGAAGAGACAGATGGTTAGACAGAGTATGACAGAATGACAGAGGGGGAAATGAAGCTTCCTTAAGAAACCAGAATCACAAAGACAATAGTAAAATGGGACATTTGGATTCACGTATTTTCTCATTCCACATTTTTTCTTGTGGCAGTTCACACTTTTCCAGAAGTACCTCCCCTTACTGTTTTTCCCTTGTCAATTAGACTTGTCTTTCTTGTGCAACTAAACTCACACCTCCCAATTTCTTCAAGATAGAATTACAGCGTAAAAAATAATGGACTACAGTAAATTAATGTGAGATTAGAAGAGTAAACTCAAAGCACATTTAAGACACTGTCTCAATAATAATCATTATATTCCAAAGCCCTTGCACATCCAGAAAAAAATCTTCTACACTATGATTCTACTAGACAAGTTCTCTAATTTTCTAATTGTATACCATCCTCTTACACTTTTTTTTGAGCAACAGCAATTCCAAATTCCACATAAATCCATGAATTACCATTCTATGCAGCCCAAGTCCAGTTATATAGAGTCACCCCTGGTATTAATGCATCTCTGGTGAGGAAAGATTCACAGAACCATAGAATCACTAGGATTGAAAAAGACCTCCAACATCATCAAGTCCAACTGTTAACCTAGCACAACTTTGTTCACCACTAAACCACGTCTCCAAGCACCACATCCACATGCCTCTCAAACACTTTCAGGGATGGTGATTCCACCACTCCCCTAGGCAGCCTATTCCACTGCCTGACCATCTTTTCAGTGAAGAAATTTTTCTTAATATCCAACCTAAACCTCCCCTGGTACAACTTGAGGCCCTTTACTCTCATCCTGTCACTTGTTACCTGGGAGAAGCTATGTCAAATGTGCTAATGTTGATAAAATACCTTCCAATAAAATACAGTAACAAAATACATATGAGAATGTACTTATGTATACCTAACTGGTATTCTGTGCAGTGGACACACAGCAGGGACAAATGTTGCTCATAAAATGTGTACATTAATATTACAATAGAGACAAAACAAAACTGTATTCCCATCTCAAGCCAAATCTATTTCATGCTCAGTATACCCTGCTTAAACACTCTTGTGGGTTTTTTTCCCCTCTATGCTCTAGTTTAAGCAGAAGCAGAGCCCCAAAAATCTCATTATAAAGTGTATTCTTGCAAGACTTCCAAACTATTTTAGTATGTTCTGAAACTTTTGATAAATACAGTCAAAATAGATTTTTTGTGTTCCTTTCTAATCAAGTTGTATCAAAGTTTGAGATATGTTTTTAACAGTAAAATCTCTTACACAAGAAAACAGTTTTACAATAAAATTAGTTACAAACCAGTTCCCTCTTATTTCTTTTGTTTCAGAGAAACACTCTCTGCCTGAGATTTATAAGTCATCTCCTTCCTTGGCATTTCAAAAGGTGGTATTTGGCTTATATACAGTGGAGCATTTTAAGGCCACATTTTCAGCACAATTCCTAGTGTAATTATATAGGGAATAAACATTGCAGAACCCATTTGTTGACCTTTTGTACCAGGTTGAAATACCAAATCTAATTAAAAAAGCCAAAGTAGTGATGGGAAGACTACTTCATCTCTATCTTGGAAATGTTCCACCAGTCCTATCTGCAAAGAGGAAATATAGGAATGAAACCATGAAGGTTTATGAAAAACTGAAGCAAAATACTGGAAAGTTTTCAATATATGACCTGCTTCTGAAATCTGCAGCCCATTGGGAATACTGCATAATAGGCTGATAGTGCCCACATCCTGAGATAACTTGCACAATGTTTCTGCACAAGCAGAAAGGATTCCTCCTTACTCTGTTGAAGGGCACCATTTGATAAACTCTCCCTGATAAACTCTCCTTCAGCTATTAAAAGCAGAAATCTTGCACTTTTGCTGGATAACTCATAGGTTGAACAGATAAAAACATCACATCATTAGCAAGGCCAGTAACAAATGTAGCTGCAAACCATCAAAATGCAGCTTTTACTCATAGATCACAGCTTGTAATTTTGAAATTTTATGTTTAGATAAATAACTTTCCTCATCAAGAGTCACAGCTTTAAAAACTGTACTTTAGCACCATAGTAACTTCTTGGAATGCTGATTTTCTCAGGATGTAGGAATGTACTCTGGGCTCTGGCTGAGCACTCGGGTATATTCTCAATTTCAGTAGCTGGAAGCAGGCATTCCACTCTTGTACATGTCAAGACTATATGTACAACTAATAATCTCTTCCAAAATCTTCCATACTCAGGTTTGCTGGTATTTACTTCCTGACTGTTTTAATGGGCTTAGATTGTGAAGTGTGATGCAGGTTTATAGCATAGTGGCTTCTCTCTCCCATCAGCTTCATTCCAGAGTAACCTGTCAAGTAAAGAGAGCTGCCAGGGAGCTTGCAGAGCCACTGCTGAAACCTCTGTCACTCGCACCAGCTGGCCCCAGGGCAGCTGTTTCTCCATCATCCTCTCCACCAGGGTGGTTGGGAGCAGTGCAGGACAAAGCTCTGATAAGAAATGCAGTCTGTGGCTGTGGGGAAATAGGGGACCAGGTGATGGAGATCAGCTGATCACAGCACTCTTTTAAATTGGGCTGCTTAGGACAGTCTGAGCTTGGAGGGTATGCTCTTGGGTGAGTGGGAAAACTGCTCAGAAATTGTGAGGTGCAGGTTCTGTGAAGTAATTCAATATCTGGAGATGAAGTAGGAAGCATGATGAAAGAACCTAGAGTGCTATGAGGTTGCTGAGGAGCTATGGCCCCTGTCTAGCACTTCTACTCCGCTCACTTCTCCTGGCAGAGCTAAATATATCCCACTGCCACATTGCTTATTCCACAAGGGACAAACCTTTTGGTTTGTGAGGACAAGGACTGAGGTGTCTGGTTGCTTCCCTGAAGTGGGAGCAGCTGCCTGCCCGAGGGAGGATAAGGACTGTAGACCCATGGGAAAGGGGTAGGAGACCTGCCCTGTAGCACTTGCCTGGGGCTTGATTCACCCCGGAAGAGTGGAATTCTGCTTTGGCTGGAAAGGGATGTACATTGCAATTATTACCACCATGGGGATAAAAGGTCGGAAGGCTGGGAAGGAGTCACGTGACTGCACAGAAACCAATAACCATGGATGATCCTGAAGCAAACGCTGATTCTGTGCCTGGATGTGGGATAAGGATTTTCGTGTCTTCCCCACACATCAATTCCGCTAATGTAATACATGTGTAGATTTATGATAATGTAAAGTAACTAAAGAAACAGTGAGAGCTATTTCACAGTATATATTATTACAGGAGGGAACTCAGGGAAGGCTCTATCTTCTGGCCAGAGTTAAAAGAGCAAAGCAGAATCCCTTGGGGAATTCAAACTGGACTGGCTGGGGCAATTTTTCTGCTTTGCATTTCTTGTGTAGAGAGCTGCTTGAAAAATTTCCAGCTAGCTTTTTTCGGTTTTTCACTGGAAAATGCCAATTCATGAAAATCAAGTTTCATGGGAATATGCTGATTTTTTTTTTTTTTTAAATATTTTCATTGCACAGAAAAGTAAAAAGCGAATGGTGATGACAAGGTCAGGGAATGTTCTGATATTTCATTTCAAGCTTGTCAGTTTTAACATTTTATCTTGCATAAGATTTTAAACAGAGGCAAAAATGAACCATGACTTATTTAAATAAGAAAATGACTTTATGGTTAACTTTTGTAAATGCATGGAGTTGGAAACAGGGTGTGCTGAAAATAACAGATCTTTTGTGAGACTCCAAAATCTACTGCTGTTGATTTCTGATAGGGAGTTGTTTCCTGGGTCAAGGAGCCTGAAATGGGAGTGGGTAGGGCTGTGAATGCCCACTAGTTATCCACTTAAGGAATCAAGAGTCTGCTGTTACTGATGGGTTTAAAAGAGGACATTGGATCATTGTGTATTTCTAAGCACAGAACTATAGCTTGTTGCTAATGCTTTTCATAAAGCTGTGTAATGCAAGCCTTGGGATAAGATGCTTTATGTCTGGAAAATCTATTCTAAAGCTTTAATTCTCACCTATCCCTTTCAAATACTGATACCAGAGTACTTGTATCCCCCATCTTATCTTGTAGGAGTGTGACTTTAATATATCCTTAACTGTGGTCAGTGAGGCCCCAAGCCCATTTTTGTGAAGAGTTGTATATTCATCTAGCCCTCTAATGTGATCAGACATAAAAGTACTATAAAACCAATCTTGGTTTTGATTAGTGGTCTCTGCTCAAGAATAGGACTAAGCAAGTTCAGGTGCTCTAGCTGCTCTCTTGGGAGGGTTTTTTGGGTTTTTTGGTGTGGAGCAGGAGTGAGTGGTGTTACAAGGATTGAATATTTTTTATTTTTAAACTGGCAACAAATGTTAGAAGATTTGCTTGTCTCTGAGAACAAAATATATCTGAACATGAAACACTTGTAGAGAATAAAGTGCTTTTTATTAATTTAGATATCTATCATCAATGTCTGGGCTAAAAGTATTTCTTTTTCTCAAGTTAATCTAACTGGTGCAAAGGAATCCATTTAAACTCAATTCAATGAAAACCTGGTCTTGAAATATGGCTTTTATGCAGAAAGTGTCAATTTTGTAACACAACTATATGTGTACTACTTCCCATGTGCAAACTGTACCTATGTTTAGGCCAGAAGTGTCAGATTCAGTATGTGCCTCTTGTTTGGTGATGGAAGAAGAGCAACTCAGAGCACCTTGTGAGGCTGTGTGTTGAAGCTGGCAGCCAGATGCCCCCTCTGAAGCATTCATACACATTCTTTTATATTACAGTAGAACCAGACTGATGTGAATACCTGTTTGAACAGCATGGAATCAGAGCTTTAGAGTTTTTTAGAAATCCCACTTCAAAGGTTCCTCCCATCATGTAAGTCAGGCATTTCTATTATTTATCTAGCTCTGCTCCTAACTTATTTTAATCATACCCAAGGCTCCAAATAGCCTCTTTTATGACTTGTTTTCCAATGCCTTTCCTACATGCTTTGGAGAACAAGATGAGAATCCAATCTGTCCACGTTCACCCTCTCCATTTAAAGGGAAATACAGCCATGTAGGTGTCAAGCTGCTGTTTTGGGCAACACTGAATAACGAATGTAGGAACAAAATCAAACACTGAATGCCATCAAGCCTGTCAAATGGACACCTCCCCTCTAACAACCTCAATTCAGTCTCCAGCCCTGAAAAGACTGGAGTTCAGTTAAGCTGCTGCCCCACCTGCAAGTCAGAATCACTGTCCATGATTTCAGGTGCTCTCCTCTTTTATCCCAGCCTGAATCTGCTCTGTTTAATCAGAGAATCACAGAATATTCTGAGTTGGAAGGGACACACAAGGATCATTGAGTCCAGCTCTTAAGTGAATTGGGCCACACAAGGATCAATCCAACAACCTTGGTGTTATTAGCACCAACCAGGGTAATCTCAGGGTCAATCTTGAGGGACCATTGGGCCGGCAGGCTTGCTGCCTGCACGTGCTGTTTAGATGCCAGTCTGCTCTGGGTGCAAACAGTGACTAGGCTATTTGAATTCACTTTATTTCCTAGCCCAGGTGAAGAGATGCGGCCCTTACTACAGACTGGCCTTTGCTTGTCTGACCTTAACAACATGCAGATCCTAGGAAAGGCTGTGTTTTCAAGGGATGTGAATGATCTGATGCAATGAAAACAGAGGTGGTGCCTGGCTACAGTCAATGGAAAGCACTGAGAAACCTTCCTAGGTAGAAAATGTTCTCGACTGAAGGCTTAGTATTTGGGTCTGAACTAGTCAGTGAGTTTTTTGCTGTTTTTCTAGACTTTTGGCTTGACTCAGTTGTGAGTGGCCCTTCTCCAAGAAAAATGTTATGCTGTTTCTATGGGATACACAACAAGTCAAAGTTTTTCAGAATCTGATAATCCTACTTTCCTTGTACGCCAGTGTATCCTGCTATGTGATCTAGTAATTATCTGTTAGCTTCTGGTACTATTTTTTGATCCAGCAGCCACCAAAAACACATGTATATAAACACCACGTGCTATCTAGAAAATGTGGAGAACCTTTAGAGTTCAGCAGCATATGAACTCCCTAAAGACACAAAATCTGTCTCAGTAAAGCTTCAGTCATACATATGCTAGAGAGGGGAAGACCTAAAGGATGGTACAAGATGCAAGTTGGTGTGAGAGGCCTGAAAGATCAATATTCCTTTGACTTGCTTCTGATACAATACCATCTCTCACCAGGTTCAGTGAAGAAACTGGCTCTTCTACTGAGTTCAGTCTCAACACCTTTCAGTGTTGTGATGGTTTCAATGGTTTTGATGGTTGTGATGGGAAACCTGGTTCAAACCACTACAAGTGTCCATCGTGACAATCTCAGTGACACTACCTGAAGCAATGATGAAGTGTAATCCTACTGTCTTGAACTCTAGCTAAAGAAAACTTCATCTCATTATCTTGAACCAACCCTGCAAATCTTGTTGCAGAAACTGTAAGAAAAATTGCATAAGGCACTGAAGCCCCTTCAGGTAGGGAATATTATCATTGTGGCTTATAAACCAGGATGCAAAACTTTGATTTGACAGTTCCACAAGTCATTTGATATCCTACAGACAATACTGGAAGCTTGTGTTTTATTTCTGAATCCCTGATGTGGGAAATGAAAGATATACAGTTGAACTCTTGGAGCTGTATTTTGAGCAAAGACAAATACCTGAAAAGGGATTCAACTAAATCATAAAAGACTAGGTTTAAAATCAGGAGAGTTGCACAGAGAAGTATTCTAGAATAGTCATTATGCTCCAAATTTGCACTGTCTCTTCTTATTTCAGAGAAATTTCCTTGTCTTCTGAGAATGCCAGGACAGTTCTTTGCAGGATGTGCTCATCTCAGAGCTGCCTGCCATTGCAGTGTGCTGAAGATGAATTAGGTTTAATCTACTTCTAAGGTTGTGCTGACTCATCTTTGTCCATTAGCGGAACAAATTCTGCACATCTTCCTTCACATACCTGTAGCTGCAAAGTCCCTATGAAAGCAGGCAGAAATACTGGAGGAAGGTCCTTTGGCATGGGCAGCATATTTAAATTTGTCATCTGTGTTAAGCTGTCCCGTGGAGCAGGGTGTGTGTATATAGTATTTGTTACTAGTAAATCTTCACTCATAAGGAAAAAGCATCCCACATTTACTGTAACTCTTTGCTTTGTAGTGACTTCTGACCGGGTTTCAGTGGTTCTTGAAAGGAAGCATTCTTAATTCTTACTGCACCTTGATGCTTACAGGCAGGTTTAATGTCTCAACCCACCTGCTTGTCATAGGAAAAGGGCATCAGGTATACATTTAGGGGCTTATAACACCACTGGGATACTGCATGGAGACGTTCTCTCAACCACATCGCTCTCTGGGGCAGAAGTTTCTACAGGGGAGAGCTATTTCAGATGAGTGCTTCACTGCCAATGGGAAAAACATAGGGAAAGTGTTTAAAATGGACTAAGAGGAAAAACATTTTCTTTAAACCAACTTGCTGAGTGTCCTACATTCCAGTAAGAAACATTTTCTAACCTCCAGTCTTTTTAAAGCAAGCATGTAAGCCTGCCCCTCACCACGTAGAGAGCAGAATGTTCTTCTGCTTCTATTAGAAGACAATGTGCTTCATGCCCTTCAGAAGGGTCCTGGTGTATTCCTGGGTCAGGTACCAAATGTGTTGATCCCCTGCTCCATGGCAGTGTGAACTGGTGTTACTGTCATTGCTGGCATTTTGTCTTGCTAAACCCCAGTGCAAATTACTGATTTAGCAGTAACAAAAACCTGTACTATAGAAGGCTGTGTAGTATCCAGACTGTTTGCACAGGGATCCATGGATGCCTATCTACTCTTTAACACAAAACATGCTTAAATTGGGAACACAGATATGCCATATCCCACTGAGGCTAAAAAGATACTGTGTGGTTATTATTCATCTGGGGCCCCAGTGATAGCTCTTTCTCTTTTGTCCTCATAAGCATGACAGTCCCATCCTCTGAACTGCACAGACCTCTTAGCAGCAAAAGTCCCTGTAATTTCTTCTGGTTGTGCTTGTGGTATGGAGCACGCCGTGTGGTCGGGGGCGCCGCGCGCGCGGAGCGCGCGCGGGTCAGTCCCCAGGGCACGGCTGCAGCAGACGGCAGGGGCGGTGGGGGCAGCAGGGGGTGGTGGAGGGAGGGGGAACATTGCCGTCGGGTGCTGGACCCCGTGGAGGTGGAGAGGGCAGCTTTGGAACACACAGAGGTTTGCCGTTCCAGGTTTTGGGGGGAGCGGGGGGGAGGGGGAGGGCTGGTGGGGGACGGAGTGGAGGGGGAGCATGGGGGTGGGGGGGA
>NW_020897801.1:612573-637671 GCF_003984885.1 Neopelma chrysocephalum
TGGGTAGAGCCCTTCCCAAATCTTCGTTCGCGAAGCCTAGCCATGATTGCTTGTGGTATTTAGCTAGATCATTCTTTGAATGTGCTCAGTGAAGGTACCTCAAGCCAGCATGTCCTAGACATGTATGGGCTTGTGTGCCTAATGACTTTGGGGTGGGGGGGAGAAAGAGGGAGGTGAGGTGAGGAGGAAATGCAGGAGCACAGGGATATGTTCTGCAGGACATATGAAGGCATCTGAGTAGTGGACTCTGGTTGGTCCAAGCAGGAGCACCCAGAAGGCTGCTTGGATCCTATCACCTTTGAGATTCCCTATGGAGAACATGCTCTGTTGGGTGCCCAGTGAATGGACAGGACACTGGACTTTGAGGATACTGCCAGAGATGTTTTGACAACATGGTGAAGGTACAGGTGAAGATACAACCTCCTTAGCTGACAATATTCTAATTGATGTTTTTTTCTCCCCTGGGAAACAGGCATTTCCCACATTCACACCCAAATGTTTTTCTTATAGATGATCTTTATGGTCCCTTTCTTTTACAAGAAAATCATTTTGACATTAAAATACATTAAGAGAAAACTAACTGGAGGCCAAGGAGGTAAACAGCAGTAAAACAAATCTAATCTACTTTTTCTCCCAGTAAATTAATTTCCTCAGCAACCCTAAATACACTCTGTCCTATGACATATAGTGATATATCTTTTATTTCCTCCAAACCACTTTTACACAATTATAACACAAGCTGACATGCTTACGTGTGGAGCCACTCACTGATGTGATATTCAACTATTTAAAGGTCTAAAAGCATTTATCATCCCCAGGCTTTGTTGAAGTGAACATCTAGTCTAACAATCAGAGCTGAAGTGACCAACCTAAAGTTGTACAAGACCTCTCTGACAGATGTGAAACTTGAGTTCAAGTCATTACTTTTCAAAGTAAGACATTTATTCCTTAATAACAACTACATCATGTGACATAGGAGAAACTAATTCAGGCAGACACTACATCATCCCATTTACTTTCACTAGCTGCTGTTTGCATAGTCTTTCCCAAATAAAGAAGGAAGTTCACCTCCCATTAAGGCTATGCTGCATCTCTCACAGGGTTTCTTGCAGATAAAAAAGTGGGAGAACCACTTTTTTAGAACCACTAATTCAGCTGGGCTGACATTAAACCCTTCATTTGGTCTTGAAGCCAACCGAGATAGCAAACCTCTCCCCAAAATCAGTGGCCCATAACATTAGTACAGACAAAGGGCTTTCTGCCAACATATTAAATCTACTCTACAGAAGCATGGAAACTCTACGAATGGTTTCTAAGAAAGGTGACAACAAAAACTCCTCACAGAAAGTACATTCAGGGAAAGCTCTTTAATTTTAAGGACAAACATTCCCCTGAGTCATAACTACATTAAACTTCCATATGTTAGAGAAGGTGGAGGTTGTGGCGTAAAGGAAATGGGAGTTTCCTCCAGTAAAAACTTCAGCTGAGCAGTTGCTTCTTCAGGCATCTGCTTGCAGGAATATGCCAGACGAAAACTTTGAATCCATATGGTGCACTGCAAACAAGGCACTCGTTGGTACACAAACATCAGCTGATTTTTGCAGAACTTTTGCTTTCTAGCAAAGAGTAGAGAAAATCCTTTAGTCTCTGCTGGGGCTTGCTGGTTCCTACTATAATTAAAGAGGAAGCAGAAAATTAAAAGTTACTGTACTCTTCAGGGGCTGGGAGAAGCTGAGGTAGCGAATGATTGTGACTTGCCAAGACCACACAAGGAGTGAGATAAACCCTCCAGCTTCTGTTTCCTAGTCTGCAGTCCTCATTAGGAGATATGGGACTTTTGCTTTAAAACTCTACATAAAGCAACATGAAACTTGGAAACTGGATCATGGCACACCCACTGGATGCCCAGATAACCTCCTGGCTTCCTTATGTGCTCCTTGCAGCACATGGGGACATAGGCAAAGAATGTCTTACAGCCCAAATCCTCAAAATAAACCACCCAAAGCACACCTTCTTGCTTTGGTAACTTAATTGTAGTCCTCTTAACTGAGGGAGTTAAAATTATCAAGACTGCATGTTCAGGTTGATAGAGCTCTTTTGAAGGACACTGTAGTCCTACAGGGCTTTTGATAAAGATGTTTAAAAGCACAGCTGTATAGCTCAAGTATTTGTTTATAATGAGACAAACCTTTTTTTTATGCTTGGCTACAGACAGATTAGGGGTTTAGAAATTACTCCTAGAAATCTGGGTAACTGTTTAAAAAAAAAAAGAAATAAAAAACAAAACAACACAAAAAAGTTCCAATGAGCAAAAGAAAAAATGAAACAACAAAACCAAACAAACCCCACAAATCTGCAACACTTTGAATAGCTCTAAATTGAAATTTTGTTAGACTTCTGAATAAGCATTTTTGTGTGTTATCGTCTCTTATAAGGGTTTTCTACACCTGCTTCCAAGGGAAGACAAGACCCTATGCATGGCCCAGCTATCACAGAACTTGCCTTCCAGATAAAGTGCCTTTGCAAAAGGAAGGAGACAGGTAGAAGCAGAATAAAATATAAGCCAGCAACTTAAGACTCACATTAAACTGAAATGCAACTAATCAGATTCTGCTCTCCATTTCACTGGCATTGGTTTGCGTCGTCAACCTGTTGGTAGAAGTTTCTATATGGCAGGCACAATTCATCTGTTCAGCCTTAAGAAGAAACACCCCATCCTGCTGTTACTGTGGTTAAAGGAGTCCTCTGTCAGGAAAACAGTCTTTTTGTGCCTTTTTTTTAAAATACCTGTGCTGAGACTTAATATGCCACCTGTAGTGGTTGTTTTTCTTTGATATAGACATTTGAAATAGATTAATTTCAGAAATCTTTTTTATTTGTGGAGCTGAGTGCATACAAAACTATCTAGATGACTGACAGCCAGCTGCAGTCTTGTTTAGTCACAGAAGTACTGCCATCTTTCGTGACTTGACTTCATTTTTTGGACATATTCTGCCTTTACAGCAGCCCTGACTGATGGCAGCAGACATTGTTAGAATCTCAGCTTTGCCTGAAAGCCCACGGAGATGTGTTCAGTCACCCTAATAATGCTGAGGAGTTTGAAGATGTTGTGCAGGTGTGTCCTGAAACGTCACACACAAATAAAGGGATCATAGTAGTTGAAATGGGAATATAAAAAAAATGAAACTTCCTTTGCACAGGTGGGCAGTCATAGCATACGCTCAGGGAAGAAGTTATCCCTGACCTGACGACATCTAGAAGTCTGGAGCTAATAAGGAAAGGGTGTCTCACAGGAAAAAACATCAGCATGTTTTACTGCACTGCCTGTGTGATTCGTTCCCAGTAGCACACAGAATGGACCAGCACTCCACCTCAGCCAAGTGCTTTGTCTTGTTGCCAACAGTGGCAACAGGAGGTACTGATTTGGGACAGCCTGCACGTCCAGCTGCTCTCTGTGGTCCACTCCACTCCTTGAGAATCCTTGTATTAAGCACATTACAGGGCACATCCCTGCCCTCTGCTTTCAAAATCCGTTTGTAGATCTGATATCTGTGAGCTTGTGTAAATCCTTCTTGAACTTGCTGATTCTGCCTGTGTTTTAAAACTCTAGCACACAGCTTCAGGATTTCACCACCCATTCCATAAAAAAAAAATGGAATGGAATGCTTGTATCTCTTTTAAGCCAATCTTATACTAGTTTCATCAAGTGACCTTATATTCAATGAACTCTGTATTCAATGAACTTTCTATTCCTTTTGCCCACCATTTTAATGATGTGTTAATTTTGATCATATCTTCCCTCTACCTTTTGGTTTCTAGTTGTGGAGTCCTATTTTTTCCAGTCTCTCACTGTAAAGCTGTTACATTCCCTTACATTAAGGGGTTATTTTCTTCTGATAAGGTGGTTATTTTCTTCTAACCACCTCAACTGCAAAGCAAATTCAGTCACAAACAAGGATCTCTGACTCTGTACAGGTTTCTGACAGCCACAGATCCTGCAGAAGCACTTGCAGAACTATGTATCACAGGAATGCAGGAACTCTCCTCCACCTTACCCTTCTCTTACTCTATTCCCAGGGAATTTTCTCCACCATCCCCTCTTAGCTCCTTCCAGTCAATGACTTTAAGCATTTCTCTGAGATTAATAAAACCTTCACCTTGTATCTCAGCATAAGATGGTGAGCAAGGAAATCCAAAATTATGGAAGTTTTCTCAAGTTTATATAATAAAAAGCAGCAGAATTAAGAACAGATGCTAGAAAACTGGGACCAAAGTCTCTTGCTGTCAACAACAAATTGAGACGCAATTTCTGGATAACACTGTAATATGATGTTACTTCTGGTCTTTACAACAACTTGACTTCAAGGTTAAATATTTAAATGTATGTATTTTTTCTGGCTTCCAATTAACTATTGGTGTAGACACACTTGGATTTAGAACTGTCATTCATCTGCTATGTGCAGGTAAATGTGATCCTTGCACTTCTATTTATACTAAAACTGTTCTCTTTAGCAGGTAAAATTCACTGAGAGTACCTTTGAACGCTCATGTGAACTTGTATGAATGACACTGCAAGTCAGATTATGATTCTCTAGGAGGTGCAAAAAAGTAGGGACACGCTACCTTCCCATATCATAGGAAGAAAATTATTAAATTCTCTATCAAACTAGTAGAGCAATTAACTTTTCTCCTTTTTAAGCAGATTTTAAGCCTACTGCTCAAGAAAGTTCAAGCTCTTCTCAAAATCACCTTATCATATATCATATCATATATCATATATCATATACAAAAATATAGAAATATCTTGAGGAAAAGCTTCCATTCTGGATCTGTAGACATCTCCTGATCTTTGCTGAAGATCAGACTTTTATCACTTGCTGTAGTTGCAAAATTTATATGCCTCAGATTAATATAAATACGGGTTTCATGCCCCTGCAAGTCACAGTTGAAACACTGAGTAAATACAGCTTTCAGAAAGCTCTTAACAAAGCAAAGGCCTAAGCAGGAAAAGTCTGACACAAAAGCATCCAGTGTGAAAGGATGTGTCCTCCAGAAAGGCAGCAGAGCTGTATGACCCCCTTTCTACCGTCCTTCAGCAAAGGGATATCTTGGAGGAAACATGGGGGAGAAAAAAAGATGGTAAAGGGAGGCAGTGGAAATCCATCGAAAACCTTCTTTGTAACAGTGTGTACAAAGCCTAGGCAAGACTTAGGGAATTTCAGACCCTTAAATTCCCGTGTACAGGGACAAATGCTGGAGGGGAGTTTTGCTTCTCCTAGCAAATACACTCAGCAATAGTCAGAATGACTAACTTAACACTTCCACAGGCCAGTGATGCTACCCTGTAAGTAGAACTTAACTAAATTTTCAGTTCCATGTCCTTAGGGCTTAAGCAAACAAAGGTACAGTTTAAATAAGGTGTCATGGATGAAGAACTACACACCAATCCATGCCTTTTCTTTTTTCCTGGTTTTCCCTGAGTAATGTACAAACAAAATTCTGAATCTAGATATACTCCCAGAGTTTTAGGGGTTTGTCAAAACAATTATTTGATTTTCAGGAGTCTGCAAAATTGGCCTTATTCTCAACTGGTATAACACACTTTTCCTCAGGGCAGTTTTGGACAAGGCAGCAAATGTCATTCAGACAGCTTGTTTTGGTACTGCAGCACCGAAGCAGGAAGTGGAGGGAACTGAAGGGAAGGAGAGAAATTACTTTAAAAAGAAATTGCATTAAACTCCCTTTCTGAGTGATCGTGAAATTGAAGTTGCCCTTAAATGAATTATTCTCCCCCCAGCTTGTTTCAGCAGCAGATGAACGCCAGCACACTGACTTCATTCACTTGTTATGTTTGGGGGAAAACACACAGCGGAAGAGATGACTATCTAGTTGTGTATAAGGCTCTGACTTAGGCTAAGTAATACCAAATATAAACCCATGCCAGTGTTGTTGTTTACTGCGTGCATTTAATGCTCATTTGTGATGTGTCTCCACACAGTACATGCATTCTTTTAACATAAATTTCCTAGTTAAAATTGCACTAATGGTGTTAAATGGTGCCTGTGTTGGTGGTAAATGTGTTGAGCTTTGAGGGTGAGATCCTTAGATTAGGGGTGAAAAGTAAGGTGCCAGCAAATCCATCAGATGAGATTCATCACACTCCTGCTCTTGCTGCAGTAAAACAGGCCATAAAATTCCACTGAAGCTGAACAGCTGAGCTGGTGTAAATGCCAGTGCATGGAGTGCCCTGCACTCATTACTTGGGGCAGCCTAAACTGGAGTCTCAGGATAAACAAAAGCTCCCTCACTGCTGTGCAAGTGCTAAATCTTGGGGAAGGCACATGAACCACTAAATTTTTCAAGACCCTTACAGGCATTTAACTAAGACTATCTATAAGTAAGGTGAACACCTAGCATTAATTTAATGCACTGACAGTGGTATCTGGGGCTGCTGCTGCATTGTATATACTCAGGGCGTTAGAACTGCCTCCCAAGCTGCTCACTGTCCTCGCTTGAATGTGGTATTCCAGCCCTCCACTAAAAAGCCTAAAAAGAAAAATCACTCAAGGTCACAAGGAACTGATGAAAAAATAACCGTTCTGGAATGGCTTCTATCTAGGACAGTAGACAAAATAGAAAAATAAATGATACCCTGATGTTCCCTCAGTGGCCTGTGTTTGAGAAGAGGTCTTACGGGGGCAGGCTTTTCTCTTTCAGCAGCACTTTAGTTTCTTAAATTCATAAATAGCCCATATAAACTCCTTGTTTTGTTTGAAGACCAGAACTTTTGGCAGGATTGCAGGCTCTGCCCAGGCTACTCAAAGATATGAGGCCACAAGCCCCTGCTGCCAAAAGATAATTGGAGAGAGACATATTTGTGTGTGTGCATGTATATCCATTTCCCTATATGCTTATACTTACTGTACTTAAGTTAAATTTTCTCCTGAACCAGTGAGGTATAAACCAAAGCAGAGGGCTGAGGGGTTTTTTGTGCTGGTGAGAGGTATTGGTTGGCCTGATTGCCACTGAGGCAGGAGATTTCCATTTATCCACAGGGTAACTAGCCAACAGGCAGTAGCAGGAGGGAGATATCCCTTTGCCAACATTTTCCCTACTTCCAGTAGGGAAGTGTCTTTAACTGGCTGAGGGAAGCGTCTCTAAATGGGTGAGTTGGATTAATTCTTTATTTCTAGTTGTACTTAATGTAAAAAAGATACAAAGCGTAAAAAGCTCCATCAAAGACTGAAGAGAGAAAGGTTCACACTGATATGCAGAGGCTTGGATGTCAGATGAGGCCAAAATTTTGCCACTGATCTCTGAGGCTGGGAGCTGCATCTTTTAGCTTCTAGAACTGCTTCCTGAGACAAATCTGTTTCAGATAAACTAACGGAAAGGCAATCTTCATCCTAAATTGCTGTTTGCTCTTCATCTCTTTGGACTTTTGCCTCCCGTGCACTTCACTACTTCAGAGCACCTCTGTGCCAGCAAAAAGGAAAATGCAAGGCCAGTGTGCCCACCTTTATTTCTTACATGGCTCCCAGAAAATAAAGTGTCCTGTATCCAGAGATGGAATGTTTTCCATAAGGATAAACTTGTGAGGAAAATCTAACTTCCAGCTCCAACATGTAAAACACAACTCAGGATTTCCAGAGGCATTGGCTTGCTACCAAACACAAGTATACTTTCAGAAGTATAGGAAAAGCATACCCTTGCTGACTTGCTAACCCCCCTCTTGCCATATTTTGTAGGGAATGATGATACTATAACACCTGGGAAAAGTAGCTGCAAGAATATTTTTTAACACAGACACAACCTATCTTTCTTTCCTAACCTTGTTCTTAGAAATCTCTGTATTGCTTCTGCAGACATCTTCCAGAAAAAAAAAAAAAAAAAGGCAGCCTGAAGCAGACACCGAGCATGGAAATATCCAGCCTGAACAGTTAAACCTAGGCAATGTCCTAAGAAACTCAGAAGGGCCCTAGTACTACCCTACCACTATTTAAGGCTACTTTAAGTAGTTTTGCTTCCAGCTCCACCTGCCAGAATGAAAACTGAGGCTTAGCCTGACAGATGACACTTATCCTTGTGAGAGAAAGAAATGCAGGAGCCATGCTGTCTTTGCTTACACAAGTCAACATTTTGAGGCAGCACAGTTAAATAGCTCCTGTTACTGAACCTGGGATCCTGATATGTTGTGTGCTAGTCACTAGCACTGTCTCCTCATTATTTTAATTGCCAAAGCTCTTAACAAACCACCTCTATTTTTTTTTTTGCTCCTCTCAGCAACCTGAGCCAGGCTCATGTAGAAGTACCCCATTGCTGTTGAACAGAAAATCTCTGTAATTGTGGGAATGTCTTTATTGTCCTGTGATAAAAAGCACTCTGCTAGGTCCTTGTATCCAGGAGATGAAGACAGAAGGTTGTGGTAAATCTGTAATTATGTGACTGAAAAACCTAACGTGCTTACAGTAGCAGTTCAAACCATGCAGACAGCAGGAAGAGAGTCCTTGGTCCAAGAAGTCATGGTCTAGATTGAGATGGAGTGGTCTGGGTTAGACTCCTGGAACAGCTACCATCTTGGTATCAGTTCCTTTGTGTTTTTGTCCAGTGTGTGAAATACATGCTACTGCAAGAGCATGTTAGTGCAGTGCTATATGCAGCCTAGTGTTGTTGCAAGCCAGGGTGGAAAAGAAGTCTGAACCATAACTTTTTCGGCTGATGTGGTTTAAAGAATTTGCGGGAAGTGCTCCAAATTCTGAAGGCAAAACAGTGCATCACCTATGACTGAGGAAATAGCACACCACACTTTTCCTGGTTTTGCCCTTGCAATGGTTGCTTTCAAATTGTATTTTGTCTTTCAATTCATTATATTACTCTCTGAGAGTCTGCCAGCACTGAGTGTGGGGACTCCTGCTTTCCTTCCTGGAGGAAATGTCCCACAGAAGGACAGTGGGCACAGCTTATGTCAGAACTGACCCTGCTCTTGATGGCCCTGCTCAAAAGCCCACAGAAATAAACACAGGTTTTTTCATTCATTTCCAGACTTAAGATTGATCTCCAGATGTCTGTCAATGCTTCTTACTGTGGAAATACTGCTAAGGAAACTAAGTAATGATGGCAATTCAGAAGAGACCCAAGATAGGCTTTTTCTGGAGGACTGGAGAAAGAAAAGTCTTGCTACATATCACTGTGTGGATTTTCCCAAATCAGTTCTGTTCAAGTCCCTGGAGTTCTAAGGCTGACGAAATGTACTCTTAATTTAGAGATTTTTAAAAAATATCCCAAAACATCTACCTTCTCACCCTTCCCTCAGTGAGCGTTTTGAAGCCGCTGCTTTTCCGATTTTCTAGAGCTGTGTCTGAATAGAGAGAACCTCTTTTAAACTGGGACCTTCCTAGCAGATTATCACCTCTAAGGATAAGAAAACAATGCAAAAGTAGTGTCAACAACTAGCTGCAATTCAGATTGTTTGAAATAAAGTATTATCTATATGTCAACCTCCTATCCGTGAGGGCCACAAGCATTTGTTCAGGACACTGTACAAGGTTATTTAGTCTAGCATTTTGTGGAGCCTCGAATTAATTTACCTAACAATCTTTAATTTTTCATAACTAATGTTCTTTAGCTTTGAAAATAATCCTGTGAATTTTTCCTCTAGTTTTGAAGAGTTGTAATTAAAGCTCATCTTTCTGTGACTTTTCTTTTTCACCTTCTAAGAGTGTTACCTTAGATTTTTCTTTCTAAAAGCAGTTTCTAGATTTCCTTCCCAATATGTGCAGCATTTCCTCTGTGCAAGCTCTTAGTTTCTTTGCCAGTGTGTTTTCAAATCTTACACCCCGGTCAGAGCTAAAAATATTCATGTTAGTATGGGTCAGCAGAAAACCCTGAATTCTTGTTTTGATTGTCATATGAATTTACAGAAGAAATTGCATCTGTATTCTGTTATGCCACATGCTCCTGTTAATCCCTATTCTTGTAAATAAACCACTGTTGCACGAATTGTGCTGTTAATTTTAATGAGTTCAAATGCATAAAACTTGCAATTTCTCACTAATGTCCCTGTAGCACAGTCCAAATATTGACTCAGCTAATGCTTTCAACTTAGTGCCATAAAGTTGTAAGTTAAATAAAACAAATACAAAAAGTTACTTTTTTTTCTTAAATACTTAATGTTCTTAGAAGAGATTTCATAACAGTATTATGAAAATAATTTCTTTCATAAAATAAAGATGGGGCTCCATGTGCAGGAACAAGCAGATATATAGAATACAAACTCTACTAAGAAAAAAGAAAGCTCAAGTGGCCCAGAGGAGAGGATCATGACTAATAACAGTGTTTTAGGTCAAGGAAAAAAAAATAAGCCAACTAAGTACCAGGGAAAAATTCTTAATTTAATATACTCATGGTCAACAAGATCATATTTTTCAAATCACAAAGGGTTACTGCAGTCATCTGCTCTGACCCCCTTGCAAGTAAGGGCATAAAATGTTTGTCACTGGGGAAATTATTTAATGAGGAATAAAATCCTAGAGGGTTCATGCGTTACCTAAAATTGGACAAGTTCTGCACTGCTGAGACGAACAGGCTAGAGAACTCTGCACTGACTGCCTAATGGTAGAGGTAGTCCATGCATGTATCTCACATTAATGCCATTCAGCTTCTTCAGCTTCTTCAGTTATTTATTATTGAAGTATGGTATCAAAAGCACTACCTGTGTGACAATATTTAGGCAACAGTGTTTTGTTTCAAATGCATGGGTTGAAGGAGCCGCTATAACTCAGCTTCTGGAGACACAGATGGTGCAAGTCCTCCTCCAGTAAGGTGGTAAATAACCCTTGTTTTAATGGTGCAATATTTTTTAGAAGCAGTGTCTACGATGTTGTGTTAAGGTAACAAAATTTTCTGGTTACGTTTTGATATTTTCACCAAAGTCCTTCAGTCAAATGAGGAGTTCACACATTGGTATTATTGCCTTCACTGCACCTTCCTGCCCTGTGCTAAAAGGTGTCCCAAACCCATAAGGCTTTTTTCAGTACTGGCTATAAGAAAGACGGGGATAAACTTTTTGGCAGGGCCTGTTGCAATATGACAAGGGGTAATGGTTATAAACAAGAGGGTTGATTTAGGTTAGATATAAGGCAGAAATTTTTTATAAAGAGGGTGGTGAAACAGGTTGTCCAGAGAGGTGGTAGATGCTGCATCCCTGCAAACATTCAAGGCCAGGTTGCATGGGTTTCTGAGCAACCTGATCGAGCTGAAGATGTCCCTGCTAATTGCACAGTGGTTGAACTAGGTGACCTATAAACATCCCTTCCAACCCAAAGTATTCTATGATTCTATCCCTCATATGACACATACAGGGACAAACTGAAACCACAGAGGTGCAACTGGACTATGCCTTACAAACTGACCCAAGTGTAAAACTACTCTCACTGGTTTAGTACTCTGGGAGGCACACTGAGCATCCTCTGTTAATTACTGGTCTGTAAACTTTTTTCTGAGAAGAACATTTTGAGATGAGAGCACTTTTGCAATCAGTAGGTTCAAAGTTTTCTGAAATGTCACATGAAATATGCTTTTAGAATGACACAGGAGTGTAGAGCCCTGGATTCTTAAGAGTCACCTGTTAAAGTGGACAGAGAAGTCCTGGAATTGCACAATGATTTAGTACTTTTGACACATGAAGTCAGACTGCCCACACTTGAAACGAAAGACTTTTTTCCATCCTCTGCCTTGTTATCCATAAAACACTAAAGCATTTTAACCTTCACCAAGAGCAACAGCATTAATGGGAATGAACAGAAGATGACAGTGCACAATCAAGCTTTAAGGTGCTTTTGTCATGAGCATGTTTCCCCAACCCCTGTTCCAGCTCCTGCTGTTGGTCATCATATTTTCCCTGCCTCTCTGAATAACGTGCATGTCAGCTACCTCCTGTGCAGAAACTAAAGGTAGGATCTAAGGTGGTAGTGTACTGTTTTAACTTGGTTGTGAAGGTCATTCTCTTCTGTTGAGTCCCCTGCTTCTATTTGCAGCCAGTCCCTATCTGTGCTGTGGCACTGGGAACACAAAGTAATATTTGCAGCACTCTGATGTGCAACCAAGTTCCTCTAACTTGATGCTGTTAACATTTTTACAGTTTATTAGAAAGCACCATTCACTAAACGTTTAGCAATTGAAGAAATACTATAAAACGAGCCATGCAAAATTATTTTAGGTGATTAAAAAGTCTTTCAGACACAGACCTAATGTGAGGTGAGATATGATACATATACATGATACAAATGAACATGAAATTAGTCTTAATGACACTGAAACTTTGTCCAGCTGGATCTGGAGACCTGCAGGTAGCTCATGATACTTTGCATACCTGTAAAATGTTAGAACTTAAGAAATTCCTCTAAGGTTCTTCTGCATTTTCCATGGACTATCTCTTGCCTCATCTTTACAGGGATGCCAAACTCCCAAGCTGATGTTTATTGTACATCAGTACATTGTATATTGTGCATCAGTAACTATATATGCTTTTACAGATACTTTGTAGATGCTAGAACTACTTAGGAAAAAGGCAACTTTACTGAGTCTTCTTCATGTAAATAAAAGAGAGTGAAGAAATTTCTATATGTTTTGGTGGTTTATTCTGCAGAGGGAGACTAGGAAAACAGAGCAGGCAAAGCTTCTTTCTTAGTTCTGAATCCAATGTGTCTGCCTTTTCAAGCAGGAAAGAGTGGAAACAGAGCATGATTGTTTCTGTGGAGTCCTGGAACTCTGCAGGACTATACATAAGACCTGTCTAAGTATTTCTTATAGTACAGGTTCCCAAACTCCTCCAAACACAAACTGAGCACTCTGTGAATTTCCATCACAGGGGATGGTGAGTTTAATCTCAGGGGTCTCTTTCATGCTAGATCCTAAATAGAAAATTAATGAAGAAAACAGTCATACCGAGTATGTTTAAAATAGAGGTAGTCTGTTTTCATGAGAGAGGCTTGGTTATTTCAGATGCCAGGTCAGAAACTGCAAACAAAATTTGCCAAGAAATTACCAAAGTAATACTGAGCATGCATGGTGGTGGTTGGTGAGAAATAGACTGGTTTAATTACATCAAACACTAAAAAAAGAGTATTCTTGCATGAGATGTAGTTGAGATTACCATGTGACACTGAAGATTAATCATTTTTAATCATAATTGATTTCTTGCCTCAGCCTGTGCTTGCTTTTATTTCAGTGAGACAGAATCAGTTATGAGGAGAAGGGTGGTCAGCTGGTGCTTCCAGGACCAGTATACCTCTCTCTCCAAATGGGTCTGAAACATCCCTTTGGGTCAGTCCCTTCCTTTCAGGCAAAAAATGAGCCTGTATTGTTTTTTGTCATTTTCTTAGCATCATTTACTTTTCATATCTTACTAGTACAGCTCATAAACAAATCCTTCTTCCACTGACACTTAACGGGGAGAATTTACATTTTTCACTCTTCAGTTATCAAAAGCATGTGTTTCTTCCTGCTCAGTTTGGATTGTTTTCCGTCTGTGGCCAACTTATGTTTGCTAGTGTCTAGCTGGATTATTCACAGTCCTATGCCCAAACCTATTTCTTTAGTGACAAAGTTGTCAACAGGACAAGTATATGAATGTTTGATTATCCAGGACACAGCTTACGGTATTAAGTTGCCTGTCTCTTGTTGTCTTCAACCTTTCTGCTTGCAGCTCTTCAGAGGCAGGGTTTATTCCTTCAGGACTGTGCATATTTATGGGAAAATTGCTGTGCTTCCTGTTCTTGTAATTTTATCAGCAAGGTAAACATAAATAAACAGAAGGAGTGGACTCAGGGGCCACATCTACAGTTGCTCTTGCTAGATATGAATTACAAGAGCTCTCGATCCTCTTGCTTTAGCGAATTTGTTGAGTGTGGTCAGGAAACAGGGCAATTTTCTCAGCTCCCTCCTGCAGCAAGGGGAAAGGTGAGTGTGTGAGCACTGCACAGCAGCGGGAGGCAGGCAGCCCACCTCCCACTCCCAGCTTTGTAAAGAAGTTTATTTGGCCAGATCCTCAGTGGGGGTAAACAGGCACCCACTGCCAGAACAGGTGCAAGACCCCGTCTCCCTGAAGGATACTTTTCTAAATAAATACGTGAATAAGGACACTGATTATGCCTCTCTCCTCCTCCTTCATAATCTCAAGACCTACCATGCTCACTGTAGATAAAGGTCAAATTTTCTTACCTGGAGATAAATCTTTTTGAAACTTTGTCTGGAAATAGATCTAACAGACAAACTCATGTTGTGGATCACTATTAAATTATTTCATGTTGGAATTCAGCCTGGAGCTGAACCAACTCCAGTGCATGTAACCACAAAAATCCAGTTGGGTTAAGCAGCAGTGCTTGGCTTCACAGATGCTGCCATTGAGGTTGGTTAACACAAGGTGTTTGTTTTGGCACTCATACTCCCATGCCCCACATTTTGCAGAGCATGGGGTTTGGTGGGGAGTTTTTGTTTGGGTTTTTTTTTCCTGCTACCCATGGGTCTAATACTGCATTCTTCTGTGGTGACTCTTCAACATATTTCAATATATTCTGCAGTGAAGAAATAAATAGCCCACTCTGATTTTTTGGCTTCTAATTCTTTCTTGCACTTTCCTGCTTTGAATGTCAGATTTGAAGTTCTCCCTTGCTTGTAAAGCTCCTCAAGGGCACAGGTCCTGCTGGGTAGGTCAGGAAAAGATCATGGTTGACTGTTTCTGCCATTGTAGGGAGTGGGATTTTTGTTTCCCAGGGCAGGCACAGAGATAAGCCACTGACAAAAGCAGCTCTCTAGAGTAGGGTTGTGCAAATCTATGATAGATTATATTATAGTTAGACTGAGAGCTGGATGGCAAATACAGCCACATGAAGGAGAGAGAGGAAGTAAAGACAAGCTCCTTTTGTGCTTGTGGTCCTGTGGGTCAAAATGAAAATTAAGCCCTACTCGGTAAGCAGTGAAAGACAGGATTGCCCAATATATTTTTAAGGAAAATAAATGTTACTTCTGTGCTTTATTTTGCTGTCAATAATTAATGTCATAAAGGGTCCTAAGGATCCCGCAGGGCCGGCAGGGGTTGGGTCTCGGATGCTGGGTAACTGCTGGCAGCCTGGGAGCCCATCCGTCAGGATCTCAGCAGCCCTGGCTCTGAGGAGAAATCATGGAAAGGAGCTTTTGTGCCTGAGTCACAATTCCCTTGGTGACTTGAGGCTATCAGGCTCTTCCTTCCTTCACCTCAGTTTCCATATTGGCTGGTTGAGGACAGTTGCAGTGGCACACCTCGCAGGTGGTGGCCATTGTCCCCTCAGCCTTTTGGAAAGCTACAGTGCTGTTCAAGCACTAAAGTAATTCCCTCCCTGGAAGAGTATATCCTATGCATTGTCCAGTTGCATCCTTCCGGCTTGAAAACTTTTCAAGTTACGTATCTGAACAGTTCCCACGTGGTAATGCATTGCTGTCTCAGGCCTCTGCTCTTGCTCCTCTGCAGTTTCTTTTCTACCGGAGTGGCAGCAGGAAAACAACCTGTGAATGTTGGCAGCTTCCCGTGCTTTCAAAACCAGGCTTGATGTTTTCAACATATTCTCTCATTTTCCCGTGTGCAGACTACTGTCTAACATTTCTGGAAAAGCAGCTGGAAACTCCAGCCAATTTCTATGACATTTTAAAACTGCACATATGTTAAGTACATCTACTACTTCCTTCCCCAGAGTTTCATGCTTGTCTTGCCATTCATCTTTTCATCCTGTATGCACAGAATATGAGTTATCTACGGTGTCACTACCATAATTTATGGCATTTCCCAACACCTACATGGCAAACCCTTTAGAAACTATAACAGCTGCAGACTGACTCCAGCAGCATAAATGCTCTACCTGGTGGGAAACATTCACAAAAAGGGCTTTTCCCATTCAGAATTATGAAAAGGCAATAGAAAAAGATTCACCTCCCCTCTCAGTTATTTTTCTGTCTCCAGGAAGAGGCAGGAGTCAATGAAAACAGAAGGGGCTGTGAATGGAAAGAAATGTGGGTTCAAACAGCAGGCCAGGCTGAGAGCTGCTGAGGTGGGAGTCCTGTAACTATTGGAATGGCAATGGGGAGTGCTCTGGCAGCACCCTGTAAACTGTGTGTGGAGAAGTGAGGAAAGCTGAGGGGTGCCTTCACCCAAAATTGTAACTGCCTCTGCAGCACGGGGTATATAAAAGACTGACAGTAAAGCTGAACAAGAACAGTCTTGGAATAAGAGCAGCAAATGGATGAGGATGCCACAATTTCCTTGCCCACTGATATCTTATAGCAATTCCTCTGCTCTCCTGCTCACCACAGTGTTGGGAATGCCTGCCAGGCATGTGGTGAGAGGGTACAAACACCTTCAGTCAACAGCAGCTATTCCCAGCCCTGTAACCAGGGCTCAGCTGAAGCTTAAAGCATTTCATTGATCCTCCTACTTTAAGACAGTGTTAGTTTTTCATACACCTAAGAATTTTTGGGTTCTGTAAACGTAAAAGGCACAACGACAAATGCAGAAAAAGAAAACTTGCTTGAGAAATACAGTCATAACTTGTTTCTCCTGCTCTGCCACAAAGCCAAAATAGGTAATGACCAAGGTTAGCTACGTAAAGACAGACACTGCTTCCCATTTTTAACCTGTGTGAAGCTGGCTTCACACAATGAGTGCCTGGAGCAGCCAAAGCTTGGAAAATCCTCAAAGTCCAAGCCCGGGAGTGGATTCCAGGACAGTAGGAACCACTTCAGAGTGACTGTTCTTTGCTGCATCACATCACTGCTGCCAGGATTAGCTCATCTGGATGTTGCGCACTGAGCCTTTAACGATGCATGATGCACTCACAGTGTGGACAAAGAGTAACAAAGGGGCTGGGGATGAGAAACAGAGACGGGAGTAAGCACAAAATGAGGAGGCTGGGAAGGCAACTGTAAATACAAAGTTCCTATGTAAATTACAAAGCCATTTCACCATATGTAGGCTTTAGGCAACATTTACTAAACAGGCAGGGAGAAAGCCAAGGGTGACAGTCGAGCATAAAGAAGGCAAAAAAAGTATATGCAAGACAAGGGGTAGGTAGGGACTCCACACAAACAAAAAGTTTGTGGAAGAATAAAAATCTTGGTGTTTTTGAAAGGACCTGTGAAGGTCAGCAGCCTGGGACATAACAGTGCCCTGGTGGGGAACAGCAGACTGACCAAAACACTGCAAGGATTCCTGGGTCTCCACCAGGAAGCTTTACAGTTGTCTTTTGCAAAATTACAGGAGATAGAAGTGAGCAGGATGGCTATCTTATCAAGGCAAGAGCTGCAGGGGATGGCTAGGCACAGGCCTAGAGAAAAACTTGTGCTGCAGACATAAATCTTGAATCCTGGCATTCCTTTCCCGGTAATCAAACAGCAGGCTATATTTAGCCCAACCTAAACAGAAACAAGGAACAGCAGGACTAGTCTTAGCTCTAACAGCTGCCACCAGCTGCACAGAGGGGACACAGGTAGAGCTGATGTCACGTAGTTAAATGAGATGGAACAGGGGAGGCAGCGATGCTTGAATGAACAATGTTGGCATTTGGTTAGAGAAATTCTGCATTTTATTATTTCATGGTTAGACAGAAGGGAGATCTAACACCGAGCAGAGCATGAATGCTTTCTACACCAAAGGCAAGGCTACAGTGAACCATGGACAGGCAAACAGAGGAAAGGGAGGAGGTAACAGATACAAGCAGAGGGTCTTGCCACTCAGAGCAAATGGTTGTATGTTTAGCCCAAGTTCCTGGTGTTCCTTCTCTTTAGTTTTAGCACGACAAGAATCAACAAATGCAGTTTGAGAAAGTCCAGGAAAGACTGTTGACTAAAAAGCTTGTGTCTGTGTGGTAAGGAGAGCAGGGCTTTTTCAAGCAGCATGTGAGGGGGGCCAACAGGTACTGCTGATCACAGTAGGGCCCTGTACTTAGTTATGTACACCCTGCCTGGCCCCAAAACTGCACGTCTTGGGGCCACTACATCAGCAGCCCCTCTCCTTGCCAGCATGGAGACACATTCATGGGTGACAGTAATTTATTTCATGGATCCATAAACCCAAGGCTCACTCTCTATATAGGAATCAGCATCATCCACTGGACAGGAACATGGAAAGGTCATGTTAATGCAACTGGTTGCTTGGAATATTACCTGCTCCAGCAGGACACATTTGCATTCTCGCTGACGAAGAAATAGTCTCAAAATTAGTGAACTAATTACTGTTACGTTTCTACTAGTACATGTACATACACATGTACATGCACAGCACCTTCAAAAACCTAGAGCTGGTTGAAGAGTGTAAAACCAGAGGATGCAAAAAGTGGGAGTGTTTAATGAGTACTTTACTAACAAAATAATACAGGACAATTAATATAGTGGGTGTTAAACCTGATCACTGAATAATCACTTAAGCATCTCGTTGTCACTGCCATTCTTAAGAACAAAGGAAAAAAAGGCTACTGATCTATTCCACTAGCACAAGGAAAAAGCCAAAACCCACAACACAAAATCCAGAGTCTCTTTCCAACCACATTTCTGGATTTCAGAGGCACCTTATTACAGTAATCCTCCCTTGATACATCAACTGGTACAGCACGGACTTTGAAGCTCATGTGGTAGCTTTCCTTGCCTTACTAGCAGAGCTGTGAGTTTGATAACTAATCACTCCTTAATAACTCATGTTTCCTCCCCAAAAGTCCCTGAAATGAAATTAGTTGGGGAAAATATATGAGCAGGGATTTTGTGAAGTAGAAAAATCACTTTGGGCTTCTTTCCCAGTAACCCACACGATTTTTTGAATGGGGGTGGGGTGACACTGAATTCAGTTCTACTCCCCACATGCCCAGACCTTGCAATTAGGAAGTGATCCCTGACAGCATGTCTCAAACATATCACCAAGTAACAAAAAAACCCCACAGATTTGTTGAAGGCCTCTCTGGCTTAGCTCCTGCTTGAATTTGTTCTGTAGGAACTTGCAAAACTTTCATCCTGGGTTAGGGAAAACAGCATAAGCCAACAGATACAAATATATGTTTGCTCACAACTTTCCCAACTGTGACACTAAAATGACTGGAGTTGGTGAGATCCTAATTTCTGTGATGGGACAGGCTCTTTGCCATATCATACTTACTAAAGCCCCTTTACTGGTCACCCTTTTGCCCAAATGCAAGCATCTGAGCTATTGCAGGACAGAAAGGTGACAACAGCCCTGTGCCTCAGGTATCTGATTGCACAAGCAAATGATTTGCATAGCTGCCTAGAACCTGACACTTTACTGGGGGAAGCCTGTGGGGTCTTTAGTATCTTCCCTGTTGCTTTAACACCAGTAGAACCCACACAAACTTCCATGTCCCACATCATGTGTGTAGCTGCACGGCCCATCCAGCACATGAGAACTGTGTTTGCCTATGACTGGGCAAATCATACATGCTAATGCAGAAACCTGGAGTAGTCAGCCTGGCACACACACAGCCAAAAGGCAAGTTGGTTAGCTCATGCTGCAGCTGGACGTTGTCTCTTTTTTGGCCAAAATATAAAGGCTCTTAAGCAGATGTATTTTGAGCATTCATAGTCAACTGAGTTATGAGGTGGAAAAGCATCATCCATGCAGTGTTATCCACTATATGCCCTATTTTTCTGCTCCTGGTTCATACATTTTCACTCCTCTTTAGCTTTCTGGGCACATACTGTACCGTGTAATAACATGGAAGAACAAGGGCTTCGAGTCTTTATTAATTGCTACTACTGTAATTTTACAAGGAGCTATTTAGGAAATTCTAATTTTTGTTACCATAGGAATGAAGCTGTAGGATCCAGCAGAAGAACAATTTAAACAGCAATGTTTAAGTAATTAACTTCAACTTTAATTCTCCGCTCCATCCAAGCTCCTCTTGGGCATAAAGGAAAAGACTTTAAAAGCTCTCTCCTCCTCAGTGCCACTTGACTCTAGACCAAATTAGGAGGTACAGCCCTGTTATCAATAGCAGGGCTTAGCAATCTACCTTCCCACCCACAGAGCATTTCCTCCTCTTCCCAAGCAAAGCAGCTGCAAAATCCTCCTTGGCTCAGGCAGAGCTCCTCATCTGCTTTTTTTCAGCTACTTTAAAGCAATGTTTATGCAACTTTAATGCATTAAGAACTGGGTGAATGGAAGAGCATCTAGTCCACAGGTTGGGATGCTGGTACCTGATGAGTTTGCCCATTACTCAGTGTAACTAGCTAGGGGCACTCTTGTGTGCCCCTTTCTGAGCTGGTTTGCTCCTCTTTTTCTATTTGAAAGGTTTAGGTCTACATTAAGTAAAAAAACCAAAACAGGACAGGTAATCGATTAGTCATTCTGCTGGCCTTCCCCAGCAGGCAGGAGGAGACAAGGCAAGGAAGGAGAACAGTGAAAAGCTGACACTCACACTTGCCATTGCCTCCTGTTTGTTTTTTAAACCTTTGAACCATGGAAACTTATAAGCAGCAAGAAAGTGAAGAAAAGTTTTATCTTCCCTGGCTTTAACTCTTTTGAGATCCTACTATTACTACTCAGATTTGTGAACGGTGTTCTGGTTTCTCACCTCGTGTTTGAAAGAGTCTTGGAAGGGACTACTTTGTAGAACAAGGAATCTTGCACCCCTTTAAACAGATGTCTAGCAGTGATGAGATTAGGATGTTCCTCAGCTCTCAGTAATGGTAACAGGTCTAATGACTTTCATAGTGTACCGGGGACAGCTTTAATTCTCCACATGTCCTGAAGCACAACACTCCTTTCTTCACAGATGCTTTGACTCGCTCATCCAAAGTCTCAGTCAGGAAGTGGAAGAAGAGCTGTGTCTGTAACTCCACAGATGCTGTAAGGTGGTGAAGCCACTTACAGATTAAGGACCT
The DNA here is from genome assembly GCF_003984885.1 of Neopelma chrysocephalum. NCBI lineage: Eukaryota > Metazoa > Chordata > Aves > Passeriformes > Pipridae > Neopelma > Neopelma chrysocephalum. Next base: position 633,484 of record NW_020897801.1, read on the forward strand.
AATTCCTGGCTCTTCCTCAGCAAACGAAGATAAGCCAAGAAAGCAAGCCAGTGACCATATTTTGGCATGATTTTCTGGCAATTATAGTGGCCTTATTTATCACCCAACATCTCCTTTTCATTGCACATATCTGGTGTGCTCCAGTATTCTGCCTCACGTTCTTGCTTCCAGAGTCTGGCTTATCTTTCAGCTGTCTGGCCAAGTCTATTCCAGTAAGCTATGGTCACAGGATCCTGCCTCAACAATGCATTACAAACTGGTCACAGGGATAGGGAACTACACAGTTACACTAAAAAAAAAAAAAAGACAGTATCAACACTAATCTAGCAGGGTATTATCAATCAGACCCAGCTATCTGGAGATTACTTTGCATCCAGTTCTGCTTTTAGCACTTTCATAGCTCCCACTATTGTTACTGTTGGCTACAGGCAAATAGGTATTTTCAGACACCACCCCCCTCACACACACACACACAGATACACAGACACACTTATTTCTCTGGAGTTGCCTGAGCTGTTGAAACTGGATCCTTTTATGGGAATGTACAAGAGGGGTTTTCATAAGCAAGCTGGAGAATCTGGGAGGCACAGCTGGCGCTCTGTCGAGGTAGCTGATAGTGCTCCACCCCCTTAAATTCACCTTGTTGTTCTTGCCACTTATTTGCGCCTTCATTTCCACACAGATTCACATTCGTGGTCACAGTCAAAAGAGGGGACCTTAGTCATATTTTATGTAAATATTTCCTTGCATGTCAAGTGGAAGAAAAAGGAAAGAGGAGGAGGATTCTGAAGGACTAGGATGTTTTTATTGGCTTTTCACTTCTTTTATTTCCCACCAGTTTCCAGGAGCACAGGAAAACATTTTTGCCACAAAATCCTAGTATATTGAAATCTACAAAAAGCATGCAACAGGTAAAAAAAGGCTCTTGTTGATCCTAGGCTGGTGTAGCACTTTAACTGAGTGCTTAACAGGTAGTTTTGTAATTTTTAAAGATTAAAGCTCTCAAACTATCAGGAATAACAGGGTGAGGGGACTCTTTTTTAGTGTTTCAAGTTTCCTGCAAATACTTCAACATTCTTTTGCATTATTTTCAATCCAGTCAAAAGACTGGACAACCACAAAACCCATCAACTAAATGTAAGATAAACCAAAAGGAGAACCACTGAAGTCATTTACAAAACTTAGACATGACAGTGACATGCGAATACAAAAGAGGGGTGGGGTGAGCGTAGCAGGGAAGAAGGAACAGTTTAAATTTATCCCAGTATATTATCAGAATTCCCTCAGGTATTCTATTCAAAAAGGTAGAATTTAATCTGCATTGTCTTTGAATAAGCAATATAGTCTCCAAGAAGTTCTGCCTCACATACGCCTTTTTTCATGAGGGCTGACAGAGCTACTTCACTGACAGTGTTCTGGTAAAATACCTTCTGGGTAAACGTGCTTTTATAAACAACCCATTCTGAAGTTAGTGAAACAATAATACATTTATGGGACAGAACCTTGGCATGTCTAATATAAAGTCACTTTGGGGAACTGGAGCTAGTTGATAGCAGCTGAGTCTAGCCTAATGCTCTTACCAGTACATCATTATCTCCTGGCTTCTCTTGTGCAGATTTTTTCTAGAATAAACAGTATCTTACAGTTCCCAAACTGGCACAGGAGCATTATTAGACTAAGTCTCCTTATTTCCTCATCCCTGTGGGGTAAGGACATGTTAGAGTGGTCATGGAGCTGTCAAGTTAATGCAACACCACTGAAATACCTGAGGGAGCTTGCAACTCTCATATTACACTCCTTATCTCATCGAAGGAAAGGCTGTCTGTAGAAATGGATTTTTAACATTTATGCCTCCCCCTTGTGTTTCTACCATATGAACTCACCAGACTATGTTTATTTCTCAAAAGATCTCTATAAATCCAAACTTTACACATCGTATTTTCTTGGCTTCCTGGTAAATATGGAAAACCAGGTGAGCACTGAGAACAAAAATTCTTTGAGTTGTTGAGTCTAAAATTCCTGTGGAAATCAACCAGAATTACAACTATTACAGAAGTAATGTGATATTTAAAAAAGGATCTGATCTTAGGGGAGAGGGACCATAATATAAATGCTTTCATCTAGCATGATGAAGAGACAAACTGAATATTACTAATTCTGTTCCACTGGAAAAGAGGAATGTTGCCACTTCATGAGAACTGGGTTTGATTTGGGTTGGGAAGTTTGTTTTTTGTTGGGCTTTTTCTTAAAAAGTGATAAAAGTATTTTTATTCTGGAGAACCTGGAGAAAATAGTATAAAAAGCCAAGGAAGAGAGAATTCCTGGCCTCATCCTGACTGCCCTAACAAGAATAAGGTCACAGATATCCTTTTGTACAAAGAGTTTGCCTGCACAGAGAGAGGAAAAGTTGCCTGTTGACAAGCAGAAGAAAAAAGCAGAGGACAAACATACCTGACTTGCCCACACCAGCCCGACCAAAGATCGCCAGCTTCACTTCTGCACTCTTAGCCATGCTGGAAGGAATGGTGTGGTGGCAAACTCACTCAATTATCAAAAGTGAAGCAGAAGAACTGTTCCCAGCTCCTGTGTTTGGCTTCACTGTGTCATTGTGACGTCAATGCAGAGCCTGGGGAAGAATACCACAAGGATGGAACTGCAAGGAGCCAGGCTCTCCCTTTCCCCCGCCCCCTTCCCTTTTTGCTTTTTTTAAATAGTCACGATAATCGATGCTCCGTTCCTGCTTTAAACATTGCAGTAACACCACTGACATATTTGGCACTGTTTGTGCAAAACCTACCTTCAGCTTTCTGGCTACTGCTGTTTGCTTCATGCTGGCACTGTAATATTGCAAAAGGTTCTCAACAAGGCAGAGTGCCTGCCTTACAAGGCTCCTTATTCTTTCTTTCTCTTTCAGTTGCAATTGCATATATTTACTGTATTTGACTCAACTGCAACGAATTACTTTTTGTAGAATATTATTTAATAGCTGTGAGCACTCACTAGTAGCGCCTGCAGATAGCTAATCTTTCCTCGAGCCCTCCAGTTCCGAAAAGGTTTCAGCTGCAGTTGCTTAAAAACCTCTAAGCGCTTGTACCTTGCCCATTGTACTAAGCAAATCTGTTCCCAGGAAGTTCACTAGTGCTCACACATAAACATTCAGCAAAGCATGGGGTTAGCAAAAGAATGTCAGAATTGCTGGTAATGTACTTTTAACAGGCTGTGTGGGAATTATCTATGTTCACAGTTTTGCTGCATTACCTTGAGCAAGTCACCTGACACTTCATCTCTTCGATTTGATTTCTCCAATCTGGACAGTAAAATATATAACCATACCTGTCACTGTAGAATGTTTTAAGATCTTGAGGAAAAAACGGCAACTCAGATGATGATGATGATGATCCTCAGCCCTGACTTAAACATCAAAAATTCACTTTACTTTTAAAACAGGGTAGAACTTTACCTGTGAATGCAACGTGTTATGAAGGTTTGCTGTTGTGCTGAAGTACCCACTTTAGCCATAAATTCTAACAGTGACATAGGAAGCTCACTATTGTCAGCATTACCTGCTCTACAGCAAAACGCATTTCAAACATGTTTCTTGAAATAAAAGACTGAGGCTTTTTCCTATTCAAAAAAAAAAGCTTGTAAAAAGAAAGAGTAAAGACACTTTACATCGAGAAGGGTCCCGATTCATGTCTGACGTCGTAGTGCTCCTGATTCCTTTTGCCTAACCGTAAGTATCAGATCACTCTCACTCTGCATGGACAGTTAGAAGCACACACTGTTTCAGGACGTAGCGGGATGGGCGGAGGGGAGAGAGAGGGACACCGGTGTTTGCCTCCTCCGGTCGCCCGCCGGTCCCTAACCCCGCACCGTCGCCTGCGGCACGACCTGCTGCCCCGCGCCGCCACCGCTGCGCGCCCGCAGGTCTGTTCTGCATTTCTGTGCAGATATTGACTCATCACCGCCTGCCCCGTAACTCCGGGTGGTCCCGGCAGGTGCCGCCCGCCCGGCGCAGGGCGGCTCCCGCGGCTGCGGCCACCGGCGCTGCCCGGCACGCCCGGCTCCGCGACCCCTGCGGGCACCGCGCCCCCCGGCGCCGCATCTTCCCGCTTCACGGTACCCTCCTCACGCCCCCCCTCCCCACCTCCCAGCTCCTCCCTTCTGCCTTCCGCACCCGCGGAAAAG
>NW_020897801.1:638071-745085 GCF_003984885.1 Neopelma chrysocephalum
GCTTGCTAGCGCCGAGTCTGCTCCGCGGTTTATTTTAGCGTCTCAAGTATTCTCCTTCCCTCCCTCTCGCTCCCTTAGTGCTGTTCGCCAGTACCAGTCTGTGCAACCCTGCACAGAGCCAGAGTGTCTCCCTGTCCTGACACACATGACAGCAAAGTGACAGTAGGGCTCCTGCCCCATTAGACCGCTTTCCAGTAGCACCAACTTTTCAAGCAGAGCTCTTCCGACTTTCTCACGTGGCTTATGGCAAAGGAAAGTGTCGTTATTTCAATTTGCAATGTGGAAGATGAATGGTGTAAATACATCGGCCTCTCCAAGAGGTTCGTGTCAGAGGCAGGGACCAACTTCTGAAATTATAGGACCAAATTTATCAGACAGCTCTTACTTCCATGTTTATTAAACTATCCAGTAACATAAAGATACATTAGTAACAGATGTGAACCAGAGCTGGAAAGCACTTAGAGTTCAGTGGATGTTCCTCCTCTGTTTCTGTTCCAGCCCAGATTTGAATGAGATACAAAGCGAGTAAAAGAAAAAGCTCTCCACTCACTGTATCCCTTGATGAAAAATTAAATAGGAGTTGGATTGGAGAAGATCTTCCATGGTCCAAGTCTCTCTACAGGAGCATGATAAACGTTTAGGAGGCAGGGTGGCAGATCTGAGGAGAAATGAGCATCTACTATTCCCTCCAAGATGTGCCAGCTGCAGGCACTCAGGAGCAGATCTTAAAATAGTTTCACTGCATATCATTGAAAGGCAAAAAAAAATAAAAAAAAAAAATTAAAAGGCAGATGTGAAAAGCAGTAGTGTGGTTAATGCTTTACTTGTTAAAAATAAATGCTGGGTCTTTAAGCCTTCACTCACTGTTTGGTTTGCATAATTTAGAGGGATTAGCTTTTTCCATCCTCCTAAGAGAGCAACTGGTGAGTGTCTATTTTGCATCTGGGGAAATGTGCACTAGTCTCAAGGCCTGACGTTTGTTTTGTGTCTGTGGAATTCATACCGTATGGGCCTGTCAAATTAAATATGATAACTGGCTTTTCCAAAGCAGCAGATAATTTATTGGTCATTAAAAATCCTAGTGGCTGTGCAGTCAGCTTGTGCTGAAGTCTCTTATTGGTGCCAAGGCATAAGAATTTAGTAAACACTAAATATGGACACAGGCAAAGGTTTCACATGGTTCAAGCCCAAGGCTGGTCCAGGACTGCTTCAATTGTTGCTTGTTTTCTGTGTACTCACTGTGTTTCTTATACATAATATTGATGAGTTTGAGTGGGGTTTTTTCTACCCAAAATGGGTTTTGAAAGCCTTAGGCTTTAGTCCTGTAGAGCAAGGGCCACCTTGCTTTGTCATAAGCAATATTTTTTTGGTACTTGTGTCTGATGTGGTGTATTTTTTCAATGGCATTGCCACTTCTGCTGATCAAAAACATGCTTATGGGTGTTATCTTGGAATGGGTAATGAGATCATTGAGTGAAGACCATAACTCCACTGACTGCCTGAATGATGGGACAGGTTCATTTTCTGCCCTTCCATTTTATGTAAATTAGGGAGAAAGGAAGCAAAGCTGAATGTACGTGTGGTCTGATCCCAGAGAGTCTGTGTGCTGTCAGTCTGAATTCAGCCTGAGCCATCAGAAGTCAGGAGCAACCCCTTTCCACCCACCAGAGCCATGTACCCTGGATTTCTCCCTCTTTCCCCTTACATTTTTGGTGAGTCATAGTGTTTCACAGCTTAATTCATTTTTGAAAATAGCACTTTGATATATTTAAAAATATGTTCTTATTTTACCAGGAAAAAGAGCAGTCCCAGCACAAGAGGATAGCTGGCTTGTGGGAATTATTAGCTGAGATGGAGCTAAGGGTAATTCACTCTTTTTTGTAGGCTCCTTTTCTACACCTGCCAAAGCAGTGAAGTGTTTCTACCCACAGTCGTCAGTGAGTTTATCTGTGGCTTTTTGACTTCTAGGGGCCTTTTTGACACTGAGCCTTGCAATAAGGCAGAGCAGGCGACCTCCACTCTCCTGGGGAGCACAGGCACTGCATTTGAGTCACCACCAAAGAGCTGGGCCCAGCCATGCTGAGAACATGGAAACTGTGGCTGCAGGTTCTGTAATGTGGGCCTGCACCTCATGATGCAAGGGATATAGCTGGCTGTAGTGGGTTGACCCTGGTTGGATGCCAGGTACTCACTACAGCCACTCTCTCACTCCCCTCTGTAACTGGATAGAGGAGAGAAAAAAATCCAGTGAAAGATTCATGAGTTAAGAGCTGGGAGAAGTCACCCAGTGATCACCATCACAGGCAAAACAGACTCAAAGTAGGGATATTAATTGAACTTATTACTAACAGGATCAGAGCAAAAGAGTGAGAAGTAAAATAATCTTAAAAACACCTTAAAACACCTTTCCCCCCTCCTCCTTCCTTCCATGTTCTCCCTCCTACCCCCCCAGCGGTGCAGGGGGACGGGGAATGGGGGTTGTGATCAGTTGTTGTTTCTGCCGCTGCTCAGGGAGAGGAGTCCTTCCCGTGCTCCTGTGGCGTCTCTCCCATGGGAAACAGTCCTTGATGGACCTCTCCAACGTGAGTCCATCCCACAGGCAACAGTTCTTTATGAAACTGCTGTCCCATGGGTCACTCCTCCATGGGGTGCAGTCCTTCAGGAATGAGCTGTACCCATGTGGGTCGCACACAGGGGCCACAAGTCCCACTCAGGAAAAGCCTGTTCCAGTGTGGGCTCCCTTCTCCATGGGCTGCAGGTCCCTGGCAGGACCCCGCTCCATGTTGGGCCTCCCACAGGGTCACAACCTCCTTTGGGCATCCACCTGCTCCAGCATGGGCTCCTCCATGGGCTGCAGGGGGGTCTCTGCACCCCTGTGGTCCCCCATGGGCTGCAGGGGCACAGCTGCCCCACCCTGGTCTGCACCACGGGCTGCAGGGCCTCAGCTCCGGCGCCTGGAGCTTCTCCTGCCCCTCCTTCTGCACTGACCCTGGTGTCTACTTTGTTGTTCCCATGTTCTCACTCTGCTCTTCCCTGACTGGAATTCTGACTGCACAATAACTTTTAAATATGTTATCCCAGAGGCGTTACTGTCACTCTTGAGTGGCTCGGCCTTGGCCAGCGGCAGGAAGCCCGTCCTGGGGCTGGATGGCGTTGGCTCTACCAGACAGGGGAAGCTTCTGGCAGCTTCTAACAGAATTCACCCCTGTAGCCCCCCCGCTACCAAAACCCAGCTACACTGGCTTAGCTTCTCTATTATCAGCTTGAAATGTTGATGAATCTACACACTCTTAAGTCAAAACAGAATGCTGTTTCATGATTGATTAACACAGGTCCATCCAAGCAGTCACAATTTACAGAGGTATTTTAGAAAGACTCACAATTTCAACCAGCACTAAATAAAACTTTACTGATTTAATAAGATATATCTAAGTGCTGCCAAAGTCCAGAGTGTTCTTTCTCTGTGGTCTGGAGGAGCTACTTGTTTAAAGTCAAATTTCTATTGGCTTTTTTTTTTCATTCTGGGTGCTTATGGTGTGTTTACTGAAGGTGTTACCATTGTGAAAGCCAATGCCATTTGATTCCTGAAATGGCAGAGGAGAGAGGACTGGTAGGAAAGAGGACTGGTGGGACACTGCAAGCCTGACAGCTAACATGTGAAGAACATATATGAGCAATAAAGGAATGCTGAAGTTGTGGTTTGTTTGGTTTTTTTCTTCTGAAGCTGGAAATCCCATTATAGATGACAATTCTGTGGGTTTCAACAACTTACAAAACAAGATTTGGGCATGAGGATTGTGAAGACTCATGAGAATAAAAAATGACAGATTTCAGACGGTCATTTAGGACCCTCTGAATCCTACAGAATTGAGTGGCATTTCATCTTCTGAGCACCTCTGTGCAAGTGAGTCCAAGTGTCTACAAACTGTAGAGCAGATCATGCCACTGATGACATGGACAAGGAAACACATTCCTCTGGAACAATTCCTGCAGTAAGAAAGGGGTTATTGAACTCATGGCTGTTGTCTTTGCCATTGCTGTAGAAGGTCAGCCCAGACCTGCAGTGAGGATTGCTCAAGAGCAGAGCACACCTGGTCAGAGCTGGATCCTTGCTTCGAGCAGCAAAACATCAGTGACCTGGTTTAGATTTTCACCTTTCCTTCCAGCGCTCAAGTAGGAGCTGAGATGATACTTCATAACTAGTAGAAAAACTATCAAATAAATAGCATGTTAACACAAATATTTGTAGCTATTACTAGTGGTTCACAGGGAAATATTCAGATTGTTTTCTTAATTTTCACAGAATATCTTCCAAATATTTTTGTGTTGGCTGTCAGTAATGTACATAAATCTGTTCAGTAACATTAAAAAAATTGCAACTTTGTCATTAAATTATGAATGAACTTGACTGTTAGTTTGATTTATAGCCAATATAAAGTATTGCTCTTTCAAATTAATATTGCATTTTCTCATATTTTCCCCTGTAGCTTGTAAAACACTGAGTTTGTTGTGATGAGTTTTGTTGAGCGTAAGCCAAGGATTCATAACTTCTTTTCCTCTCAACTTTTCCCTCAATATATAGAAGAAAAATCAAATATGTGTTTCTAAGATGCAGACTTTATTCTTAATAATTTTTTGTGTCTAATGGAGTAAATAAGACCACAATCCTGCAAATATTTTTTTGTGTTTAGCCTCACATGGACAGGCTTAATGGAGTGGCCAAGGCAGCTACAGCTTCCCCATTAGCACCACTTGAAGGTGCACTGTGTAGCCACCTGCAGAATCCAGGCTTCAACATTCTGAAGGGCACAGGAGATACATAGGGGATGCTCTTCACAGCATCTTGTGGATCTCATGCATGAAAATGCCTCTATGCTACACCCTAATGCAGACCTTCTCTCTCGGTAGGCTTTTGGCACATTTGTGCAGATATGTGTGGGCTGGTTGCAGTAGCAAGACTTTTATCAGGTATATTTGACAGTGATACATGTGCAAAGCTGAGACACACAGCTCAGTAGGAACTATTGCCAAGTGGAGTAGCAAGGTGTTAGCTTATGCTTTATAACATGTGGCTAATAGATACTCTTCCTATTGCGCAGGGTAAAATGCATAAATTTTGCTAATTTTTGTTTCTTCTCATCATTGACTAGGTTGTATCCTGACAGCCTGTCCTTAAAAATGGGCAAACTGTGACTCCACACTCACAGGAATACAGCTGTGACTACTCTGACTCCGTCACAGCCTGGTATGTTATTATTGGGTTTGCTCTTTGTTTAGGGTTTGCTTTTCTGGTATTATTTCTCCCTCCACAGTTACTCAGATCACAGAGAGGTCCTTTAATAGGTTTTTCATAGTGTAAAATTAATTGATGTATTATCAAAAAGAAAGTGGGGTGGCTGTAACTCTGTTGTACATATTTTTAATGATTAAAACCTACTTGCTTTAAACCTGAAGTTCAGTTTCTTCACCAAAGTAAGACTGGACTAAAAATAAATCACCTAAAGAATAGTCTGCAAATTAGTTAGCACTCTCCTGCCAGAGAGATTTGTGTTATGGTTTTAATAACATACACTTAGAGAATTAAAAACCACTGGTAACAGTTGCGACAAATTTTGCAACAAATGTGCAATACCAGACTTTATTAATGAATGAGTTACAGTGCTGTGCCGTCTTAATTTCTTACAGATGTGTTCATGTTCTTTGAAAGGACCAGTAGAAATTGTCATAAATTCATTTACTATTCACAGTAATGAATGCTAGCCCTTATTCTTCCTCAGTGGTATTATGATTGCAATCTGGATTGCCGTAGGGATCCCACTGTAATTCATCATTGCTTCAGTGTTCAAATTCTCTGGTGGAACCAGATATTGGTGTCGACAACATCTGGAGTTTTACGTCTCTCATCTTTTTTCTGCCTCCTTCCTTCTGTTTAATCAGGAGAATGGGAAGGGGAAATTGCTGCCATCGTTAATATCTTCAAGACGCTGAATGACTGCTGGGACTTTGGAGGATATTTAGACCTAGGATGGAGGAGTCACAGGCCTGTTCAAAGAGGTGAGACTGAGGAACATCTGCTTTTGACATACTGTAGTACCAGTTGTCATAGCATGCCTGGAAAGGTGGGAGGCCACTCTTCCATCTTCCATTCTGAAGCCAAGCTGTGGATTTGACATTTCTTTCTTCTCTGGAACACCCACAACGTCCTCTGGGATTTCTGTGGGACACGGCTTAGAATGGAATTCGAAGTGCTCTTCCTCCTACCGCTTCTCACTCTCACTATCCTGAATCCTTTTTTCTGTTTCCAACTCAAAGTCAATGGGCTGTGTGACATCCTTCACAGGTCCTATAACTCCCTTTCATAGGAGAGTGTCTTGGCAACCATACACCCCATTTCTTTTACTGGGGCCATTTCATGTTGTATAAAATAGTTCTGTATAGTTCTCTTTCTTGTATCAAGGAGAGATATACGTTAATGCGGATTTTAAGTAGGAATCTTTATCCATGCCTGATCAAATCCTGACTTGCTTCCCACCCAAGTAATTCAGATGCAAATCCATTCTCGGGGTAGGGTTTAAACGAGCTCAGGGATACACTGCAAGGTAAATCTTGAGTGTGGGCTGTTCCTTTGCATAGAGTGTGTCTGCCTGTCTTACAGTGTATGACAAGAGACTGCTTTGTGGGAATGTGACCTTGGCACAATAGACACGTCCCTCCTAAAAGGGCCTGACAACATGTGCAGCTAGGTGCTGTGTGAATACTGGGCATGGCCAGGTAGCAGGATGGGGATACACAATGCTGCCAGAGAACATCCATAGACATCACTGAAAGGGCTCACTCTGCAGTCCTATGGCTAAGGCGAAGACAAATGCAGCAGTTCCTGCCATAAAGAATGTTTAGTTACATTTATGAAAACTTTGGTGCAACAAAATGATAGCATCCTGACTCTAAACAGTGTGGTATTTATGGATGGTGTAGTCTTGTGAGTTTGGAGAGGGATGGAATCAGAACTCTTCAACAAAAGGCAAAATTCAGCTTGGCATCATATACGAAACACTGGCTAAAGATAGGGTAAAGATAAAAGGGGGAAAAGGGAAGAAGTTGTCACCATGCAAATAATTTTCTTGACTCTTCTGTCTAAGCTATCCAGAACTGAAATACTTCTTTGTATGTTAGCCAGACCACAGCATTAATAGAAAATGAGATTTGTTTGTTTGTTTGTTTGTTTGTTTTAAGAGAAACAGACTTTTATCCTTTTCTTGTTTTCTCACTGTGTGTCAGAGACAGGAATTTTGTTTATAAAATCCAGTAATGTTTATAAATTCTTCAGAAGCATGCTTTTGTGCTTTCTTCTGTCCTGTCTGCTGTGCTTAGGAGAGGCTCACATAAAAATAATTCATCATCCACATTCAAATATAGCCCTTAAAATCCCTAACATCAACTTGACAAATGTTTGTCCACAGATATGTTGTGACCACTGCCTATCATGCTAAGTAATATTTTTACAATCTTTGTCCTTCTTCATCTATCCAAATCCATAAGTTGTATTCCAGGACTATGAGTGTGCTGTGCTAGGGAACCAAGCTTTGTGTATCCAAACGCTCTGCAACTGGAATGGTCTCTGCACAATTCATGGCATCTTGTAAACATCTTGAAGGAAAAGTAGTAAGTACATTTTTCAGTCAAGGGTTGAATGATCTGCTGTCCATCAGTCTTGCAAACTCAAATCTGATTCACCTACCCAGGGCTATTGGGGGCTGAATTATTTCTTCTCTCATTCATCTCATCATCCATCATGTGTGCTTAGACGATGTAATTTTGCCATGAAGTGCACTTGTGTATACCTTCTTTTTGGAGCTGTTTTAGGGAATGATTCTCTGGAATTTTTATTGCCACTTTTCTCCACAATATTTGGGGACCAGTTCTGGAGCGGAAAAAAACCCACCAGCTACTTAAATACTTGACTCTTATGACATTTTAGCATCACCTAAATACTTTTTTGGAACTATCCCTGAATTCATTATGCATAAAGCAATGAAGAGATTAAAGCAACCTCGGACCCTTCTCTGTTCAGGGCACAGCTGGTGAAGGAAATGAGCTCTTCCATTATTATAGGAAATAGTTGGAGCTGGTAACAGATGCTGAGCATTTCTGTTCTGCTCTGTGACTATAGGACATGAGGTGATGGCACTAGTGAAAAATCCATCCTCGTCTGGAAGTCATCATTGCTAACCAATCTAGCTTTTGTATAATAATTACTGTTATAATATTGCTTGTCAAAGTTTCTGTGAGCTGGTTTCTGGGGCTGTGTGTGCAGTAAAAGTTTCGGGGATTGACAAAGAATTTTAGGCACCATTTATAAATGAGCATAAAACCAGCATAAAAGTTCATCAGGACAGAATGAGAGAGGCAGTCAGAGATACCCTCCAAAGAAAGAGAAGGAAATGTTAACAAATAGATGTTACAAAACCAAATTTCTCAGCATGTTATCCTGTGAGGTGGAGAAAACTCTATAAGGACTGATTTTAAAAAGCAATTAGTAATACTACAAGTTCAGAAATCTTTTATGCACATGTCAAATTCTCGTGGATTCTATGTTCAGCTGATGACAAAGCTTGAAGGACTCCATAAGAAGCAGTAATTAAAATAGCAGAAAAAAATACTAAAGATTAAGTCTCTAGTTCTTTAACCAGAGTTCCCATATTCATACAAACACAAATCCCATGGAAAACAGTGTAACATTTTTATGGAGGATAACTAAATAAACAGTAGCTAGTTTATTTAAACTGTTCATTATTTCAGTATCCACTGATAGTAGGATAGCAGGAATACAATTAAGAGTCCTCCATAAGGAACACTATTCTCTAATGTCTGTACTATACCCTTAATTAGTATGGTATCATCCATAATAATAATGCCTTTTTTAAAATTCATTAAATGTTTTGGATGTTAGTCAGACAAAAGACTAAAAGAACAAACGATTCATTTTTAAGTACTTACAGATAATACTTAAAATTAGTTTAACTTATTTTTTCTTTTGGCTAGGAAAAAATCCTACAGAAAGCTCATAATTTAGAGCAATGAATATAGCTGCAATATCCTTACATGATTAAAGAACATCCTGTACAATGGTACATTGTGGGTTTTTTATTTGTTACTTGGGTGTTCTGCCTCAGGAATGAAATAGCATGTTTCCTCCAATGTCACAAATGATTGCAGTTCAGCCACTTCATACATGCAGTTGCAGTGCAAATGAGCACTGAGAAAGAATACATCAAGTGAAATAGCTTAGTTACAAGAATTTTAAAACACTTTGGCTGGTGTGGGTTAAATTCATTCTAAACTGTGAAATTGTAAACAAAAATACTAGTACTTTTTCCATAGTCAAGATGATTTCTATGTACAGATTCTATTTGCATCTGGTTAGGGACAGAGTTAATCTGAAGTCCTTGCAGCAAAGAATGAAAGATTAAGACTTTTCTGCAGTGTCAAAACAACAGCTTATTGCTGCCCTTGAAGCAAAACAAGGAGACACCAACATATTTGAAAGTGTCATGCACAAAGCAGAGAATGCAGGATATCTCTTTTTGGTAAAGTAACACTGATGAATATAGCATAAATGGTTTTAATTATTACTACTTATATAGAAGTTTATCAATTGCTTACCTAAAAGTTTTGGTAAAAAATGTTAGAAGATAGCTGTGTTTCAAATTTTTTGATGTCTGTTTGGGAAGTCTTTAAGGGGTCATGACAATAATGAAGAATTCCCAAGCGCACACTTTCTGAGTTTTCTGTTGCTTTGAAAACACCAACTCTTGTCTAAAATTACTATTAATTGAATCAGTATTCATCTTTTGAGTGATTTAATTAATGGATGTGGAATCTGACATGTCTCATACCAGCCTGATGTTCAGACAACAGCGATTCAGTATTTTGTAAATACCAGTTCTGTTCTAGATGTTTTCAAGCAGGCAGCCAAACTGAGGGAGCCCATACCATCCGTCTTGCATATGATATGAATGTTTCTCTGTGTATAGGTTACTCTATATTGTGACTTCTCATGATTCAGTCAGAAAACGGGCTGAGGTTTCAGCCTGAGTACCACATGATCATATGTGGAGAGTGTCTGTAACTGATGTCTCCATTCTCAGTGTTACTCTTAATGGTATCCTGTTAAAAACAGCTGGGGGTGAGCGGGTTATTTCATCCATCTTTAGCCATTTAATACACATCTAGTCTAAGCTACTGATCTAACTTTCTGCAGTCCATGGAGTTACCTCTAACAGGCAGTTCATCTCCTTCTCTCTCTGAAGGCATCTTGGAGTCTCCAGTGTTTCAGTACAACCTAGCAATTTACTGCTGATACAATCTGCTTGCAACAACCCTTCTCACCTAGCTGGAGACTGGTCACAGGCATCCTACCTCCTCTTAGAGTCAGTCACCTATTTTGGTGAGATGCATCAAGTTTAGCACACTCAGCTTTTTTTTCCATTGACTTTGAAATTATTTAATTAAGTAACTCTGATGGAGACATTTACTATTGGTCAAATAAGTCCTATTTCCACCTGAAGTCTTGAAGGTTTAGTTCTCAAGGTCAATCCCCATTTCTGAAGACTGTCCTGCAGCTGGAGATGTAAGAATTCTCTCCAGGAGTTAAAAATTTGGCATTCATATTCTATGCAATATCACCTACCAGGCAAGATTGTGGCTTTCATTCTTGTTTTCACAGAAGAGAAATCTATAAAAATGGAATGCATTTCTGGTACAATTTTGTATATAATTTTGGTCTGCGGACAATTTTTTGTTTTCCAGACCACAACAGAAGCATCCTGGAAAGCTTCATCTGTGTAATTCCTGAGAGCTTTTCACCCAAAAAACTTTGTTCTTAACTCGTGGTTTTGTCTTCCTCTAACTTTTACAATCGAAAACTTATACATCCACTTTAATGGTGAACTGAAACCTGTCTGCTTTTATTATAAGATCTGAAGCAGTCACCATCATCACCTGCAGCTAAATAAAGGGCTTGATTGTGCCTTCTCTTGAGCCTTAATGGGGTAGACAGCTTGGTTTTAAGGAAGTCCACTGTTGTCCTCAGTGCTAAAGTTCAATTACTCCCCTGGCAACCCCTGCACCTCCAGATGCATGCAGCTGCTTAACGTGGGCTTCAGGGTAGTACCTCTTAAAAGGCACAGACTAGCAATCTGTATTTAGAAGTTTGAATTCCTAGGCTGAATTTCTAATGAAACAAAGATATTTTCCCCTTTTAGGTTTCCTGGGGATGCCATGGTGAGAGGAACGCATTTCATGGTTTTTTTAAGGCAGGCAGCATGTGCATTCCATGGCCCTGTGCCATCTGTATCGTTAAGCCACCTTTTTCCATGATTTATATAAATCTTACAAGCACCAAAACTCTGCTAACTATCCAGCCAAACTAAAAATAACCTCTGAAAATAATCCAATGTAAAAATTTGCCTTCCAAGAGAAGAAGCAGTCTGTTCTTTACAGCCCTTCAACTGTGTTAAAGCACTGATGAAGTTACTGTTTATTGATGGTACCAAGAAATTTAAAGCAATTGTTTGCTTTAAGCTGCTTCTGTGTGATAATTAGAGAAACCTAGTGTAGGTGCTGCTTTGAACTATTAAAATACTGTTAGATTAATGCTATGGAAGAAATATATTGAGCTCTTAAGATTACACATGCATTGAAATTTCCCTAATGGGGTGCAAATTTATCCCTATTTTTTTTTAATTTGTTCCACTCTTGAACACTCATCCTCTATTTTTCAGTGTTTTCCTGATTGTGTTCATTTTTCACATGATTAATTGGAAGGTTATATTAATGATCAAAAATTTGCAGAGCAAAACCAACACTATCAGTGGGACTGTTCATTAAATCATGCTTTCCATGTATACCAGCCTAAAACAACCCTAATATTTTAACTACTCTGTAAACAACCAAAAGCTGGGGATGTGGTTTCATAATTTTGAAGGGCTTTTATTTTAGGAAGGGAGATTCATCTATTTAAGTGCTGCTCTGTTATCAGTGTAGAAAAGGAAGGATTCCTCCAGGTAACTCGAGACACCTGCAGAGCTTGATTTCTGGTTCATGTAACTCTTGACAGAAGCATCTCCTGATCACTGCTTACAAAGGGAGCGAAGATGTTTAGCCCCCCCATATAAAATTAATTTCTTGGAATTAATCCCTTTGCCTCCTAAGACTCATAGCTCCCTCAGGTGTCTTCCCACTCCTGTGCCAGGTAAGAGGATGGTATGTAGGAATGCAGACTCCTAGAAATATTTATTAATGGCTACATCAACCACAAATGGTTGTTACATATGAGCTCTGAATTTATTGGAAAAGGTTCATTGCATGCTACATGTGATGTAAGGCTTTGAAATGTAATAGCCAGCCATCTCCTGCCACATAGAGGAAATTTCTAGACAGGGACCTTACCAAAAATCTTTGAACATTTTCATTTAATACGTAAGAAAAACAGAAGAATAACAATGAAAACAAAACAAAACCAAACCACCAGACCATTGATAGCTATTTTGTGATGTATTGGGTTCCAAACTGCTGAGAGTGAAGCAGAGCTCTGTAGCCAAATCATAACAAGAAATGCTTTCCCTTTGTTAAAAGGACAGTAACACTGAGTGAGCATTTCCAAAAAGAAGTGGGGTGGAGAAGCTTCAGATCCTATGTCTGCCTGGTCTAATAGTTGAACTCTGAAAAGCTTTGTCAATCCCATGCAATGAGTTGGGAGTATCTGAAAAAAGTGTTGGAAACCTTTGTTAATAATAGGGTTTCAGTGGCTGAGTTTGAACTATATTTACTGAAGGCCTCTCTCTGATGCTATTGGTCTCAGACAGCAGCATTTACATTTAAGCACCACCTTTAAGCCCCAGGTCCTACATCTCCTGACTCTTTTTCTTTTTCTTTTTCTTTTTCTTTTTCTTTTTCTTTTTCTTTTTCTTTTTCTTTTTCTTTTTCTTTTTCTTTTTCTTTTTCTTTTTTTTTGCAATGACTGTAACAATCACTGCAATGTAGAAAGTATGTTTTTGTTTCTAGCCTATCTAGACTATTGTATGATAGGATTAACCTATATATTCGGTGTTTTAGAATGTGATGGTAATTTTATCCCCTGTATTTGTCACGGACTAAATAAGGCACATTACCTGTTAGTCCATGACTGAGGGGTGCAGAGCAGAGAAGTTGCCTGTGTTGGTTGTGGCTCATTTTAGTATGCATATTCTGAATTTGGAAGAGTATAGATACTAGCACAGCCCTGTGCAAGGATGACACCCAAATTTATGAGTTGTTTCGCATCATGTCATGTGGTCATATGTCCCTGAACACACTTGAGCTTGTCTAACCTTGAAGCTCAGCAGGGTTAGACTCCAAAAGCCAATACTGGGTGCAGGCTTCCAGCTTAAAATAAAGGAGAAAAATAACACCCTGAGGACAATCAGACCTTGGAAAGGGCTACCCAGAGAGGGTGAGGATTCTGTTCTTGCAAACTTTTAAAGCCCAGCTCAAGAAAGCCATGGGCAAGCAAGTCTGAATTCAGTGTGGAACCTGCTTTCAGCAGGAGGCTGAGCTAGAAGACCTGCTGAGGTGGCATCCAACCTGAATTATTCTAGAATTCTGTGGTCTGAAGTTGATTTTATGTATTTTAATGCCTTTATGTAATTTTTGTTGATAAAGTTGCATGCTTACATGACTGTGATGATAATATTCAAAATTATGATAATTGTATCATAAGAAAGAGGTCATGCTTTGGCAGGAATAGAGAAAAAAAATTTTAATAGATTTCTAAAGATAACACTAATTGCCATAAGGCTTACTTTGTTTATGCATGGGAAAATTTTTCACCAATTGCTAATGACAGACTAATGGCCTATAAATGGAATAAATAATAAAATAATAAAAATAATTGCAGTACAGTTTCTTAGGATAAAAACCTTTTTTCTTTTCTTCTCCTCTTTAAGAAGGATAAATGACCAAAACCAGGGGTATGTTTGTGATAGAAGTAGAGTAGGTTGGAGTATTCTCAACTCACAGAAATTACACGATTCACATATCATGTAAAAGTTTTGCTTTCTAAGATTCACCCACGACTAAGCTTCTTGTTCATTTAACATTATACTAGTTTTTCTTTCAGATGGAAGAACAATCACTAGGTATTTTGAAAGGGCATACGGTTTTGGTTTTGGTCTTTTATCCTTCAAAATATGTAATTACTCATATGTGTCCAAAGTTGTCTTTCTTCATTGTTGAAAAAGAACTAATTCATTGTCCCCTTGGCTATTTTGAAGACCTGGATGGGAGTGTTGAAGGGTTTAAAAATGTGGAAAGTCTGATGTTTTCCAACTATTAGAATACATTTTTGTACATTGCAAAAAGGATTGACTGTTTCAGGAGAGGGAAGGTGTGGGAGCACACACACAGGCTGGCTTTGAAGAGAGAGGGGCTGAATTTTGACCTTGATTTAGGTATTTTGCATCTGCACTCCTCCTCAGTGGAGCCTGTTGGTTAGAGCTCACTTTTTCTGGGGCTGTGAAATCAGTCCTGGAGCTCTGGTCTTTGCCAGCAGGCATGTTTTGCTGGTTACTTTAACTGTAATTAGCCCTAATGGCTTCGGGAACGTGTTGTTGGGAGGGAGGTGCTTGTTAGGTGGACCACATGCAACAATGGCAAAGTCCTGTAGGGGGAGGCTTGGTGGAATAGGCTGGGCTGCAGGGGGAAAGTGGTCATTTGCATCATATAATTAAGAAATGTATCACTGAGTATACACCTAGCAAAGGTAAGTTATGAAGGCTTTTGGACAGATTAAATCTGGAATTTCATATTGTGTGCATTCTTTTTGTGGGGTTTTTATGAAATATATTTAAATGGCACACAAAATGCATATTTGATCAGAAGTTACACAGAAAAGACTAGTAACACAAGTCTCTCTGACAAGGAGAGAGACAGTTCAAATAATTTTGGGAACTGCAGCTGCTATGAAAGGCAGCAGCTTTCTTTGTAGGAGTTGCATGTGGTAAAGATGCCACAGCAGTGTTCTGTAACCTGTAGGAAGGGACATGAAGACAAACAGATATTTAATGACAGTTCTTAAAAACACAAATAGAAATTCAGATGTCTGAATACCCTTCTGAACCTATTCTCTACTTTCTGGTTAAATTAGGCTACACCCAGACTCTAGAACCTGGGAATAGTCTTTAGATTTCCAGGCTGTGTGCATGTCCAGATGTATTTTGATGCAAGTCAAGACAAGGCCCCAGCACACCCCAGCAGTTGTAATCTGCCTTGCTTCTACCAAAAGGCAGATGGAAGCCATCTGGCAGCAAAACAAAGTGTATCTTCTTGTATCTCCACAAATCAGTATAAATGTGGGCAGGTTATCTGGGCCCTGGCAGACCCTAGCAGGACAGTGGAACTGATCATATCATTCAGGATGCCACAGATTTGTTGATGTTCTCAAGGTATTTAACTAACTCTTAAGATCCACCTATTCCAGGACCAGCTCAGCTTGCTTTGCCTGCTGAGGGCTGCCCCACTGCATGTTTTTGTCAAAACACACTGCAGGAAAAACATGCACAAGATTGTATTAATATTAACACTAAAGAATTAACATGCATCATATCATTGACTTCTACCAAAGCAGATTTTTTTTGAGGGAACATGTGTGAAAGTACTTAATTATAGTAACTTTATCCAGAAGCATTCTTAGCTCACAGAAATATGTACCTAGATACACTTACTCAATAACCATCTGGTTTTTTGAAGGATAGTCAAGTAATACTCCTTCAAAAAAGAGAAACTAATTGCTCAACATATTAAAGAAAATCAGGATTAATCAATGATTTACTACATTCTAAGCAATTTGCATTTATAATAAAAATACTAAGTATTTAAAATTCTAGCACTCTTATCAAGATGCAAGTGGGAACAATCTGCTTAGAATCATTTGCCTTTAAGCTAACTTAAGCTGGTATTGTTGTTTACTAGATTAGGCAAGATGTTTTTCAGCTGATAAATAAGGAATGGAGGTTTTGCCAGATGATGCATTCTCCTTAAATCAGAATTGACTTTGAAAGGATTTTCTTTGCTTCTTATGTAATTTTTCTCTTACACAGCGTGTCTGAGATGATCTTTGGCCAGCTTTGCAATGAGATGTGATTACTTTCTACAGCTCTATTTAACTACAAAAATTGCTGTGATCTGCAAATCCACTCACATGCTGAAGTTCAAACTGAGCTATTGTCAGAGCTATGGAGAGACATGGAAGTCAAGAGATTGTGTCACTTGTTCTGCATGCTTTTGAGAAGGCAAAGAGCAGATTTTGTCCATCAATGTGCAATATGACGGTGTCAAGTATAGTAGCCTATGGAAATTATAAGATTTTCACAAAATTTTGTCAAATAATTTCAAACAGAAAAACAAGGTAAAATTCCATGGGAGTTGAAGTCCAGAGCAATGTGAAGGGTTGCTTTAATATGTTTTGAATTCAACTAGAATAAAGGAAAACAAAATTTATCAGTGCCTCACAGGTGAATGAGAATTTATTCCCTAGCATTTCTGCCTCAGTGATTTTTGCCAGAAATATTGTGAATTTGTTTTTTAAAGACTTGCTACATCTAGAAGTTAATCATCTCCCATAAACATGCAGGCCTCTAAAGCTTATTGGAGTTTCATTTCCTTTTTCTCTTCCTTGTTTCAGTCCTCTTGGTTTATGCTTGTTACCAGGAAGACCTTGTTGGCAAAGAACCTGTGCTTTTTTCCCTTCTCATGACAAAGAGGAGGGAAATTATACTTTGATATAGTTTTATGCAACTGTACAGCAGGATCTACAGAGGGAAAGACTTTTTTTCCTAGTGACCAGCTGTCTGAAACCAGCAGTGCATGAACACATTCATTCACCCAGATAATAATTTCCCAGATTTGATTTAAGACACTTCATTGAAGTTATTATGTTCGTGTAAAAGAGCAACAATATATGAGTGAATCAGGCCTCAGGCCTTGATTTTCATCCCAAAGATAAAAGCAAATGAAGAAATTCAGAGAACAAAACAATGGGTAAAGAACTGGAACTGAACCACTTCTGGAGGGAGATTTAGGACTTAATCCTGCAAAGAAAAATCTTCTCTGGCCCTGATCCAAAACCAGTACTCAAGTCTTAACTCTAATTCCATCAGCAGTTTCACTGAAGCCAAATGTCTGTCCAAGTGCTTTGTAGACTGGGGCCAGAATATCAATGATTTGCAGAACTAAGCCCTCAAAGAAACGATCTTGGTCAAGTGATAAAGACTCGACCAATGGGCTGAACTTGTAAGAGAGATAGGAGGATCTAGCTAGGGCATATCAATGGGTTGTAAAGTCAAGTGAGTATTTAGGAAGTTGCAGCAAAACCTACTGAAAGAAAGTAGCTTTAGTGTTATTTAAACATTTTCAACCTTTTTTTTTTTCCAAATAAGATAATTTCTAAACAGGTTTTGAAATAATACAATGTTTTTGAGAACTGATAATTTTTGTTGTGGCAAAATTCTTTTTTTTTTCCCCTCAAACTTTCTATCCAAATTTGTTAGGTTGGAATGTAGAACCAGAATTTAAGCATACGAGAATGCCTCCACATTTGTTTTCTGGATGTAGAGGTTGTTTCCTGGCTTTCTTCTGAAACAAATACTTCTAGTGTCCATTCTAGTTATTTGAGCAGTATATATCACTCTTCTTTTTGCAGTTTAGTGATACATGTATATAAATGATACATGTAATATATTCTTATTATTTACCATCAGCATACTGATGCAGGCTATATCATAACCCATTCCTTGCAGATTGCTGTTTCTTGAGCTGAAATCTTTATTAAACCATTTAAGATGTTTGTTCCGTGGTTCCTACTCTTTTCAAGTAGACAGGAGAGAAGTATTTAGGCTGAGGGGGTAAAAGGCAGTATCTGAATGGTGAATTTCTTTTCATAAGGCAAGTATGCCTGTGGCAACATCAGTGGAGATGGAAATAGATAGTGGATAACTGCTTGATACTGAATGTAGGTTTGGTAAGAGCATTCCATGCTGAGTGAGGTGGCAGAGCAGCCCACAGCACTCAGAGACAACCCAAAGCTGGCCAGTCTGCCTCAAGGGGTGACATCAAGGACTGATTCTGGGGAGCCTGGATCTGCCTGTGGTCTCCCCCTGCTAAGGCCAGGTTGTGTTTCAGCAAAGGGACCACACTCCCTGTCCCTCCCAGCCCCGGGAGAGGCGTGCTGGCAGAGGCTCCTGGAGTGAGAGCATCATTCTGTCACTTCCTCCTGTAGCTGGGCTTTGAGCGGTTTCAAGTCCTGTGGGGCCAGTTATGTCTGGCATCTAGGACTGCTGCACTTCGGGTTCTGCATGTTCCTTGCCAAACCAAATGTGACAAAAATTTACTTTGTAAGCAGTGATTTGTGCAAATAACCCAGGAATCCGTAGCTCATATGTGGCTTAGAGTTCAGCTTCAATTTTGAGTTCATGCTCACTGTCTTACAGCAAGCTGGTTTAGAACTCCTCACGCTTCCCAGGATTTGCATTAACATCCAATGCTTGTTGTTTTTTTTTCTTTCCTTGGACATTTGGGTCTGGGACTGTGATTTTTGCTATTTGAGACAGGATATTTGGATCCAGACACGAAGTTTACATGTAGATTTAATCTGAGCTGTCTCTAGTTATGAGTACATGCAGAGGAAGAGAAATGGGGAGTA
This sequence comes from Neopelma chrysocephalum, assembly GCF_003984885.1. Taxonomy (NCBI): domain Eukaryota; kingdom Metazoa; phylum Chordata; class Aves; order Passeriformes; family Pipridae; genus Neopelma; species Neopelma chrysocephalum. The sequence continues at coordinate 656,808 of NW_020897801.1, forward strand.
AAGAAGGTGACTAAATTCCCCAGTGTGTTCATATTCAGTTTCATTTGTATTTGGACAGAGATTTTAAATGATTTTCAAGTTATTTAAACAGACTGCCTCTTTATGTCTTAATCTAAACTGGACATCTTTCTAAATAGATGTTTTTAAAAGCCCTGCTGTAAACTAATTATAAATTACTGATGTGATGCAGGAATTCCTAATTCAGAATCAATGGCTTGTGGTATTTTACTGTTTCCACTGGATGATATACTGGTTAATCATTAAGATGATTAAGAGGAAGACATGAATGAAAGTAACTGCAGATGGTTCTTAAACTGCTGGAGTGCTACATCCAGATTTCAGATGGACCTCCAGCTGTTTATGTTCTCAGTATGCAAAGCAAAGGTTGCCCCACAATTAACTTTTACTGCAAGCACCCAGCCAAGACTTTGACTACACAAATGCCTACTAAGAAAATTTCTACAGTATATCACTTCCTTTACATTTATGCCACACTTCATTATAGGTGGTAAATAAACATTAGATAGCAAACAACCAACAAGAGTCCTTTTGTCTATTACCCTACATAGGAATCATCTAACCTTAACAGGGAAGATGTGCTTTTGCAGTTCAACCAAGCTGGTAGTAGTCTTTCTATATTTGCTTTTCCTTAAGAAAATGCAGTTCATGCCCTTTCCCACTGAATAAATGGTTCTAATTATCTGAAACATTTCACATTTTTTCCAGTGTTTAATCACTGGCTTCCAAAAAGCCTGGGCTTGGAACAGAGCCTTGAAATTCTGCATGACCACAACAGTTGCTCTTATCTGACTTAATCTTGCCCACCTCAGGGATAATTTACAGCTATTTGATCTGCTGTGTAAAATACATCCAAGGATATTGACCTATAGCCTCCTGCAGTCCCACTTGCTCACACAGGATATTCCACAGAGTTGCTTTGGTTCAATTGAGAAATAATATTTTCTAAAAGTAGGCCCAGTGAAAGCTGTTCCACCCAGGAAAGAAAGCCCTGACCCTCCGTCTCTCCTGTGCACCTGGTGGGCCAGCCTGGGCACTCCATGGGCAGCAAGAGCTTTCTGTGTGGGCACCTTTTGCCTGGGAGGAATCTTCATCCATATTGAATTTTGGCAGTCGAATGGCCAATTTCTGCACAGGGCTCCTGGCTACTTGTTTTGGAAAGTCATGTTTACTGTGTGAATGTCTAACTTGGGATAACGTTGCTTCCTTAATAAAGATGCTTGCCAGGGTGGTAGAAAATAAAATCAAGCAATTAAAAAAAAAACATTACAGCCTATATCATTAACACCATTCCTGAAAAAGGGAACCTACACTTAACTGAAAGTCTTTGGGTTTTTCTAGTGCCTAAGGAGACTGAACTTTTCCTGTTACTTGTTCAGGGTGGGGGAGGATCCTCAAACAAAGACTTGGGTACAGTGTTTGTTGTGCTCTGGAAGTGGCTGCCTCTCAGTACCCTGATGGCTTCAGGCAAACTGGGGTTAATCATATACTCTGCAGAAAGTGGAAAACTGGTGGCCTCTCGGGTGTTTAGGTTTGAAACTTCTATTCACTCTGCACAAGACAAAAAAAAATGGTGTTATCCCAGCGAGCAATCATTTTGTTGTCGCTTTCTGCTGTTAGCTGAATGACTTGATATTCTGAGAAAGTTAACTCAGATGGACTTATGAAGATGAATGTGTAATTAGGGGTATGATCCACCTCCACATTTGAGAAACTGTGTAAAACCAGTGAGAAGGAGCTGTACAGCAACAGTCACATGTGCTCCTTAAGCCCGATGCTGATAGTGACTCCTTGGCCGGAACCGTGTGACCTTTTGAAGGCTCATAATGGAAAAAGGAAGAAATGTCTCCTGACTGTAAAAATCTAGTTTAGCCTCTCCATCTATGATAAATTAACTGCTTTGTTAAAGTGACAGTTTGCCCTGTTTGGATGCCAACAAAGGCAAAAAATGTGAGCATGCCTGCCTGGCACAAAGCATGTGAGTAAGCCACATGCCTCTCTGCACCTCTGGCTTACTGTGCCAAGGCTAAATTCACAGAAACTCAGAATTTGAAATATCTGTAAGAATGTATTGGATGCAGCATCAAAGCATTGACTCGATCACTGTCATCCATTCGCAGTCTTGCAGAGTGCAGTAATGTATATTTTCCTGCTTATTCTTAGATCTGGAGTTTGACCTCCTGAGAATTATTTTAACTCTTGCTGAGGTCGGGGGAGTAGACAGGCTACACTAGAGCTTTGATATATTAGCTGATTAGAGCTTCTGGCAGCCTTCAGGATGGAGTGTCTCAGCAGCAAGTTCTCCAGAGGATTTCTGAGGGTGGGATTACTGTTAAGTTTTTTTTCTTGATCACAGCCCTGCTCCTAGTAGAGTGTGTGAAACAAAGGTTCAAATGTTGGCATATTCTCCTATGGGATAGCAATATTCACAGTAGATAATTTCTCTATCTGAAATAAGCTACACAATTTTTTTTTTCTGATCCATGGTGCATTCAGATGAAGCATAATCTGTCGTTACTAATATAGTTATCAATGTTTCTGTACTACTTTTCCCAAGCTCACCCAAATTAATGTAAAAAGAAAAAAAGTGATTGTTTTTCTATAAAAATAGGGTATCAAGAACTGAGAAATCAGGAATTCCTGATACCTCAGATGCCTGAGTTAGAAGTATAGTCATTGTTCAGCTCTGATACAGTCTTTGTAGAAAGTTCAACATTTGAATTTCCTCCAAAAGTGCTAATTCTCGCCAATGACTGTAGAAGAATCCTGCTGTACCTAGGTTCTTAAATTTGATACTTAGATTTGGATGGGATTAGTTCCCCTCACAACTGCTAGCACCTTCTGGGGCTTACTTCTGTTCCTCAAAAGCTTTGAAATCTTTGATAGAAAGATAACTGTAGTTTCTTTTTTTTTTCCGCTCACCCTTTTTGGAACTGGATATGGACCTTACTGGGGTACACTGGTAAACCACTGGGAGATTATCAAGAAATAGTATCTTTCAGACAGTTTAAAATAGATTCAGAGTAACCAAAATGCAGAAGATGCAGTGTATCTTTTAACCAGTCCCAGAACATGTGCAGGTTAATTGAGCGATGTAAAGTAATGCTTTTCATTGCACGTGTAATATTAGGTTTAAGGAAATTTGAAGAGGGTCTAAGAGATTTTAAAATAATCTTTTGCTCCCTGCAGTAGTTAATTACAAACTGTGAGTGCTGTTTTCTCTCCAGTGCTTCTACTAAAGAAGGTGAAAAATTTCGTTCTCTTGTCTGGCTAAGTAAGAGAGCTGGGATCCTGAGATGTGTAAGATCTTATTGGCTTCCAGTGGAGATGCTGCAGCTGAGCAAAAGTTCCTTTCCACCTCCTGGCTGTATACTCCTTATTACAATACGTTGCTAATGTTTATGCAGGAATTCGCACTGTTACCACCTCTTGCTGCTGTTCTCAGAGTCCCACCTACAGACTTTTAGAGGAAGAAACATTTCCTTTCCACTTTCTTTCATGCCCCTTTAACAATTGGGTCCGCACCACAGGCATGGCTGAGTTGCTTACCCCTGCCTTCCCAGCCCTTTGAGCCACATCCAAGCACTGTCCCATGCAGCTGCCACTTCATCCCCATCCCTGCTACACCAGAGTATCAAGCCACAGGAGAGGCTGCTGCCCCTTAAGTGTATTTTTTACTCTCTTAACTCTATTTTCTCTCTTAACTGTGTTTTTTGTGTGGTTAGGAGGGAGAAGAAGGAGGAGCAGCCCAAGATGACCTTAGTGCTTCCTCTGCCCTATTCTGTGGATTCAAAAGGCTCTGGAGTCCCTGGGTGAGGATCAGCCAGTGGGGTGTGATAAGGTGTGCACACAGCCATGTTGCTGCATTTGTCATTTAATTTCTGTACCTTTGATTGTCATGATGATGTAGAAGGCTAAACCCATATGCAGCTCATGCTACATTATGGGTTGGTGAGATCTAGGGGGAATTAGTATCCTCCAGCTGCTCATTTGTGGAGAAAAAAAGAAGAGGAAGAGAAATTATGAATACTCTCTTACTTGTAGCAGTACTTAAAATATCAAGGCTTCTGGAATAAATCCTTTGCCCAAAGGAGTCTTAAATGTACTGAGCCTGGAATGTTTATTTACACCTCCTTTGAGACTGTCAAGGTCGGCCAAGTACAGACCACAGAAAGTATCAAGCAGAGAATATAATGAAATCTAATTATTCCAAAAACTTTATCAGTGCAGAAAACACATTTAGGAAACCTGTAAATGGGGGTCAATTAAACACAAATATCAGCAAAAAAAAATTAATTCAACGCTGTAAAGTATCTTACGGTGAGTGCCCAGTGCAGGCTGAAAATAAACAAGTGATCTATGAAACGGAAAATACGAGTAATGAGAAGACGACTGTGTTACATCTCCAGGCCCTCGTGTGTAACCCAATCCTTAAAAACCGATCCAACATTGCCACCTGCAGGTCGCTTTGGTGAGGAGCTGGAGGGGCCACGGCAGCCTGCCCGGTGAGGGGGACACGGGCACAAGCGTGAAAGTGGGATAGGAGTGTGCCCCGGTACAGCCCGAGGGGCGGCGAGTCTTTGGGCGGGGCAGTAGCCAGCACAAATGCGTGGTTATATTCTTCAAACAGCAAAATGTAGCGCTGTTTTGAGACGCTGATAATTAAAACACTCTTCCTGTCATAAAATGCCCGTTTCACTGATTTAAGAAAGAGGAATCATTAATCATAGAATCATTGAATCAGTCAGGCTGGAAAAAGACCTTTAAGGTCATTGAGCCCAATCATTACCCAGCACTGACAAGCCCACCACTAAGCCATGTCCCCAGGTGCCATATCTAAATGGTTTTTAAATCCCTCCAGGGATCCACTTCCTCGGGCAGACTGTTCCAATGCTTGAGAACCCTTTCCATGAAGGAATTTTTCCTAATACCAATCTAAACCTCTCCTGGCACAACTTGAGGCCATTTGCCCTTGTCCTTGGGACAAGGGACTTGTTGCTTGGGAGAGGAGACTGACCCCCCCCTTTCAGGTAGTTGTAGAGAGCAATAATGTCTCCTCTGAGCCTCCTTTTCTCTTCAGTTCTCTCCTTAGGTCAGACAACAGTCTTGGTGATCCAGCTAAATTTCTCTTTGTGGTTTCAACTATTTCAACTCACCACTCTCTTTTGCAGTGTATGTTTCTCAGTAGCTTCATTTACTTCCCTGGCTTATACTTGCAGGGAATTTTGGCCTCAGGTGAGTTACACCAGAAGAGAATTTGCCAGTTATTGGCAGGTCTCTGGTTGAGTGCAGTCACTGACCATTTTTAAAAATTATGTTCAAGGGGAACTTATATTTCAGCAAAGAGTGAGTTTAGCTGATATATATGTTTATTCAATGATATTGTATTTAAATGCAGATTTGAAATAATTATTTGTTTCTTCATAGTTTCTTTCACTAATCACACATTCTGATTGTAGTGCACACATTAGTTATATGCCTTCATTCCTATCACTGAAATACAAGAATGAACAGTAAAATAAAATTGTTATAAACCAAAAGAAAATGCTTCACTGGTACACTATACACACACACACACACACACACACACACATATATATAAAACCTGTTATGTATGTGTTCATGCCTACGAAGAAGCCAAAATAAGAGGATGATGATGTATCTAAACACTCCAAATTCAAGCAATGGGCATCATTGAATTAGTTTGTGTTCAGTTTATACAGATGCTGGGTTCACTGGAGAGAGATATTAGAAGATGCAATGTATAGTATCCTGCTACTTTTCAGAAAGCTACATTCCCTCCTTGGGGTGTACAGAGAAATTAATAAATACATGTAATATGTTGATTTCACTGAATCTGTGCCTTCTATGAAGACAAGCTGAGAGAATTGAGGTTGTTCAGCCTGGAGAAGAAAAGTCTCCAGGGAGACCTTACAGCACCTTCCAGTACCTAAAGGGGCCCACAGGAAAGCTGAAAAGGGACTTTTTATAAGGGCATGTAGTAACAGGGCATGAGGGAATGGCTTTAAACTGCGAGAGGGTAGGGTTAGATTAGATATAAGGAAGAAATTCTTTACTGTGAGGGTGGTGAGACACTGAAACAGGTTGCCCAGACAAGCTGTGGACTCCCCATCCCTGGATGGGGATCTGAGCAACCTGGTCTAGTGGAAGGCGTCCCTGACCATGGCAGGAGGGTTTGGGAACTAGATGATCTTTAATGTCCCTCCCAACCCAAACCATTGTATTATTCTATGACTTCTTTCAACTGAAGGTCTGGAATGCGACATAAAAATCCATATTGCTTGGCAAGTGTTTTATAGATAAGATTTTTCTTCTGAAATGAGCAAATGAAGCAGATGGAAAACTCGCAGAGTGTGTTGCCTGGATGCAGGATGACAAGTGGTCAGCTGCAGCAGGAGAGCTGCTGGTGTGAAAAAAGTTGAGCTGGAAAGGTGATCAGTGCTATCTCTGTCAGTGAGCACTATAAAAACAACTAAGAAGTTCTTGCAGTATTACATACATATGGATCTTCTAGGAAAAATTAAGGTAGAAATTTGTCCTGTTCTGCCCTATGGGTGACAGCATAACTGCTGTATAGTCCAAGGAGGGCTGGAAAAGCTGAGAAACTCATCCTTATTCTGCTATGTTGGCAGTAAAAGCAGCATGTCTCATTTCTTTCTGACTTAGCTCTCACTCCTGTAAAAGTTCAGCACAACTTCTAAGTCCATTATTTTTCTTAGGTGAAAGTCTTATAATAGTATATGGCATATATCTTCTATATTTGAGAAATATTAATTAAGTGGACTTATTTTTTGCTATTATTTCAGATGCAGCTGGGATTGGGAAAGGATGGCCTGCTGTGCAAGAAGGGAAGAACTATATTTCCAACACTATATTTTAATCTAAATGTAATACTGGATTTCTCCACCTTGAGAAGCTTGAAGGCTTCTTTTTTTTTTAACACATCAATCCTCAAAGAACATAGAGGTTGTAGGTTATGCTAAATGAAATTAGTGATGCTGAAACTATCCATTGCAATGTGTTGTGAAAAACATGTACTTCAAGTAAGTGTTTTGGACTTATAAGCATGTGGGACAAAATGAGAATGAACTGGAAGACCTCCTTCTAAAATAATGGAGAGCCTCAGAATTATTTGGTGTCCTTCTTTCTATTCTCTCTGGGTAGTTTCAATGATGATATTTGTATTGAGATTCTCTCTGGAATTTGGAATATTTCTTGCCTTATTTCAGAGCAAAGACAGATGTAGGCTGTATAATTTGCAGCTGTATGTTATGTTATGTATGATATACTCCAATCAGACTGTAGGGTGTTTTTAGAATTGGGCTCCTGAAACCTCATAACTCTCTTAATTTCTTTCTCTCTTCTATCTTGGAAGGCTGTGTTGTGCTCATATCCTAGTTACATCACCATAGGCCAAGGAGAAGCAAATGGGGCCATGCTGTTGCTTCAGCCTCTGCTTTAGAGTATTGCTTCTGCTGCATTCTGTGAATTGTGATATGCAAACTTCTGTTGGCCATAAATCCCCAGTCCTGTCAGAATGAATGCAGATCATAAAAGGGAAAGGAAGGGTAGGATGCATATTAATGTTTTTAAGCTTTGCTGAAGACATCTGGCCTGTGGTGATTTGCTTAGAAGAGGATGAATTGTAATGCAAACTCAGGAAGAAGGGGGATCCTTTAATGACAAGTGTCAAGTATACAGGAAATGTATTGTTTATAAAAGCCAGTGCAATCAAAACAAAATTATAAAACCTTTCCAGGATATCCCTGGTGCTTCAAAATGCTTTAGAGAAATCTATTATATCTGGAGAATTTCCCCAGCAGGAATCCTTTTTGTAATAGAGTTTTTTCTGCAATGTCTTCTGTTTTAATAAAGAACTTCTTTGAAATCCAAACTTACAGCAAATTAAATGAAGGCTACACTGTGTTGTTTTGTCAGCAAATAGACTGGTTTGTGTTAAATGAGAGTGTTTGTGCCCTGTAATGAAAGTTCCACGTTCCGACTTTTTTGTTGCAGATGGACATCAATATGAACCCAAACTTTATTCCTGTGGGTCAACGTCTGCAGCCCTACAGCCTTGCTACCTGAGGAGGGACTCACTAACCCCAGGCATCTACCTGGTGAGCTGGAGGCTGGTATAGAGATATCCAAGCTAGCAGATCTTCCAGCCAGTGTGAACTTCCAACATGGCTCTGAATGCAGCCCAGCCATTTTTTGGGAGTATGGTGCTGAGACTAATACACCTGCCCCAGAAGAGTGTTTGGCTGTGGGTCCTGCAGATGTACCTGGGGACAGATTGGTAAAGTGAACCAGACCTGTTATATGTTTTCTGAAGGGTAACTCTAGACCAATTGAATATTCTATTGACAACAGCACTCGCTCGTTTTGAAAATGAAATACAGAGAATGGAAAATTGCTGATTGAAAAATACTTGGAGGTCAACTATTACAGTCTTTGTATGAAATAAATATTGGATACTAATAAATAAGTGCTGTTAGACTCAAAAATGTTAGAGGACTTTGGCTTTTTGTTCTGAGAACATGCTTTTGTAGAGAATCAGATAGGAAGGCTACGGTATATGTTTTAAAAGAAGGCTTTGTTTTTCTTCATTCCGGATAGAAATTTTTTGAGAATCTGAGATTAAATGCCAAGGCTGTTGGGAAAGTAGTTTTGTGGTTGAGAGTGCCAAGGAGAGTCCTGTCTGGCAGCAGGAGATGTATTTTCTAAAAGTCTTTTTCTGAAGGAGATTCAGGACAGCTGAATTCCTTTATTTTTTTCATCTCTGTAACTAACTGTTTGTGAGACCTAGAGCCATAAGCAAATAAATGTTCAGTTCCATAAGTCAAAATCCCCAAAAGGCAGGAGGAGAGGGATCAAAATTTTTCTACTTGATAGTAGTGTTTTTAGATTGCTTGCTGCTTTCAATTTAGGCTTGCTTCCAAACAAAACATAAATTTAAGACAACAAAGGAAAAGAAGATTGAAATAGTAAAAACTTTTCAACAATTTGAGATATTTTTTCAGGTAATTGCATGAATTTACTACAAACTTGTGAATCACATTAGCTGATAAAATGTATACCTTTGCTAAAATATTTTAACTAGATTTACTGTGATCTTTCCAAGTCACTTCAGTTTTTGCCGCCTCCTTTCATGTGTTCATAGAAGCAGCACAACCAAATGTTCCAGCTTAGAAGAGGGACACACCAGTGTTTGTGTGTGATTAAATATTTCATACTTTGCCTGCTCTTCTGACAACCTTTCACTCCTCTCATGCCTTTGTGCCACATGTTTGTCTAGAGAAGCATGTTGTTCCCACCAGAGAAGGAGCGCTTGCCTCTCTGGGGCCAGGACCCACTCCAGAAAAGAGCCAAACGGTACCCAGACTGGGACAGCCCTTTACAGCCACCATGTGTGGATGCCCAGTCCAGGACCTCAATATTTTTGCTTTAGTATTTTCTTCTTCCTCTTTTATCGTCCAGGTGGCCAGTGTTGTCCACCTAGCTGCTCTGACATCCTTCCTTTTGACTGTGCTTAAGACTGGGTTCAGTGAAAAGATCTAAATCTCTCCTTGTAAGGCATATTTTTCATCATGTTTCTTTAAAGCCTCCCTTCTACAATCAGCTAATTACAATTAAAAGTAATGGGAAGGGTCACTCTCAGCAGTTGCTAACTGCAGCTAATCCATTACAGAAGGGGAAGTAAAGAAGTATCTCATCCAGCCGATACAGGAAAGAGCTTTTAAAGAGTTAGATCATATTGCCCAGACAAGAACTTGGCTATGATGGTGCATTTAGCACCCCTAATATTAATGGATGAGCAATGGAATGTTTACTAATCACGTGCGTAGTTAGGAAATTGGTTCTATGTCTCATCAGAAGAAGTTAAAAAGAAAAAGAAAAGGAAGGAAGATGTGGGTACCTGCCCATGTATGACTAAATCAGTTGTATCCATTGCATATTTTCTCACTTTTCTGGGAGCACCTGCTCAGGATCCTTTTCATGGTCACAATTTTTCTGCTGATCAAGCTGCAGAATTATTATCAGCACACTTGCAGGTGCTTTCTTGAAAGTGGTTGGTAAACCCTAAGCAGAGATTTAATTGGACACTTGGATAGCACAGCCCTTCTGTACATCACCTGTATTTATTACCTTGATTACAACTGTATTGAGACACCACTTCCAAACAAGAGCCTTTTGCTGGATGCAGTGGGGATTTCTGGGTACTGCTAGTCTTCCATGAAGGAGGGTCTGACCGGTGTTTGGGAGCTTTGTGGTGTTTGGGAGCGAGAAACTGCTGTTGGACCTGTGTATGCATCTCTCCTTGAAGGCTGATCCCAGGAACAGCCTCCCATAGGCATCTGGCTGGGTTGAGCCATGTGGTCCTCACTGCACTGAAGACTCCCATGTGCCCCGAGAAAGCCCCACGCCCAAAACACATTGCACAAAGACAGCCCCTACTCCAAGTATCTGGAGTTGCAGTGAAGCAGAAGGGGCTACAGATGGTAGCCTACAGGAAAAAGGTGTCAGGGGAAGCAGATAGAAACAACAAGCACCTCTACTGCTGAGGGGCAGCCCCTGCATTAACTATGGTGCACCTAAGGCACACTGTTTGTCTGCTTTCAGGCTTCTCACATTTGCTGCTGAATACAGGCACCAGATTTTTTCACTTTCCCTGGGTTTCTCCCAGGCTGCTTATGTTCAACTGCGTTTGGGGTTTCTTTGAAGGATGGAAAAGCATTGCTATTTACTGGGAAGGGCTGAGAGAGGATCTCGTCATCCTCACTGCTTGAAATCTCATGAGGTCCCTTTCCATAGCCATGGTTTATTTTTATTAACCCATAGACAGCATTACATTATAATAATAAGACTGAGTGCTGATGCAGGCTGAAATCAGGAATTACTGAAGTTAAAGCTGTGTACGCTGACATAATGCTGCTTCTCTGTGCACAGTTTTGGTTACACAGCCTGATAGCATTTCCATTTTGCCTCTGCCCCCCCAGGTAATCAATAAGCTCTCTACCACCTTGAATAATGGCAATTAATTTTTCAGACCCTCAGAAGGGAGGTCTGAAAGGAGGAGATTTCCTCTGCTGTGTGCTGTGGTGCAGCTGCATAGAGGCTGGGTCAGCAGAAGCTGATGTTTTACCAACTCCACCCCGTGTGCAGCCCAGTGGCATTTTAGCCAAAATTTAGCCATCGTGGCTTAAATGCCAATCAGAGCTCTGGCATTTTTTTCTCCTTTTCTTTCCTCAGATAGGGCTAAAAGCAGGAAGCTGTTTCATTTTGAGTGGCCCAGTGATGCTGACGGGTTAATTGTAGGCATCAGAGGCAAGGAGAATGAGGGAGCAAGCACCCATCTGTAGGCACTACTGCCTTTCTAGGGTCCTGCACAGTTTGTTTATGCTGCAAGGCAAGGTGGCCTCACTCAATCTCACAGGCTTGTCCCAGTGAGTCTGATTCATGTTAGTGACATGCTATTTCATTTATTTTAGAGAAATGTGTTTTAATCACTGTGTTAGCTCTGTTGTTAAGGAGAAAAAACACACCCTAGGGGTTATCTAGATTTTTATGGTTTTTAACTTTCATGTGACTCAACCCAGGAAGTATTGTGGATGTTGTTTGTGTTTTTGTGGTACTTATGGTAAGGTAAGGTAATGGCCCATCTTCGCGAACGAAGATTTGGGGAAAGGTCTTTTTACCTTTCCAGCCTGCGCAATGGATTTTTTAGGTGAGACACAGCCTGCGCTGAACTGAGCCCACCCTTTAATCCTAAGGTTCATCTGCCGGGGCCAAGCAAGCTTGGACAATGGCAGTGAGGTCCTCAGGACGTAGGTTTGTTTAGAGTGTCCTTCTCATAGATGGATGGCCACACAGGGCTAATGACCTCCATCAGGCCAGGAGACCGGGATTTGAACCCGTGGTCGCAGCAGTGAAAGTCCTGCACGCTAACCACTAGGCCACCAGGGGTCTCGTGTGGTACTTATACTGCATGATATATCTGGCAGGATGAGGAGAAGAAATTACCTTTAAAATGTCACAAGCAGCTAAAAATGATACTGAACTGATTTCCTTTCACACTTAGTACTTCTGCAAAATAAAGGGGAATTTGTTTAAACTCAATGGCCCAGTCCTACTTTGTGTTCCAACACTCATTTATCTCTGAATGGGAAACTTGATTTTCTTCTTATAAATTTAGATTTATAAGGCTAGGTTAAAATAATAGGCTAGGTTAAAAATAATAGGCTAGGTTAAAATAATAGGCTAGGTTAAAAATGCCAACTGTTTTCCAAAGAAAATTTCTCTGTCTGCACAAGAAAAAAATTACCTTTTTAACTTCCAGTGTAGGACAACCAAAACACCTTGATGGGTAATTTTCATTTAAATTATTTTTTTTTGTATAAACAGTGTGACGAGTTCTTTGTATTTTGACAAAATACATAACATGAAAGCAACTAAGTAGCCTGAGAGTATCCCTCTCTTTACTTGTCTTTGTAACAGCAAGGTATTTTCAAAAGCTCTATAATATCTTTAGTTCTCCTCTTTCCAGCTTTTGAAGGTTATCTAACTTATTGTCACACTGGTGCGGCTTTTCCTGTTTATTTTGCTATCTGTCAGGTCAAACAGCATGAAATCCAGTGCTTGTCTGACATATGTGGGGTTGGGCTTTGGGCCTCTGTGGACAGGATGAGCACAGTTTCTCTAGTACCTCAGAGATTAAATTACTTTTTCTTACTCCTGAGAAATCAGCAAAACATTTCTTTGAATGAACAATGCATTTGCAATGTTAGATAAATATATGAATATTCTGTGATTTTCCTCATGATGGAAATGTATATTCTTTTCTATTTCATTTATATTCCTAAAACATACAGTGTGTTACTGTATAGGGAGAGGAGAGGGAAGATTGTTTTACTTATTTCTGGAAAAAAGCTAAATAGGGTTCATTTGGGTTTTTATTTTTTTTTTCTTAATGTGCTTCTAAGGCACATTATTGCCATGAGATACAGTTAATGTGTTCCTCTCTGAGCCTAAATCAGGAGCATCTTCATTTGAGTCAGCACTACTATCTGAATTTAAAAGGAATTAAAAAGAGCCCCACAAACAACAAAACAAAATAAATCCAAACCTCCTTTCTTCTGATTTTCAGAAGCAGTTGTTGATTTTAGTGTGACTTCAATTCCAAAACTCAAGGGTGCTTTGGAAACTGTGGGCTTCACAGCCCCCTAACAAATTAGACCTGTGTGTGTTGGGGTTTTTTGTAAATTTTATTCTGTGGGGGGTGGTGTGTGTGTATTGTGTGTGTGTTATTTTTGGTGTGGTTTGGTGTTTTGGGTTGGTTTGTTTGCTGTTTTTTTTCCCCTGTAACAATGCTAAAATCTTTCTAGGAAATTTAAAATCCGCACTGAAATCTTTGTCAGTATATCAGTAAAACTTAAAAAATATTCTCCCTCCTTAGCATGTCTCCTTAGACATGTGCATAAACCTTCCTTGACAGTGAGGTGATTAACCCTCTCTGCTTAGTACAAGATGAATCTCAGCCTCAGGGTGAAGGGACTGGAAGGGCTCCATGCTGTCAGCAGAGTGCTTGCCCCACACAAGAGCCCACTGAACCCCTCCATGACAGCTTACTAAAATCTGATGAGCATTAATTAATAACAAAGTAAAATGTAAATGGATGTGTCTGCCTGCAGTGAGATACGTGGTAATACCCTGCTGTCCACAGCGAGGTGTTGGTGAACTCTGCCCACCTTACCTTTGAATATGCCATGGCAAAAGTCACATAAATAATAATAATAATTAAAAATCTGCCTTGCTTGCCCTCAATCAAGAGTGTAAAATAACCATTTAATCTTTGGGATATATACTTACTAAGATGCTTAAAAATGGCAATTCATAAGTTTTGATAATACAGTATTTGTGTGATGCATATTTGTGTAATGTTTAATTTTAAAATACCACAGTAACTGGTCTCAGTGATGTTACTACAGTGTCTGAAGATTACTGTGATTTTAGTGTACCTGGGTTTTTAGTGGTACTTATACTGTATTGGGGTTTTTTGGTGATGTTTTGTTTCTGGTTTTTTTTTTCCTCTATCTTAATTGGAGCTATTTCTTTGCCAGAAATCTTTCTCTTTTTAGCATTACCTGCCGTTAAAGTTAAAAGCAGATTTACAGCAGTAGAGAACTAACTGTTGAATAGAAAATTGTAAGTCTTATACTTTCAATTGCCACACTGTGGCAATGTTTCAGAGAATTTAGCTAAAGTCTACTGACAGTGTTGTTGAGCCCCGGCTTGGCTGATTGTGGAGCATTTCCCTGTAACCCTCTGTACTCCACATAATTCAGTGAGGCTGGGACAAGCACCTGTGTCAAGAGGCAGGAGGAACACACTGAGATGCTGGGGCAGAGTTGCAGTGGTTGGGGGTGAGGATAGGGTGGAGGGATTTGATTACATTTTTTTAAATTCTCATATTTTTAATTGGGATGGGAGACACCAGCATTGCTGTTCTCTGACCTCTTCATGTTCTCTTCCTGATTGGTTTTTTTCCCCTACTCAGTGCGTTTATTTTTCTGTGGGGGAAATCAGAACTGTTATTTCAGAAACTGAAAAATGGGCAGAATGGCATACTTGCCTGTTTCTCTCACATTTACATCCAAATATTCTGTAATGCAAAACAATTAATAGGATTCTGAATTGCAATAAGGTTGTCTACCATCTTCTGTGTTATTGGTTTTTTTTTCATAAAGTAATCAATGTTCACATACTATCTTAGCCTCTCAGTGAAATGGGAACCTGTGCCTGTTGGAAGCTTTACTCCAATAAATGCCTGTGAAGGAGTAAATGCCAACATAATTTCTCAAATTTGCCACATTTGACAAAGATCAGAGACAGGACACAGCCAAACCCTGGATTCCGCTTGCTTCATGCTCTCAAAATGTTGTAGCTGAGGCAGCTATCTCTATATTTCCTCAGCATCCATACTTCCTTGAAGAATTATTCTGTATTTAAATATTAGAGTGAAAAATAAAATTAATTAGATGGACTTCTGCTAATTCCTGGGATTATGTTTTGACATTGTGCCTGGTAATTGTTGGATGTCAGTTATATACGACCTTTTTGAAGGTCAGTATAAAGGAACAGGAATTTGAGGTTGATGGAAAAATGATATTTAGGAAAAATTGTTACTGATTAGTACACACTGCTGCCCCATGTAATGACATACAGTTGTGGATATATAAAGTTAAAGGTATCTTTTCCTTTTCCTTGATCTGGTCCCTTTTCCTTCTTCTTTTGCTTAATCTTGAGGTGGAGCCCCGGGGCTCTGCAAACACACTTGCCCTGGCTGAACTCTCTCCATCAGGTAAAACTACCCAATACACACTGGCCAGGACCCTGGGCTAACTAGGCAATTTGTCAGCTATGAAACTGAGCCCTAAAGAGAGATTAAAATAAAGTGTGCAGGTACTGAGCACGCCTCTGCATACAGGAGTACCTGCTTATGCAGTTTATCCCCTGCAGAACTGATGTGGAGGAACACAGGCAGAAAAGGAGAGAGCAAGGTATGGTATGAACAAGAGTTGCTGTGAAGCTGCTGCAGTCCTTCTGCCTATAAGAGAAGTAAGAACAAATTTTAAGAGAGCTGAAGTTTTTTCTGGCCATATCCCTCCACTTCTTTACCCTAATAAATAAGGGAAAAAAGGATTCAAGGCCTTCAAACTTGTTTTCTGTGGTGTGGAAGATTATCCTCGATGTTCAGCTATATTTTCACCCACAAACAAGGTCCAGGGGGACATTATGGCTGCTGCTGTGAGAAGATTTATACTGTCAGTGTCAATTTGTGTAACATTTGGTGAATGGGTCGTACATCCATACCCTGGTGTATCTGTGTTCCTTCTGTATCAAGTAGTTTAGTGTATCTCCTTGCCCCATCCCTCTAATTTTGAAGGCATATCTCTGAATGTCCCTCTCATCCCATGGAATAACCTGAGCAATAGGAATTAATAGATGTTTCCCACCAAAACATAAAAGATACCCTTTTGAAATATTACCAAGTTTTCACAGGCATACTTTAGCAGCTATTAGTTTCCAATGACATTCATGTACCTGAGGGGATCTTAAGTTCATTGAAGGGTTTTCCTTAAACACTGTAAGATATTAAGCAATAGAGTTATCTTTTATACCAATTTAATTAATTTTGCTGCAAGACACTAATGTATTCAGAAGGCTACCACAGATAATACACGTGCACTGTATTTCTTATAGCTAGTCTAATTTAGTGAGCTGCTTGTATTGATTTTTACTGTGGCAAAATAGAGTCAGACAATAATGCATGGATTTGGAAAAGCTTTATAGTTCATAAACATTGGCACATTCATATTTGACTTTGTCAGCAAAGGAAAAGTAGTTCAAACAGAGGTGCAATGATGCATTCACTGCTTTGGGAGCCTCTAGTTCAGAACTTGACATTGATAAACTGTTATAATTAATTCTTTCCATTTAATGAGATGGCTTACACTATCAGCAAATGTGAGCTTTGATGTCAACATATTATATTGACCATCTTCCTATATTAATTAGAACATGCCTTGATGGAGTCTTTCTGTATCGAAGACCAAAAAAGAAATGCAGTGAAATTTGTTTTTGTGCCCAGCCAGCTACAGATATTGAGGCAGTTTGTGCATGCTTACCCAGTCAGAGAATGTTTTTTGGTGATAAAGCAGAAGGAATTGGGAAAGTGGAGCTTTTGGCTCTATTCCTGGATTTGTCACTTAGTCAGGCAAGTCATTAGACACAGTTTGAGTCCAGCTTACCTATCTGTTTAATGGAGATAGTAAGATTTTCCTGTTAGGGAGAGGGATTTTAAGGCTTAATTAATTAATATGGTGAAGCTCTTTGCCACACTAAAATGGAAGTCAAAATATTGCTCAGTGTAGGTTAAAGTGCATGAAAACAAAGTGTAATCTGATAGTGCTTTAATTTTATGCATTTTTACTGAAAATTAAAGTAACTTGATTACATTGATGCTAACATTCAAATATTTTAGAGTTATTGGAGAACTTGTACTGAAAATGAATACCATAATAGTTTACAGATTTGCATGTAAAGGACTAAGAATAGCTGGTTACCAATGCTGTTCTCCTCTGCTGATTTTACTTTGCTTTATAAGTGCAGAGAAAATGCCAGAAAAATAAAGAATTGTAGGATGTTTTGACATTAACAGACAGTAATAAGTGGTACTCAGTGGAGCTGCAAAGTAAAGTGATTAAGTAGGTCAGTTTACTTAAAGAATATGGAGTAAAAATAAGCTAAAAGAGATGTGTAAATAAGTAGAAAGCATAAAATCCATAGCAGACACCAATATTTGTAAAGGCAGATAACGCCCTGGTGACGACAAAAGAGAAGCACTGTTAACACAAAACAGACAGTTTGGCAAAAGAGGGTATTTGAAATACATTTTTTGGATTGCCACAATACTGTAGGTGGGGAGGAGGGGCAAAACCAAGTACTTCAGCAGCTGGCAGTGGTTGATCTCAACCTCACACTGCTATGCCTGGTGCCACATCAGGCTACTGCAGCACCTGTGTCTCATATGAAATCTGGAGGATTTGATTGTGTTGCTACCAGACAAGGGTTTTGCTTACTCCTGAGACTACCTGCCAGACTCTTGCCTGGTCCTGTTTTTTGGATGAGGATTTTCTCGGAGTAAGCATGACCTTAAATGTCCATCTGTATGTATTCTGCATGGGTAATGATCTTACCAGTAAAATTTCAATTGACTTCCATTACTATTTGATTCTCTTTTCTTAAAAATATTTTCCAACTTTATTAATTCCATTCCAGTGATTCGAACATGTCTATCTGTGTTTTTTTGTCTGTTCTGCTCATGAGACTCTTGGAAGAAAACAAGCATTTTCAGGCTCAGTCAAACCTTTGTGGCTACTGAGTCCAGCAAAAGTTTTTTCCTATCATTGCAAGGATGAACATGTTCCCAGCAGAGTAACCAGCTTCACCTTTCTGATTACTGTCACGTTGACTACTTGAATCAATATCACACCTTAAAATTATAAAATACTTGATTCATGTTGGATGGATCAGTGCCATAATAATGATTGACAGAAATCTTGTAGATTAGTCTCTGAGATTTAGAATGCACTGAAAATTATCCTGAAAATCTGTGTTTTCATCTCGGTGTTGTCTGTCATTTTAGTTTCATCCTCTTTTCTACAGGAGTTTCAGTTGACCTCAATATGTTGTGTTGTTTTTTCTAGCACAGTCTGATTTTTGTAATAAAGTGTGTTGCCATATATAAAACAGGATCCCATTTCTCATTTCTGTCAAATGTAATTACTTTGATGGCAATGCATTCAAATCCACCTTGCTATTAGAACATTACTTGTTTCACTCAGTGATGGGACAGAAACTGAAGAGTTGGAGGTTTTTTTGTATGTATCCTTTCACAAGGGCTTTCATGGTCAAACATTTGCAACAAGGGTACTTAAATTTGTGTCTTGGTATTCTCGACCTCCGCATGTATCTCTGCCTTTCTGCTAAGTATTCATGTGTGTTACTGAAATAATAGAATCCTCTTTATTTCAAGCTGTCCAAGGTCAGCAAGGTCCCCAAGTTAGAAGCAGACCTGAGTGAAATTCCTGGGAGCAAATATATAACGAGACTTGGAAAGCAGGTTGTGTTGTGCTGCCCACATCAGAATGGGTTGAAAAGGGGTGTGAACCCCTAAGCCAAAGTATTCTTGGCACATATTTGAATTATTTTCAGCTTGTGAATTCCATGGACCAAGTTCTTAATCCTTTTACACTGAATAAATGTTATTTTCTCCTGTAAACTGATCCATTGACTTAAGTGGATGTTTGTTACGTGAATGGGTTGCTCTAACAGAGTAGTAAGCTGTTGTCAGAATGCAGTCACAGCACTTCTCCCCATTTCAAATGGGGAATTCCACATTTTCACCTCCTTTGCTGAGTAGAAATGTAAGGAATATCCAATCTCACGATCATCACCCTTTATTAGTTGCTTCTGGTTACACTCAAATTTTGAGGATTACTGTACCAAGGTGCCTTTGTTTTTGGTGCTTTTCAGCCCTCTGTATGTATTTGGGTCATGTCAGCTAGCAGTCTACTTCAGAGGGGCTGTTGTCATGCACAGCTCGAGCAAAGCTCCGTGTTTAATTATTGCAGCTGAAGCTATTATGCTCGGGAACACATTACCTCTCTCAAAGTCCCCATAATGTCATTCTGATGTTTTCTACACTATTGATCTACCTCCCACTCTGTGCAGATTTCCTAAGCTGACAGAAAATGTCAGAGCTGTCTTGTCCAAAAGCACTGGACCACTCCAGCCGTTTTGTAGCTGCCTCCGGTTTTACGGGGCATCCTGTGTGTACTTGAACAGCTCTGCAGACGCCTGTTTGATGTGTAATGTGCAGCCTCCCAGGGCTCCAGAGTTTTACCCCGAGCTAATGCCAAGGTTCTACTCTATGATATGGAAATGCCAAGGTAATTTCATGCTTTGTAAAGCTCTATGAATATTTTTAATTATGACAAAAATGCCATGGAAATGAAGATTGTTCTGGGTTTTATTGTTGCATGTAGTTTTGTATGACTCTAATTTCATAGCAATTTAGTTCATTTGGCACTTTGAGATTTGTGAGTTGTCTGGAAGCATGAGAAAGTGAACCCCATATTTGTCATGGATTTGATAACCTTGGCTAAACTAATGTAGGGACTTTTCTGCACAGTGCTGGCAGTGATGGATTATTTTTTTTCTTGCCACCCCCCTTGGAGACTGATAGTCTTAAGTCTCTTAAATGCATTAGTACATTATTTCTCCACACTATTTCAGTATACTTCAATGCTACCCTGTAAGGACCACATGGGTCAGGGTAGGAGACAATATGTTAGTCTTTGTCAGCTCAAACTTTGGTTTCTCTTCAGAATTGGTATGAGTTATTCTTTGTAAAGTCCCTTCTGCCTACTCAGAACATCAGGTAGTTTCCTTTAGTACACAAGAACTCTGTGACTGAATAAAGCCCCCAAGTATACTAGGTTGATACCTGCACTGAGTTTGGGCAATGTGTGTCTTCTTATCTATTATCCCACCTTGAGCCATTGGGTGGGCACAGCTTTTGGGGTGTTGGCACTGGGACTGGGTAAGGACAGCAGCAGGAGTGTGTTTCACAAGTGGAGGATAGGCACTTGTCTTCTGCCTCAGCTGTCCCAATCTAACCCAGGTCAATGTCACTGCCACCAGCTCTCATCCTCTGTCCTCCTCCAGCGTTAGGCAAATAGGCTGATTGAAAACACAAATTATTTTAGGCCATGGTAAAGCAACTACCAGCCTAGGCAGAGAGAGCTGTCACCCGTCATCCCCTTGGTGTTGCTCAATGGGTGGTGATGGACACAAACATGCCTGGCATCTTCCTGGTGGGGCTGGGTGAAGAGTGAACACCTGTACAGGCAGGGACTTCTGGCCCAAGGGGCCAGAAAGTTGCAGACGTGCTCGGGGGACTCATGCTCACCCCACCCGAGGCTTCAGCTGCTCAGTTGGAGGAAGAGGCGCTGGTGCTGATCTCAGCTGAAGACAGCAACCAAGGGCTCAGCTTCTCCTAATTCACCCTGACAGCACAGCTACCCGACTGACTTGCTCAGGTCTGCTATCTTTCTTCTGATTTACGGGGTTGTTCAGGGTGTCAGGGTAGGGACAGCAAACCACAGTCTTAGCATATTTTCACACCCAGCTCTTTCTATGTGAACTGTGAAGGAGCATTTCTGGAGGTGAAAATCATGTTAGAAAAAAACAGCTGGCTGACTCATCATACCAATGTCTAGTAAATTACTCCCCAAAAAATAAGGCATCCTATGTCCACTGAAGTCAATAATGCAACTCCCGTTAGTGTAAAAGTGTGTTAGTTCGTAATGAGTGTATTTGACATATTAACGTGCTAATTTCTATAAACTGGATGGGTGATCATGAAAAAGGAAAACAGGTTATTTTTTATTAGGATCTGGCAAGGAGGTGTGTAGTGGGTCTGAAAATGAAAGGGGATATTTTGTAGAGAATGTTCTAACACTTATATTTGAAAAAGATTTTGCTTCCCTTCCTACTGTTGGACGTCTTCTTTCAAATACTCTGGAATGAGCCCACATATAATGTACAGGAAGGCAAAAACGGAAAAAAAAATATCCTGCATCATACTGTACTTTGTGTTTAACAGTCCTTTTGACCCCTGAGATTTTGAAATGTTAAACATTGAAATTAAATAGCAAACATTGTTGCCTTACCTGGTAAATTTACAGATTTTCTTCATATTTCCATATAATAGGTAAAATTCTCTTAAATCCTGCCAACCTGCTTTCCTCAGTGATTGGAACACCTGACTGTGCCAATAATACATTTACTGAATCTCATCTTTTCTCTCTCCTTTGAATGAAATTCACCCCCTCGGAAGTAAATTGTTAGCGAATGAAATGGGATTTTATGAATATATTTATGATTTCAAGCAGTTTGACCCATTCTCACGTAGCTGCAGGCCCACTTTCCATACTGTGTTGCTTTTGAAATTGTTTACTCTGAGCACCTGGTAATTGGCACAATTAATCAAACGGTGTGACCAATTGCTTCAGTTGGATGTTGTTGATTGATTGATCAGCTGGGGCTTTCCTGAAGCAGAGGAAAGATGCTGAGAGTCCTTCTATAAGCAGAGTGTCTCACTGTAAAGGGGTGAGGGAGAGCATGGTGGGATTGTAGCCAGACTGGCAGTAGTATCCCACCAGGCTGGGTCAGGGCTGCTTACCCTGGGGAAAAGAGTGGCATCAAGGATGCTACTGTGGGAATATGGACAGGGACCGAGTAAAATAACAAGGTAGTACAGCCAAATGAATGAAATTATCCTTTTGTCTTAATTTGGATTTCACGCTGCTGTCCATCCATGGGTAATATCTGCTGAAGAGGTAACAAATCTGACTGCAGACTGCACAAGAGCTTTCTTTTTCTTCAGTTTTGAGGTGAAACTTCGAGGTGCTTCTGCTCATGGACCTCTGATACTATAGAGCATATGAGCTACATACTTCCCCTGCCTGCAGAGCCAGGGGGGCACCTATTCTGATTCCTTTGACAAATGCTGCAATACCTGTGTTTGGGAACTCATACATAGAAGCATATATTATCTTTGCATAGGAAAGAAATATTGTTGATGCAAAAAGTCTGCTTATTGAGGCTGCTTGGGAAATAGGAGTGAAAAGGCACTGTTTTAAGAAGTGCACACTTATATTGGGATATGGTAATCCCATACCACAAAGACAGAGAAAAAAATTCAGCAGAGATGCCAGGGAAGAAAAGAAGGATGTTATCTGTGCAAAATTTCAGCTCCTACTGCAAATTTCTGGGGAGAGAAATGTTTCCTGTAGCTATGACTCAGATTTCTGTGAATCAGTAGAGCCCCTGAGAGTCAGAGGAAGTCAATATATTTTAGAGGTGAAAGGTACTAAAGCCTGTGGCTGATTGGATCAGTCTGGAACCCTTTTTTTCTTCCGGATATTTTTTCCTTTCATTTTTTTTTTTCAGGACAATAAAATGCCTGGATGGTTCAGCAATGTAAAATTCAGTTACATTACTGAGGATCACCCCCAGAAAGATGTACCCATCTTAAACAGAAAAAAAAGAAAATCACTTGATTTTTAATTTTTTTTTCATCTGCCAACTTATATGGCTGAAGAAGGTGCTAAAGACAGTCAGAAATTCCCAACCTCCCTCTTTTTCCAGTGTGTCTTTAATGTACTCAGATCATAGACAAAAATGGAGAAGCAAACTGCACCTGGAAGGAAGCATTGAGGCTATGATACAAAATAAGAACAGGTAGAAACTGCAGCAGATTTTTGAAGGTTTAATTGTGTTTTTTTTAAATCAACCATATCTGCTGAGGCTTGAGAGAGAACTATAAAAGAGATAGTTCCTGATAACAGGCAGGGTTGATCAAATATTTAATAGCTCACTAGAAAGGTAAACATATATTAATTTTTCTTTTGTGTATAAAACTATTCACAGAACTTGCTCTGTTTCTCAGGCATCCTGTAGTATCCAGATAGCCTAGGACAGATAAATGAAAGTGGCATACACTGTTTAAATGTT
This sequence comes from Neopelma chrysocephalum, assembly GCF_003984885.1. Taxonomy (NCBI): domain Eukaryota; kingdom Metazoa; phylum Chordata; class Aves; order Passeriformes; family Pipridae; genus Neopelma; species Neopelma chrysocephalum. The sequence goes on from NW_020897801.1 coordinate 679,992, forward strand.
AAATAATTTCATTGGCCTTTATTAGTATGTTTACTGCTTCCATTCTGGAAAAAAATAAAAAACAAACAACAAAACCAACCACAGAAACCAAGCCAGTTCCTCTCCACTCATTATTTCAGTGAACACTGCACAGTGTTCAAGGAAAGAAACATCAGACAAACTTTCTCATAGGCGTATTTATGATGAAAAGATTCGATGTCAAAGACACATTTCTGCCTATTTTAAAAAAGGGAAATGACCTTTTGCGCTCTAGTTCACTGCTTCTCTTGCTCTGAAAGACATCAGCATCTGGAAGCTGGTCAGGTTGCACAAGTGAAGTGTGTCAATCATTTCTGTTATGAAAAGACAGACCTTAAAAAAACCTGACAACTTGTTTGTTAGGAGGACTGTGGGACATACTTTTAAAAGTCACAGGGCCTGTACTTCCCGAACTGAAAGCGAAGATAAATTTGCACTAGAACATTTAAGTGCCAACCCGTATACCTTATTCTAGACACCCTTGCACTTGTTTTTGTTATCGTTTTATCCGTTGCTGTCATTGAAATGAAAGGGCTTTAGGTGAGAATACATTTAAGAAGAATCCACACTTTGTTTTCAAAAGAACGTTTGTCACTGAAAAATAGATTTTCTTCTAAAATTTCATGGACTAGTACTTGTTCTACTTACAGGGAGGGTTTTTTTTTTTTGTAAACCTCATTTCATGCCATATTTATCCAGACTTGCTGAGGCCTGTGAAGCTTCATAGAAATCTGGGTTTATGCTGCAACTCAGAATAAATGCTAATTTATAGCTTTTCCCCCTAGGCCAGGCAAAGTTTGTATATCTGACTGAATGTTGCTTTACGGTTTTCAGGGGCAAGGGAAGAATTGACTGTAAACCTTAAATTAAGTCCATGTAAGCTACCAACAGGAACACTTTTATAAACATCGAAACCACAAAACATCTTGATTTTTATTTTTCCCTGAAAACCAAGGGTGGTATATGTTAATTAGTACTGTTCTAGGTATGAAGTTACATTCATTAAATCACTGACTACAAGCGACCATGGTTGCTTTAATTTATCAGGTCATTAAATTAAAGGTAAAGCTCTGGCACTGTCACTAGTACAACCTCCAAGTGGTTGATGAGCTACCTGAGAAGCTCTTGACACAGAGTGTTTGATGTGGAGTCCTGCTTGCAGGTGGTGCTCTTAAAACGCAAGAGGATTTTCTTTTAAAGGTTTCTATCATTGAGTGGTGTGTCCTATAATACCTTGCAATATCTTTTTCGTGTTCCTGCATACCATATGTCAGAAAATAATCCATCCCCAGATTTTACAGTAAATCTAGTGAGTACAGACAGTACTCTCTGACATAATACCCCGTTATGTACCTTGCTGTCCAATCCCCCTGCTCTAAATTCTCTGCTTTGGCATAATTCTGCCAGGTGCATTTAGAGAGAACCAACGTCCCTCAGACTTGCTCTGGTAGGTATGCACTGCAGCCCAGTGTACATCATTGCCCAGGAAAAAATCAGGATGCCTTCCAAGCATATGCTTAGAACATATTCCAAAGAGAAAGTGAGATATGCTTGTAATGCAACATGCTCTTGTTGTGTATCCATATTATAATGGAGGAGATGGACTTCGATGATCCCTTGGGTACTGTCCAATTCAGGATATTCTATAATGCCACATATGACCTTTGATAAATTCTGGGAAAAGATATTCACAAGTGTCAGTTTTATGTGAGTGAAGGAAACTTGCTGGAGTTCAAGTAGCTGCTCCATATTGTGGGAATTCCACAAATGCCAAGATCAGGGCTTTGACTCAGTCCTTGCTATAGGGCTGTCTTACTAACTGGAAATGTGTTTCAGCCTGTACTCTGCCAAAAAGTTTTTTTCAAATTTTTGGAAAGCAAAGCAGAGAGAAAAAAAAGTTTTAGTTCAAATCACCAAAATCACAGTATCTGATTCAGAAAAAACCCTGTTTGACTCCAGACTGTATTCCCCATTTGAGAACTTTTTTGCTGATTTTTGCTTTTTAATTTTTTTTTTTAATCTTTGCATGTTTTTCATTCAAATAAACAGAATTCCAGGCTTATTTGTGAGGCATGCTTCTGAATACTTCCTTCCTTTCCTCCTGGTCTTTTGTAGAGGGTTATAGAGCTCTTTAGAAGCCTTTTGACTGTTGGTGTACCTTTGGCCAGTGGATCAGGGCTTGAAGAACTTATGGAGCTTCTAGAATACTCTCATATCAGTTAGATTCTCTAACTGAGCAGTTGCAAAGACTTACTGATTGTCCTGTTTCTTTTTTCCATGACTACATGAAAGATATCTCATTGTCTTGTTATTTTTAAAGCTTTGCTGGTTTATTAATAGACTCGCTGGTTTTATTCTTTAAATTCTAGAAACAAATAAGGTTGCCCTTGTTTTCTTAGATCCTCCTATTTTTCTGCTCTGTATTTCTTTTCACTCATCCTATTCAGTAAAGAAAAAAATTATTTTGCTCATCTTTCATATCCTAACTTCTTGCATTCCTAAGAAATGCTTTGTACGGCTTTCCAGGTTTCATCCACTGAAAAAGCCTAGTATGCCTCCAGCATGCCAATCTTTGCTTTACTCACATTATACCTTCTTTCCCTGCTTGAGTGTGGGCTTTCAGTGGGAGGAACTGTTCTATTGCCTGTGCCTAGCACACTTCTAAATAGTTGCTAGAAAACACCTTTTTAATAATGAAAAACATTTCATTATCATTTTGTGAAGGATTAGGTTCTGTTGGCAGATTAGAATCTTTCAAGGCACTGGAACTTCAAATAGTTGAGTATCCCACAACTTAAAAAAGAATGCAATCCATAAATTGTCCTGGCTGTGTTTTTCTGTGCTGCAACAGCCAGACCAGAATGCTTTAATATCTTGATCCTTTACTGAAGGTTTATTCCAGAAACGTTTCTCACTTCTTTCAGCTATTCCTCACTCTAACTCTTTGATTCAGGTAGTATTGTCCTGAGGCTAAAATGCTACTGGCATTTTATATTCAATTTTTTTCTCTTTACATATCTTTAATGTTTAAAATCTGCTTATGCCATCATCATTTTAATGTCTAAATATTTGTAAATTAGTGGAACATTGGAGTAGAAGCAAGCATAAAATACAGTCCTAAGGTCAAAAATCACTGACTGATGCAGTTCAATTTTCTTAATAAACAAGAGCCTTGTAGCCTAAAATTCAATCCACAGCTCTCAAGTACTGATGACAATCTTAATTTCCTAAAGAAATGCACTTCTTTGTCTTTCAGATAACCTCTCTCTTCATTCTAAATGTGAGTACTGACAGGAATTTTAGCTATGGTTAACCCCTTGCATACTAATTTTAAATAATGCTGAAAACACCATCAGAGTGGTGGGTGCTCAAGAGACGTCTGTGTCCTTCACTGGTAGCATTGAGTGAGTCTTTTCTGTCCCCAGCTTCTTACAAATGAAGATATGAGTAGCATTTGCCTTTTGGACTTCTAAATTTAGGCTTTGTGCCAGTATGTACACAGGAGCTGAGTTTCTCCTTCGCTTTCTGGATTAATCCCAATCAAGTGTGGCAAATCACTGCTCAAGGGCCCATTTCAGTACAAAATAAGCACATCCCTCTCTGGCTTTGGCCACTTTGAAATCAAGCTGTTTTTGACTGAAGGTCCAAATTATAAGGAAATCAAAATTATGCCATGTATAAGCCGGGTAGGGCTCTGAAACACAGATCCATTATTGTCCAATTCAGTAATGCTGTTATTAAACAACTTTGCAATTGTTCAGTTCAAAGGACATTCCCAGAAGACTTTAATAAAGTTCATCTTGCCTAAATGATTTAGAAAATTTGAAAACAATCCCAGAATCTACTTTATCCATTACTTTATTTTTTTAAGGGAAAGTACAGTGGCGGCCCATTACTATAATTAATGGAACCACACCTAGGTCCCAAGTTGCTCTGAAGTTTAATGCCCCAGACAAAGCCTTGTTAGTACACTTAAAACCCTATTTTGTTTAGGTCGGTGTTTGTTATTGATCTGATAGTGGCACCAAGGATGTATCCTAATTTATACTGGCGTGAGAGAGAGAGTAGTCTGTGACAAACTAGATTCTGGTGCAGTCTTCTCATTTTGGAAAGAGTGTTTCATCATGGTGGTTGAATGGGGGAGTTGTTCAGGTGCTGATGTTCAAGTGCTTTGGGATTTTGTTTTGGGCTTTCCACCCTTTTTTTATGAGGACCTCTTATGAGGTCCTCTTAAACCAAGTTGAACAGCTTGCCTATGTTTAAGTTTGGAGATGGCCCCGATGAACTTGCAGGATTGCCCGGTGGGATGCTGGGGGAACACACAACAGGGGGCGTGACCTCAGTTTTGTCCGTGTGCCCCTCTAATCACTGGGCCTGAGTATCTCGCGGGACAGGATGAGTTCTTCTCCACCTCTTGAAGGTTCAGACCTATGCCTTAAACACCCGAAGAGCTGCCCACACGTTTAACCTGCCTTCTGAGAACAGCCACGGGGAAGTCTGCGCTGTGTCTTCAGCTGGTACCTGGGTACCGGCCACTGCTCCCGGAGCTGTAGCTCCGGCAGCGTCGCAGCTCAGCAGCCGCCTCCCGCAGGAGCCGAAGCCCCGGTCCATTCCCTGCCTTGCCAGCCGGGCAGCCCGGGGTGCTCGCGGCATTTCGGTCCCTCCATCGCGGCGGGAAGAATGGCACTGGGGAGGGGTTGGTGCGCTTGATGGGGAGCGGTGTTGGGGATGCATTTTTTGCCTGCCGCTTTGCTTTTCCTGCCCGCGGCGGGGAGATGCTGTCGGGAGAGGGAGGGCCGGGGGTGGGATGGGGGGTGTAGTGCGGTGCAGGGGGGAGCGAGGGCGGTGGCTCCAGGCTCTCGGCTCCCGTCCCTCGCCTTCCGCCGGGGTTGGTGCCGCCCCCGCCGAGGAGCCGCCGCTCCCAGCCCTGCCCGTGCGGCGAGAGGCGCGATCGCCCAAACTCCTGGGAGGGGAGACACCACCCGCCGCCGCCGCCTCCTCTTCCTTCTCCACCTCCTCTTCCCCCCTCCCCGCCGCAACCCCCAAATAAAAGGGGCGGGGGGCGGCAGGATGCGCCGCTCGGCGGGGAGGTCGGCGCCGCCGCCGGCCGCCTGATGCTGCCGCAATTCGCCATTGCCGGGCACGGCTCGGAGCCGAGCGGAGGGAGGCGGGGGGCAGAGGCGGGGGTCCCGGGGGCAGAGGAGCAGCAGCCCCCCCTGCCTGGCCGCCCCCACGGGCCGCGGCCGCCGTCCCCCCCGATGCCCGACCGCCGCTGGCGGGGGGCCCCGGGGGCCCGCTCCTGTCTCCTCTGGCTCTTTGTGTTGCTGAAGGTAAGTGCCGGGGAAGGGAAGGGGTGCGGGTCCCCCCGCTCCCGTGGGCACCGAGCCCCCTCCGCGTCGCCTTTGTGTGCCTTCCCGGCGGGACCGCCGCGCCCGGGCACGGCCCGCTGGCGACGGAGGCAGGGGCTCATCGCCGGCTGTCCCTTCTTTGTGCTCCCGGGGGATGTGCGTGTGGATTTGGGGGAGCGGCAGGGAGCAGCCCTGTCCGCCGTGCCCCGGGTCGAGGTGCGCTCTCTCTCCCACATCCCCACCGAAAGTGCCGGCAGCTCAGAGGAGCCGCGGCGGCGCTTACCCCATCCTCTGTCCCCTCCAAAGTTCCCCGGCTTTCAGCCGAGGTGCGGGGAGAGGGGCGATGTGGCGTTTTGGGTTGCGCTGCCCCGCGGGCCGGGCGGGCGGCGTCGCCGCGCTGTCCTTCAGCACCGCCCGGGCACCGCGCCGGGTCCTCCCGCAAATCCCGCTTACCTTTACCCCCAGCAAGAGACCCGCTAATGAAGATGCAGCTAACAAAGGGGAGGGTGGTGTGTCGTGTTGGTTTTATCCTGGCAGAATTGAACGATTCTTTTCTGATCAGCGATGTGCCGTGTTCAGGCTCAGCCTATCTTCTCGGCAGATTAATTTTTCAAAGTTCTGCCTAATACTGCAAGCTTGGTTTCACATGACATTTTTTATCTTCATGCTTTTGCTCCTTTAATGGTTTCTCAAGCATATTTAATATGCTTCGTGTAACTTCCAAAAGAAAATGTGCATACTGTCTAGGTGAATACTGCTGACTATAAATGTCATTGCCCTAAAGAACAGAGCTCGGCACTACTGAAAACTTTGTTGTATATTTATCAGTCACTGTTAAGGAGAGCTCTGCAACTAAGGACCTGACCTTTCGGAGTCATGTAAATGTTCTGTGGAAATCATCAGAACTCCTTGTGTGAATAAGAGTTTACAGGATCATGTCCTAGAACAGCAGTGGTGTCGCTTCTAAAATTGACATTGCATTGACAGAACTATTTAAAGGGAAGCTTTCACAGCATCTGTTCCCATATAGTAGTCAACTGTCAGCTGTCTCATTTTCATAACTGCTGAAACATACATTTATGCAAGATAAAATGTTAATATACAGAAAAAATTTTGTTCCATAGAATTTGGCGATTAAAAAAAAGCAAAAGAATTATTTTTAAGAAAATAAGACTGTGGATGTTAGGGCCCAGCAGAAAGATTAAATTTCTGGTTTGATCCCAAATATAGAAGTGCACACAGTTTTAAGTATCTGTTTTATCCCATAATCACACAATTCACATTACTCTAAATCCTGGCTTTTTAAAAAATAAATGAAGTTGTTTTGGTGGTGTGTATTTTTTACTAGCACTACTGTGGTAAAGCAAGACAGAAAATAGAAAGTTTAAATTTGTAAAATACTATACTTGAAAAATAAATAATACATTTCACGAAATTTGGTAAGATGTGAAGGCAGCCAAGGCCTCAGGTTTTCATTCTGTTGGAAAGTAGCCATCACTTCTCAGCTGGATAAAACTCAGACAAACCTGGGACTGTAAAGACAAAGAAAGGTGATGAGCATTAGCAGAATGTTGTAGTGTAGGAGAAGGTAAAGCTGTAGCTTCAGATAAAGGTGCATCAGTAATGCCACGTGTCAGGACCATTTACCTGAGCCTGAAATCCACTGAGTTTTCTTTAATATCTGTGTATTTCTTTGCAGTGTCAAATAATTGAAAACAACCAATTTCAAAACAAGGCATTCCCTAGTTTTGTGCTGTTTACTTCTGCCAACTTGTTGAACCAATACTAAAATTACCCAGCTTCAAGTTATTAAATTGGGGTTTCATCTAGAAGTTACTCTCTTTGAGAAGGAAGTGGCATTGAACTGATGAATCTGAAGACAGGCAAAACTGATGTCTGTGTGCTTGCTGTTTCTGTGTTAGCAGCCCAAATGTCACTTGCTAAGCTGAATCTGCTTGATGTGGCCTTGATGCCCATCTGGCAATTTGTAAAATCATCAGCAGACTTTGCACAGTGACAAAACTACTCAAAGCACATTTTCTCTTCTCTTCCAATTGTTGTTATTTTGTGGTGCAAAGTAATGATTCCAATTTATTCTGAGTCCTGACGTTGTCTGAAGTTGCTGGTACAGTCAGTGACTAGAGGAGGTCAAACAGGGATATTGCCCAGTGCATGTCATATGCCTGATGTGGTTGCTCATTGGCTAGTAATATTTAGTCACTTCTTTCACAGTGTGATGTGAATGCTTCCTGTGCTCCAGGGTAGTACTATAATATTATTTTTGGAAATACAGCAATGTGATCTTGAACCTTTATCACTCTCTTTCTTCAGTAGTTTTCTTGTGTGGTGGCTGGTTTAGAAATTAGCAGAAGAAAGGCGTTGTGTGTGAGCTCAAATATGAACAGGGATTTACAATACTTTTTAGAGGAGCAGGGCTGTGTCTTGCTTCAGAGAAAAGGCTCCAACCATGCTGCTGTAGGAATCTCTTAATATATTGCCATTTTGCAATGGGTCTGTGTTCTCTGCTGTTTCAGTCAGAATGGATGGAAGGCATAGTCTTTAGCTGCTTGCTTTGTAATCATCTCATTTTGGTGTGGCAAAGGCATGGCTGATCACAGCTGAAGGGTAAAGCTGTACCTCAGCTAAATAAAGAACAATGAAAAGTAGACACTTTCCCAGATTCCAGTGACTGATGTCATCTTTGCTGTATCTTTTAATTGCAATCCAACAACCTTTCCTTAGTCATGACTGCACTGAGCTTTGACCAGTTGAAGTTCTGCTCTGGATTATGTGACTGGTATGTCAGAGGTATGTCCATGCTGTTGGTATCTTGTACTTGAATGATTTTATGTTGCCTTTATTATTTCTGTGGGACAAGGGAGAGCTTAAGTAGAAGACAAGACCACCTTGAACAAGCCAAACTCGATGCTGGGATGTGATGTACAATCTGTTACACTTCCAAGATATTCTGATCAATGCTCTCAGTAGGAAAATAATGAGAAAACTGGTCGTCACAGTAGTTCCGTGTATGGACTAAATAGGAGGGATCACACTCTTCAGGAAAATTTTCTACAAATAAAGTAATACAAATCATATTTCCACGAGACTGAGGTCCTTATATATCAGTCTGATATATGCTCTTCATATAAAGCAGCAACACCCTCTTTCATTCTCTTAGCAAGGACAGCTTTTTGTGTATAGCAGGGTAGAATTCTGTCCAGTACTACATCAGTTTATGGAGTTTGGCATCACAGCGACGTCCTACTTCAGGTTTACATGGACCAAGACATTCAAAGAGATTTAGATTCTGTAAGACTTTACTCAGCTCAACCTTACCCAACACAGGAAATATGTTTCTACTGGTGTAATTTTCAAGAATATCTACATCTTCAGTTAATAATCTGAAGTAAAGGTCATACCATCAGGATACTGCCTCTTTCTGTGGGAGAAACCTTTTTAAGAGAAAAGCTGATTTCACAGCTGGGAACCTCAGTGTGTCACCACTGTTCCCTTCTGCCTGGGAAAGCAATATGCTAATGTGAATTTTGATATGGAGTCCAATTTTGATATGGAGTCCTTTCAGCATCTCTTCTCTCTCCGAGAGATGGTGGCTGCAGCTCTTACCAAGAAAGAAAGTTTGCTTTCTTTCCTTATGATCTTGTTCTATTAGCATCAAAATAAGATTTAAAAAAAACCCCAAACCTATCTTACCAGTTCATTTTTGTTTGCAAAACAAATGTAAGTGTTCCTCATGATGGGACAGGCTCAGAGGAACTACTGAGGTAAAACAGTCTTTTCTGCTTACCACTAATCTGAGACTGTCCAGGCTGTATGGAAGAGAAAAGCATCCTACCAGAAAAAGCATACATCTTCTTTTTAAAAAACTTTATTATAAGCCGTCATCCTTAGACCAAAACTTCTAAAAGTCATGTTCTCTCTCATTTAGTCATTTTTATGGGTTATTTCTAAACCAGGGTGATTCCAGAGGGCAAAGCTAAAGAAGGGAATGCTTATGCCAACTCATGTTTACGGAACTGTAGGAGGCACTTGCAAAACTCTCTCTGCAAGTGGAATAAAAGTCTGCTATTACCCTATGGCAAATTTCTGATTTCACTGCAGTGAAATGACAGGGGACCACTGAGTAAAGATCTTTCCTGCCTGCAGGAGTTATGAGCCTCAGACTCAAATTGCACAAGGTCAGTAAGACAATTTCTAAGTTCACCCCGGTCAGAAGCCGCACTAAAGGGTGATCCCTCACTCGGGTTCAGACAGGGACTGTGCGGAATAAAGACCTACCTGTGGCGATCCCGTGGCCATTGATTAAAGGACTCTTGGGCAGTGTGCTGGCTGAACTTGAGAAGCCCACTAATCTCTATATTTCTGCTGTCACCACACAGAGCAATCCAGGAATATCATGAAATGACCTTACAGAGCTTCAGAATGAATGTTAAACTGAACAAAGTCTTGTGTAAGTCCACCTTGAGATTTATTTTACTAGTCAATCTCAGCTTTGGAGGAGAGAACTTTTTTTTACTTAGGCATATGGGTCAGGACAATAAATGTCAAAAAATAAACCTTTGAAAACAGATGTATTTGCTGAAGAACTCAAGAGGCTCATAGTTAATTTAGAGTCAAAGTGTTTTTTAGAATTATTTGCCTTTTCCATTGCGGAAGTATGTATTGTTATCCTGAGCACTCTTCTAGTAAATTAGTGGTTTCATTTTTGTTAGTCAGGATTTTAAAGATTCTGTTCTTAAGGGAAAAATGAATTGAATGCAATTTACATAAAAAATCAAGTTTTGATAAATGTTAAAAATTTCTCAAAATAAAGATCTTTACGGAGTTTAGTACTTAGGAGTGCACTCATAAAATGAAGAGACTGGCTTATTAAATGTTTTGCAGACAAAAGCTATTACAATTTTTTTTTTTAAATTAAACTTCTATTAATGTATAGTTGAAAAGAGGAAAGTCTTTGAGAGAAATGTGGCAACAAATGCCAACTGCCACATATGTAGTATAATAGATGAATAGGGAATGGGAGATACTGGAAACACAAAGGTTACCTTGCTTTTCATAGCACTGTGTAATCTTGAATGAATGCAAGCAGTGAAGGGAGCAACTCCTAAGGAAGGTGTTTGGTGTGTTTTTGGCAAGCCAAATATGATGCATTCCATTTTGGGAACTCCTTCATTCTTATGCTGGGAAATCACTGTGGCTTTTAAATGGAGTTCCAGAAATAAAATTAAATGCATCATGTCTGGCTTGCCATAAAAATAGTACATTGTACCAGAGCAAAAGTAGTAGGTGCTGTGCTTGAATGACTATGGTTATCTTTGCAGTTTCTCTTCCTGCACTTATCTAGAGAAGAAATGCTTTACAGTAAGCATCAGTGATGGGAAAGTTGGTGACACAGCTGATAGTAACAGAGAAGAGAGCAAGCAGGACATGTTTTCAAGGGAATTAAACTCAGCTTCTAGTATACTGGTCTTCAGGTTGGCAGCATGGACATGAGAAGAGAATATGTGGGATAGGCACTATGACTGAGCAGAAAACATAATATTAGGGACGGAAAAATTTGAGTAGAACATTTAAACTCAAAGATTGAGCACTTCAGAGGAGCTGAACGGAGATAACAGAAGTAAACAACTCAGAGCTATTATTCTATGTCAGTCAGAGATTTAACATGAGGTAGCTGTTTGGTAGATATGAACCTTTTGGGGGAGAAAAATCCTAAATTCCTTTTTAAGTTCTCTTGTGAAAACAGATAAGGTTGCCTGTCAGTCTAACAGATGTGATTTTGAAATGGTTTGGCCCCAGTGTATTTTAGGTTATTGAGGCATGGGTCCTCTAGCCATGTCAGAAAGGTTTGAACAACTGTAACTCCTTCGTGTGCTATAAAACTGCAGGTCCTCAAATTAGTTATGTTGACTTTCGTATCATGTGAAAGCCATGTCTTTGGGATTAGAGAGCTAAGTCCCTAAATTGTCAGTCAGATGAGCAACTCCTTCAAATTTAACAGCTTTCAATATTTTTCTTGACACATCCCTAAAATCAACTGAGAAGGGACTTCTTCTAAGCTGAGATGAGACCCCAGAGCAGACCACAGGCTTTCCCAGTTGTCCCAGTTGTCTTGTTCCCTATGTAATCTGCTGTTTGTCTTCTGTCTGTTATCTGTACCACAGCTATTCAGGATCATATTCTCTTTGTTCATATGGAAGTCATTTTAATACAGAAGTAATTTTAACATGGAAAATCTTTACTCCTCTCTGATCTATTAAACAAGAAGGAATGGTCTCATTCTACTTACAAAGAGCAAGGAATTTTAAATTCAAGTAAGAAAAAAAAAATCCCCAGACAAAAACACCAGACAAAACACCCCAATGTCCTATTAAATGGGGTGAAGAACAGTAGAGAGAATTGGTGGGGGAAAAAAAATCCACAGATATGATGCTAATTAGTGTTTTCCTAAAGTACCGTTAAGTCAGAATTAAGAAAAAAAATGAAGATTTGCCAACAGCAATGAAATTAGTTTATTTATTATTTGCTTGGCTCTGCTGTGCCTAGCTTTATTGTGTATGCAAAGTATCTGCAGACTCTGCCTGAAGACTGAAAGATAGACACATCAAAATAAGGATGCTCTAGATAACTTAGAAATTATTATCATATATGCCGGTTGCTGGTATTCTCCAAGGAGCAGCATACCTTCCAAACAGAAGTCACAATTGCTTCCCTCAGGAGCTGAGCAGAGTTTTTTGTTGTTGTTTGTTACCTTTTTTTTATTTGGTATTGATTTCTACAGGATGTTGCTTATCAGGGCTTCTGGACATTTACATCAGTTTAAAACATCAAAAAATAATTAATAATCAATGTGACTTTAATCCCTTCAAAGAGAACCCATTAACCTACAAAAAATGCTGTAGCTCACAATCATTTTGTGAAAGTAACTGAAAGCAGGGCAAGAGATGAAAGAGAGAAACATCACTCAGATATTTTCTTTTTTTTCAAAGAGAATTTTATTCCAAACAGAGAACATAGCTAATATTTTATTGCAGTCAACTTACTGTAAATTAGGAAGTTTGGGGTTTTTTTATATAATTTTCTTCCTCTAACTTGGCTCCCCTGCTTAATATTGTACTGATATTATCTTGAGTCATCAGCGTCTGCTTCTGAGGAAAAGATTATGATGTCACAAAATCAATATCAGAGGATCCTATACTGTAATCCTTTTTCAGGGAAGTCCATTAAATCAATGCCTCTCCTTCTGTGAGTAGTGACGGTAGAATCAAGCTCTCTAATTTTGCTGTGTGAAGGAATAAGCAGATGGGATGGGATTTTACATAATTAACTAGCAGTTATTAAATACAACAAGAAAAATTATGACATATTCTGAAAGATAAATGAATACATAGTGAATTTCTAAGTGTATTTCCAAATGATCTCTGGTATAAAATTACTTCTCAGTTGCATTGCAAAATAACATGTTAAACAAAAAATGCTTTTTTTAATTTTAAAGCTTTTGAAAACTAACTCAGAACTCCATAGGCTCTGAAGGCCCATCAGGTTTTCTCAGCAGCACTGGGGGAAATGATGAAAACTGCAGAATGGTGGCACTATTTGATGTCACCAGCATTTGGCTGAAATTGAAGCATTCTGGGAACAGGGATAATAATTTTGTTATCTCACATGTTGTTCATGTGCAACAGCGATGCCTGTTAGCTGGAACCAGAACTGACGGGTTTCCTCTAAATGTGCAGGGTGCTGGGAGCTATCAGAGACTCTCCTGTGCTTCTGGGAACGGGTCCAAAGTCCAAGAGAACTCAATGGATGTTTTTGTGTTGCTTTAAATGGGTTTTGGAACAAGCTGTGTTGGGAAGACCTGCAACCTCAGCCGGGTGATGCTGTGAAGTCTGACGTGCAGAACAGAGCCAACTGTGATGTGCAAGTGACCCTGAGCTCACTGCAGTGTTGGTAACACAAACTGGAGGCCATGGGAGGGTTTTGATTTTCGGAATCTGAGAGTCTGATAGCTTAAAGAAACTCCCCATTAGATAAATCCTGAGCAACCCTCTTGTTCAGGGAGCAGCTGTATTGGCAAGAAGTGGTGTGTTGCAATTCACTGCTGAAGCCAGTGTAATAGGAACTAATAGCGGTGCTTCTGCTGCTGCAAGTGGAGCTTTTTTTGCAGGGAAATTAAGTTTTGTGACTAGCACTAGGCAAAAAATAGGGTGCTTTTCTCCAGGCAGAGCCATCAGTCTCCTCTTTCTCTTCCTCTGCATATTTCAGGGGCTGTTTGAATAAGAGTTCAGATGTAAGTACATTTCAACCTACAGCAACTTTTGCTGGCATTGCAGCATTAACACAGATACATGGATGGATGGAAACTAAATTCTACATTAAAACCAGATACTTACTTGTATCTGGATCTGAAAAATACAGCTGGTCCCTTCTTCTTTAATAGGCTAGCTGGGTCGAAAGCTATACCAAAACCCAGTGACCATCTGGGGCCTTTGAGCTTCAGAACATAAACTCTCATCCTGCTCAGCTCGGGTGCAATCTGAACACAGACGTTATTTTCTAGACTTACATTTCTAGACTTACATTATTTTCTACACTTACACTGTTCCAGTTGATTAGAAACCAGTAGATTTCCATTGCTGTGATAACAAAAATGGAAATACCAGTTAAATTATTTCTCAAATTTTGGTTCATTTCTACATTTCAGATAAGCATTTTTTTTTAAGACTGGTGTCTGGAATAATTTTTCTCTAAAGGGCAAATACATGGCTAAATTAACAGCTGGGAATGAATCCAAGTTACATATTGAGTAGTAGAGCTGCTCTTGCTTGAAGAAACTCATGGAAGAGTCAAACTCTCTGAATTCTTTCCGTGAAGAAGAGAAAAATGGATATATCCTTAGATGTATAAGCCAAGCAATTGTGGAGATTATTGAGCTGTATGTGTTTCTGCATGGACATGTTTCTGTTTGCTTTAAAACAAGAATTAGAGGACTGCATAGTCAAAAGTAATTAAAAATAGCAGTAAGTTAAAAAAACCCCTTGACTACAGTGTTTCACAACAGCTTTAAATGGGATCTATAGCAATATTTGTTGCATATTGTAAATATTCTTTAAAAATACAATAGTTAGGGGTTTTTTTAATGTTTTGTCATCAATGACCTGAACTTTGCAGGAGCCTTTTGGCAAAGTATTGTGGTTGAACCCCATGTGGGCACTTACCCCCCACGTGGTGGGATAGGGAGGAAAATCAGAAAAAACCTGTGCATTGGGATAAAAACAGTTAAAATTGAAATAAAGTAATATACAGTAATAATAATAATAATAATAATAATAATAATAATAATAATAATAATAATAATAATGAAAAGGGGCATAAAGAGAGGAATAAAATCCAAGACAAGTGCAGGTGCTGGGGTCCATCATTGCTGATCACTTTTCAAACATCACGTCAAAAGGGCACAGGAGCAACAATTCCCAAAAGCTGGAAGTCAAGCAGATGAGATAGAAGGCCAGTTTGGCTGAGCAGGGATCTTCTCTTGGAAATAAGGCAAAAAAGGAAGGTGTATGCCCAGTGGAAGCAAGGTAGAGTTTATGGGAAGAATTCAGAGACGATGCTTGCCTCTGTAGGGAGAAAACTGGCGTGACCACAGCTCAACTGGAGTTGAAGCTGAGCAGAAATGTGGGGGACAATAAAAAGAGTTTTTTCAAATATATTAATGACTAGGCAGTATAGAAATATCCTTGGCCCATTACAGGATGGGGATGGTCACCTCACAAAGGGGGCAGAGACAAGGGTTTAACACTTTCTTTGCTTCTGTCTTCAACACGGATGACAGACCAAAAGAGTCTCAGTGCCCTGAGCTGGAGGACTGTGACTGCAAGAATGATCAGTTCCCAGTCAACCCTGAAATTGTGCAGGATCTGCTGCTCCAGCTGGATCCCTGCAAATCTATGGAGCCTGATGGGATTCATCCAAGAATCCTCAAAGAGCTGCTGATGTCCTTGCAAAACCTCTCTCGGTGATTTTTGAGCTGTCTTGGGAATCTGGAGAGGTCCCAGCTGACTGGAAGCTGGCGAATGTTGTCCTGATTTTCAAGAGGGGCAAGGAGGAGGACCCCAGAAACTACAGACCTGTCAGTCTCACTTCAGTGCCTGGTAAAGTTATGGAGAAGGTTATTCTGGGAGGGATTGAAAAACACCTGAAAGACAATGCAGTCATTGGTCACAGCCAGCACGGCTTCGCGAGAGGCAAGTCCTGCTGATCAAACCTGGGAACACACCTCGCTCATCAAGGGAAGCCAGTTGATGTAATCTTCTTGGATTTCAATAAAACTTTCAATGCAGTCTCTCACAGGATCCTTCTGGACAAAATGTCCAGCACACAGTTGGATAAACACATCACACCATGGATGAGCAATTGGCTCATTGGTCGAGTACAGAGGGTTAACAGGGAAAGGAGTAACATGAGACTGGCCACCTGTCACTAGTGGGGTTCTGCAGGGCTCCATCTTGGGCCTTGTGCTCTTCAACATCTTCATAAATGACTTGGACTCAGGACACTGGAAGGGGTATTGAGCAAGTTTCATGATACAAAACTCAGAGGAGCTGTTGACTCCCTCAAAGGCAAGGAGGCCCTGCAGAGAGCCCTTGACAAATTAGAAGACTGGGCAATCACCAACCATATGAAGTTCAACAAGGGAAAGTGTCAGATTCTGCGCCAGGGATTGGGCAACCCTGGATGTGTGAACAGACTGGGAGCAAGATGCTGGAAAGCAGGGCCATGGAAAGGGACCTGGGGATCCTGGTTGATGGCAAATTCAATAAGAGTCAGCAGTGGCCTGGCAGCCAGGAGGGCCAACCGTGTCCTGGGGGCTCATCAGACAAAGCATCACCAGAGGTGATTTTCCCACTCTGCTCTGCACTGAGGTGGCCTCACCTGGAATATTGGGGCAGTTTTGGGTACCACAATATAAGAAAGACATTAAACCATTAGAGAGCGTCCAAAGGAGGGCAGTGAAGATGGTGAGGGGCCTTGAGGGGAAGCTGTATGAGGAGCAGCTGAGGTCACTTGGTCTGTTCAGCTGGAGAAGAGGAAACTGAGGGGAGACCTCATTGCACTTACAACTTCCTCAGGAGGGGATGGGGAGGGGCAGGCACTGATCTCTTCCCTGTGGTGACCAGTGACAGGACCTGAGGGAATGGCTTGAAGTTTTGTCAAGGGAGGTTTAGGTTGGATATTAGAAAAAGGTTCTTCACCCAGAGAGTGATTGGGTACTGGAACAGGCTCCCCAGGGAAGTGGTCACAGTACCAACCCTGACAGAGTTCAAGAAGCGTTGGGATGATACTCTCAGGCACAGGGTGTGACTCCTGGGGATGGTCCTGTGCAGGGTCAGGAGTTGGACTCGATCCTTGTGGGTCCCTTCCAACTCGGCAGATTCTGTGATTCTGTGATGCACAATGTAATTGCTCACCATCTGATGCTGACCGATGCCCAGCCTGTTCCTGAGCAGTGATCAGCAGTTCCTGGCCAACTACCCCCAGTTTTTGTACTGGGCATGATGTTCTGTGGTATGGAATATCCCTCTGTGTAGTTCAGGCCAGCAGTCCTGACCATGCTCCCGCCCAGACTCCTGTGCACCTGCTCCCTGGCAGGGCATGAGACACCGAAAAGTCCTTGACTCAGGGTAAGCACTACTTAGCAACAACTAAAACATCACTGTGTTATCAATGTTACTCTTGTGCTAAACCCAAAACACAGCTCTCTACCAGCTATTAGGAACAAAATTAACTCTATCACACCTGAAACCAGGTCAGCAAAGCAACAATCCAGAGCCCAGTTGGCTATGGCAGACATCATGGTTGATGCTGGGACAAGGGGCTTTCTGTGAGTTGCCTAACAGCCTAGCAATTAGATACCAGTTTTTCCTGGTAGGCATTACTACACAAGGTGATGGACAGTTCAGGTCAGGATATCAGGAAGTGTCCAGGTGGAGGACACAAATTCTGGAATGTCTGTTATATGATGCGTGGGTGTTCAGCTTGGAGCAGAGCCAGATTGCCTTTCCTATGGCCTCACCAGAAGGACTGGTGTGACTGGAATAGTTGCAGGTGACATTATTTCATGCACAAATAAAACATATTTGTGAATATTATGACATTAGGAGACAAAATGGAAAAGAAACAGAAGCATTTTAGAACATACCAGAGCATATCTTGCAGACTTTGTCTGTTCCAGTTGTGTACAAGGTTATTTCTGCACCCCTTTTCTTTTGGTAGCTAAGCTTTAATAAAGATGTAACCTGTTTGGAGATTGGCTTTTAGTAATGATATCTTGTAAGGATTGTATAGGATCAACTCTTCATTGTCAATATGTACTGTGGGTAAAATTCAGTCACTGATCAAGGCATTTTTATTTTTATCTGAAAGATTTTATTTTTTTTCCCCTCCAGAGGCAGAGGTTTATTGCCATTATGAGTGCTGGTTATATGATTAAAGCATATGAGAGCTAGTGGACTATCATAGATATACCTGCTCTAGCTGGCTTTAGGCTGGCAGTAATGCTGATATTCCTACTCCACTGCACAGCTGGAAGGGTATAGAGGGCAACTGCAGCATGTGGGGAAAGGGGGAAGCAAGAGATTGCAGCAGGGGTGTTGAGGAAGCAGGTGATTCAGAATTGTCCCCTGCTTGTCATCAAAATGGCAATAGAGGGACTCTGTGCACCTCAGAGGATGCAGGGACACCTGAAACAGTTTAGAGTCATTTGAGGCTGGAAGGGATTTCTGGAGACCATCTGGTCTGAGCCTTGGCTCAAAGCGAGGCCAAGTAGTTCAGGGGCTAAGGGCCATGTCTGGATGAATTTTGAGTATCTGTGAGGATCAAGATTCCACCACCTCTCGGGACAATCTCTTAGGACCCTGCAGGAGAGGAATGACAGTCAGTTAAATCTTTTAAAAAATCATGAATTGAGACTCAGAATATGAAACTGTTTTATAAACCTGGCTGTTTTGTTGGGATTTTTTAAAATTAATTTAAAAATAATTTGGGCTGTCTTTCCCTGTAGATTTTCATACTCTGGGTTGCAGTCACAAGCTTTATGCTGAACTCTGCTTGCTTTCTTGCATTCATCAGTGCCTTGAAGCTTGAGCTTTAAATATAATATCATGAATCAAATTCGTAGAGCTACCAGTGGTAGAATATACCTTAATTATCACTTAAATGTTCTGCAGAGTCAGGCAGGTACCTGCCATCACTGCACATTCACTTCAATGGTTCATATTTCTCAAGAAGGTTTTTTTTCTTTTTTCTCTTTTTTTTTTCCTCCCTCTTCTGAATTACACTTCTGGGAGGAGAACCATGACTTCATATATTTTACAAGCTTAGGTCTTAGACATGCAGGAAACCATTAAAGGTTTACCATAGGGGTACTTGTCAGCATCATGAATGAAAGGCTCTTGGTGTAGGACTGGCCTCTGTCCTGGCTGGCTCAGTGCTAGAGCAGAGGAATCTCTCAGCACTGCATCCAGTGAGAGAAACTTGTATAAATCAAGGTGGAAAAATACGTGTATCAAAGGAATATGTGGAATCTTTCCTAGATATTTCCCTTGCACTTTTTGTATTGATAACTGAAGCATCAATCCCAAAATCAATAGGAAATTCCAGGGACTCGATACACTTAATGAGCTCCAAAGGAACTGTTACTTTGGGCTGTGATTACAGCTTCTGCTGCCTGACTCCACATCATATTAGCTTTTTATTACTAATGATTTGTGGTGTTGGAGGGGAGAATGAGTTTGGTAATTCATTAGCTTTTTCACAGATTTTTGCCTTTAAATTAAGTTAGCTCATACTTTCAGATATTTAATTGTCCGTGCTAGAATACAGATTTCTAGTTTTTAACTACAAGATACAGAATTTAAAAAAAAAGTACTACCCCCCCCCCCAAAAAAAGCCCCAAAACCAAACCATCAAGAAACCCCACAAAAACCTGAACAACAAAACCTTCCCCATTCCAGCTTACAAAGTCCAAGATGGTGGTTTTTCTATGGCCCTTATGTCTTCCAATTCTGTTCCATGAATCATGATTTCCAAACAATCTCACCATAAAAAAAGCCTTGTGCTTGTATCTTTAAAAAGTCAGATCTTCCAGTGAACAACATAAAAGGATATCTTACAGTTCAAAAAAAGGTCTCATAAGGTCGTTGGTTAGAGAAACAAAATGATGCTTTTCCCGTGGAGACCCTACAATGCCAGATTTAATTTATTTTGGGAAGAAGGAAAGATTATTCTGTGGAATGTGCTTACCACTTGTGAAGTAAAAGGTGTTGACAGAGAGCGTGAAGATATCCTGGAGAACAGAGTTTATACAGAAGAAGATGAGTTTATGGAAAAAAAAAGAAAAACCTCTGCACTACTCTGTATTTAGCATAAAAGAAATCAATAGAATCGATTTTGAGATGTTGTCCATGGACTAGGGCTAACCAGCTGTGCTCAGACTGTGGTTTCAGAAAGTTTGGTCCTCTAATCCCAACTTCTTTGCAAAGCCAGATTTAGCTATGCTGAACTCTCTGGCCTCCACTGCACACGGAGGCTGGTGAGGAGGAGGAGACCTTGAGGTCTGCTTCACACCCTGCTGTGCCCAGCAGAGCTGCAGGCCGTGTGGGAAAGGGCTCCAGGCTGAAATGGCTCTGCCACAGAACCCCTTGCCTGCAACACAATTTAAATGCATGATTTCAGTTGATATTAATAATTTGGAAGGTTTATAAATTATTGAAATCGTAATTGCCTGACAGTTACATGTCACGTGGATACAGGACCTTCATATATACCCTGGTTTCCCATAGTATGTTGGGGTTTTTTGTCTTTTACAAGCTTAAAGAACAAAGTCTAGTGGTGTCAGAGGATGCCTGGGATTGATTCTTTATGTTTTTGTCCAGAAATGCTACACCCTGTTCCTCCAGTACAGTGTGACGGGCGGCTGGTAATTGCTGGATGCCCAGTGTGAATTTTTGCAATGATAATGAAAAGTCATTGGGAGATGAAGCCCAGCCTGAATGAGAGGAAACAGATGGACTGCAGAGATGTGCCTATCCTGCACCCAGGAATGCACATGCTATGTTAAGAAGGCTAATAGAAGGGAAGTGGAGTGTCCCCTTCTGTTCCTGATAAATCCATCTCTGTGCTGTCAGAAATGGCTGTAAAATGGGAGCTCTGCGATTTTTCTCTGCTGAAATGGTCTAGTCTCATTTATCTCTTTTCCTCTTTGCATATTGGCATATTCCTTCTCTGTGTGTATTTATCCAAAGTCTTTACTTGGTGTGTTGGACTAAAGGTCATATCAATTTTTTTTCTCTCTTTTGCTGCCTTTTTTCCCCCCTCCAGTCCCTCTGTTTCTAAAGATGCCAAGCTTAATAACTGATGATTTCTTCTGATGCCAGAAGGTCCTCATAATATGCATGTTGGGTTTTAGTGTATTTTTCTTTTCTGCATCTCAGTACTTTCAATTTGTATGCAGAGCCATCCTCTTACCATGAACTCCTATGCCCAGAGCTGAGGATTATGTTCTTATCCAACATATGTACTCAGCCTGAAATGCTAAATCTCTGCTGCTAGAGGAACAGTAAGATGTTATGGTTGAAGGAGCTGTGTCAAAGTAACCAGTCAGATCAATCCATAAATCATGTAGTTTGAGAGGCAAGACTGTGTCACTTGACCAGTACTAACTCATAAGTTTAAATATTGCTATTCTGACTGCGAGGGATTAAGCAAATATGGATTTTAATTAAAAAAAAAATCAGTTTTATGACGGGGATGGAGGAGTCTCCATGGATGCTGTCTTCCACAGAACTGGCTGGATTTTGGTAGCCTGTAGCATGGGGACTACACAGGAAATGTGGAAACAGAGGATGATAGTAGGTCTTGAGTTGTTCCTGGGTGGTTCCCCCACCTCTGCAGCCAGCCTGGTTTCACTGGGCAACAAGAAGCAGTTCCTGCCTGCTAGTGTCCCTGTTCCATCCTGTCCCTACTGCAACAGCTCACACAGGAGAAGAGAAGGAAGAATAATTTACCTTGCTTTGTAGCTTCCCCCAGTTCTACATGAGGAGTTGCTTGCTGATGCCGTCTGTCAGCGTGTACAGCTGCAACACAAGGGTGGCTTCGTGGTGTGGCAAGGGAGGGTGGCAGCAGGGACCTGCCCAGGTGCTGGGGAGTATCCAACTGCTCTTGTATCCCAGTTTTCCCTGCCCGTGAGTCATGCCAGGGGTCATGGAGACAGGTGGTCAGCCAGGATTGCTAATATTGCCTTGCTAGTGGTGCTCCTCCATCCCTGCAGCTCCATGCTGGAGAAGGATGCCGTATCTCCCCATTTTCAGAGAAAGGCAGCACTGCTGGTTGTGGAGGTGGCAACACCATGCTTTCAACTGATCCTTTCCCTTTGAGGTCACTTGTACCCTATCTTCTTCCACGGTGCAGTTGGACTGTGTTAGTGCATCTTTCCCTGACACACAATGGGTGCAAGACACATTGTGGTGCCTTAGCACAGATGTTTTCCAGGGGCTCATGTTACCATTCATATTATCATGACAGAGTGCTGGCTGGCACCTAAAAAGCTGGCAGGGAGCTTATCCATGGATAAACTGTAAGCTAATCTGGTCTCCAGTTTGTGAAACTAGGTTTGGTACTTGAGGGGGAAAGAAGGAGCAACTCTGAGGCAGCACCTTGTTGGAGAGTTGAAACAAATTTCTAGGAAAGTGAAAAGACAAAGAATCTTTTCCTTTTCCTTTCCCTTATGAATTAAATACTAGATGATTTCTTTTTAATGGGCAGAGTGTGTGAATGTTTTATTTATTAATGCCGTGCAAAAAATGTTGTAGAGGCTGGGCATTCAGAAAGTTCAAAAGGCAAAATAATAATTTGGATTGATCTATAAACATTATTTTTATAGTTTTTGGTAGGATAGAGAAGCTTAAGAAGCTTCCCAGGATATATTTCTATTCTCCAGAAAGATTATTTCAGTCCTAAGCTTTTAGCCTTCTCTAAAGAAACACGGAGGCATGTCAGTCAAGGAATATTCAACAATTAACAACCACTTGAAGGTATTTGCAAATAGTTGCAATCGTATGAGATCTGTATTTTTCCAAGAATAAAATACTAGCCTGTTTCTCGTGTTTATCGTTTCTACTGTTTGTCCCCTTGCTCGTTTCCTTGGCCTCTTTCCTCTCCAGCCCACTTCTTCCCCTTCTGCTTCACTTGTCATCCCTAATTCTCCTCCATCTGCACTTAGCCCTGCTCAATCCCCTTTGGCTCACACCCAGCCTCTAACACACCCTCCTCACCTAAACTGTGTAACCTCATTTCTCAAGTATTTTGCTTTTGACTTCTATGTGAAGTTGTATTTCTCCAGAAAACATTTTGGATTGCTTTTTATAACAGTCAAAGAAAAAGCTTCTTTGCACACACCATTTAGCTCAGTAGTTAACTTGCAGTGGAATGCTAAATAGTCACAAAAAGACTATGAGTATATGAAACGACTATTTTAGTGAAGATAGCTGCTATTCAAGTAGAGATCATAATTCTCAGGGAAAAAAAGGGCCAATTACTGGGCTTAGTCGCCTGAATTCACTGTGAATTCAAATGATCTTCTAAAGCAATGTTGTTACACTGATTTTTGCCAAATGTAACTAAAACCAGCCGAAACTCCCTGTGACTTCCAGCTCAGCTGGCTGTAACTATGCTGCTTTTCAGAACCTTGTCCTTGCTGCAGTTTATAGAATCACAAGATTGTTGAGGTTGGAAAGGACCTCTGGAGGTCATCTGGTCCAACACCCTGGCTCAAGGAAGGTCACCTAGAGCTGGATGCCCAGGACTGTGTGCAGACAGCTTTTGAAAATCTATAAGCACTTATCTCCATAAACTCTTTGGGTTGGCCATTTACCACCACCAGCTGGCTCTGGGGTACCAGCACAGAATCAACACACAGCAGACCCCATAGATATGCTACTGTAAAAGATAAATAGATTTATTTATAAATATAATTTTTTCCCCAAACTAAAAATTATTTCTTCTTTAGAACTACGTGGTTGATTGTCTTAAAAATATTGTACTGTAATTTTAGTAGGATGGGGGCTTCAAGCCTTTGTGAAGAGCTTAAAATTGATGTTCGTTCTTCCCCCACTGCCTTCACCTTTTCATAGGAAGCATTTAATGCGAGTTTGTTTGGGTATTTTTGTCTGTCTGAATATATCTTTCTTCCATTTATCATACTCTAAGCTTTCTGGTAGATAAATTGGTCCTCCTCTACACTAGGACAGGTTGATGGCCCATAAAATAGATTTTCCAGGACTATTGCTGTGGTTATGTGATTTACACTAAAGCCCTCCCTGAGTTCAAAACTCACAATTGCTAACAATGGTGGGACTCCCACACAGCATACTGGAATTTAATCAATGACATTATTAGCAGAAATGCTTTCTCTGGAAGGTATATGACCTTGCTTTTGAATATCACAGTTTGACTTACAAAACTTACAGTTCTTTCTAGAAAACCGGTCATTCCATCGACTTGTGAAAGCAAACAAATAATGAACTAAAGTCACAAAAGAATGTTTTGTGAAGGTTCTCTTCAGAGAGGGGCTGAGCTGTGGAGGTGAGGCAGTGGCACGTGGTAGGGACAAATGAGCAAGCCGCAGGTGGCTCTGCCAAGAGTCAGGTGGCTTTGCAGATATTTCCTCTTCTTTCTTGCAGAAATATTGTCCAGACACATTCACGTGACTTTACAGATCTTCCTCAGTTTCTGAACGTCTGGTAGCCAGAGCAGGTTGGATGCTGCTCATAGGAGCTTACTGGGCTATGGAGCCTTGCCTAAGCAGTAGGTCCCACCTCCCCAGAGTGCTGAAATTGCTGTGCATGTGCAGGATACCTCACAGAGTTAAGAGGAAACTGTTGCCTTTATGTTTATGAATGTGTTAGGAAGAACTGTTAATGCCTTCAGAAGCATCTGCGTGTGTGTTTCTGTACAAGTCCAGCAGTTTGGTTTCCTGTCACACTGACATAACCACAGGCAGAGCAGCAAGGCAGTAGCCTAGAAATTTGTGAAGGAATCATGCTGGGCCTGCTGCCTTTCATGTCCTGTGACAGGTTTCCTAAATGATCTTTTTTAATGGGGAACAAGGACAGATAGTAAAGAATGGCCAAAATTTTGATGAAGACCAGAACCAATTTTAACCTTGGGAATTCAGTTGTCTTCTGGTAATCTCTAGAAATGATTTGTCATTGAGTAAGACTGTTCTAGATGTACATCAGCTGTTGCTTCAAAAAGGGTCTGGAGATGAAATACATTAAAAATATTTGCCATTATTAAGCAAATAAAGCCACCCAAAATGGAAGCATTTAGTTGGTCAGCAAACCAATTACTAACTTAAAACCTTTCCTGACTTCATTTTGGTAAGCTGCAGTTATGCATTGGAAATTATTATTTTGGGGTTTTTGCTTCAATAAAGTTTCTGCTGAAGTGGAGGAATGTCTGTAGATTAGTGTGGGACAAAAGATAATTAAAGCCTGGCACCTAAAGATGCTGAGGGAATAGAGAGTATTAGCACTGGTATTCTCATGCTTGCTAATGTCTGTCTTGTCTCCATACGTAAATAAAAATTAACAGTGAAGTATTTTATATTTTAATGATTCCATATTTTTGTTAATTGCAGTTTGTAAACCACAAATCTTATCTTCCTGTCATTAATATGCCATGAAGATACTGAGCTTTATTTTATGTTTTGTTTTACTTTTTTAATTATAGATTAAAATGTCCTTTTTAGACAGTTTACAGCTGGGTATCCTGCCCATGGTGCACCTAATGCACCTGTGTAAAGGGGAATAAGATCCAGGAGAACAAACTGCTGCCTGTTCTGATCACAGAAATGAGTGTCTTATTGAATACAGACTAAATTTCAGTCATAACTAATGCATTAACATTAGTATTACACCATCAGCATTGCCCTTCCACCTTTAGTAGAACTAAAGAAAGTTCACCTTTAAATTGTATTCAGATTTATAATTGAGCATTTTGAGTGATGGCTTCATCTACTGCAAGCAAAAGAAAATGATTTACAATGTCTGTCAGTAGAACATTGTTATATGAGGAGAGATTAACAATCAGACCTTCAGACTCAACAGTATTTATAATTCTGAATTTTCTGTTTTAATGCAAATGCTCTGTCTTTAAATACTGTGCTCTGTCTTAATTAGGTAAAATAACCTTTCCTTGCTTGGGTAGTCCCCTAAATTAGTGATCAGCCTAACACCCTCAAGATCATGCTTTTGCATTGTTTAATCCATTCCAATTGTACAGATTGAAAGAAAAAGAGAAGAAACTGGTCTCTCACACAAGAAGCACAAGAGGCATGGCTTCAGATTTAAATTCCTCTGGATTAATTTCCGGTTGTTCATTTAGGGATGTGGTTTAGTGGTGAACACAGTGGTGGGTTAGTGGTTGGACTTGATCATTTTAGATGTTCTTTCCAACCTTAATAATTCTGCAATTTGAAGGGGAGGCTCCGATAGGCATTAGTGAGCTCAGATCAGACTTCCCCCAGCTGAGCAGCTTCTGCATCTCACTTATTGGGAATTTGTGCACTGTAGAAGTGGTGTCAGTAGAGAGCTGACCAAAGGAGTGTCAATGTGACCAAGTGTTCTGCTGACACAATGAACAGAGTACGCTCAGGCGAGGAGGCAAGAGCTGGGACTGGTCCCCAGTGATGGTGGCAGTTACTCGCTGGTGCTTTGGCTGGATGGGTCTGCAGTGCAATTGGGATACATGATGCCTCAGGTACATGTGCATAAACTGGTTTTAGTCTAATTGGGTCAGCTACAGCGAGCAGCAGAGCTGTGGTGGTGAGGGCTTCAGCTGCTGAGTGTGCAGCCTGCGCTGAAACCAATGTTTCCATGGCTCCATAGCTAGCAGGCACAGGGCCAAACTCCCTTCCACATGTGTAATCCTGTTAAACTAAGTGGGACTGCTTCCATGAGGGAGAAGCAGCAGAATTAGACTGTGAAGCAGAAGCATATTAAAATTGCTTGGCAATGGAGTGCAGCTGCATTTGCAGTAGGAGTGCCTGGGAGTGATGGATAACCATCCTGTGTTGGCGTCAGGTCCTCCCTTCACAGGAGAAACTGCTTTCTGCACCTTGGCCATTGCAGCTGAGACCTGTGTCTGTGGTGAGATTTGTTTTACCTCATATTAGCCCTTAAGAAAATGTATGTAGCCTGGGCATGAGCTGTATATTTTGCTGTATACTCAGTGGAGGGGAGTGGATTATGTATCCCCAGATGTTTCATAGAGGAGCAAAGGTGTGATAACTTACCCTCCGGACTCAGTCATCTCTGTCCAGACAGCATGAATCCAACTTGCTCAGACCAGGTGCCCTAGTTTTGAACAGTTTCAGTTGTGGGCGACATAAATCCAGTGATGAAACTCAAGGTTTTCTGGCAGCAGCCAACCCCTCTGTCCAGGAGTGTCTTCCCTTATGGCTTGGATCATTTTGTGCTGGCTTTTCTTGCCCACATGACAGCACAGGCAGAGGGATTTGGAGACAGCAGCTACCAAATAAAATGCAGCATTGGAAATTTCCTGGCATCCTTAAATACTGAGATTCAAATGAAATTTCATTTAAAAGCTGTTTGTAAATTATATGGAGAAATGAAAGGTGCATTTTTTCTAGCAGTGCGTGGCAAGAGGTTTTGTGGGTTTTTTGTGCCTCAAAAAATCATGTCATTTTGAGAACTGACAAAAACTTTAAACTTTATTAATAGCACAATTGCTCCCAGGGACTTGGTATGTGGTGCTGGAAGGATAGATGTCTGGAAACATTGGACGTACATTTTCCCCTCATTATTCAAGAAAAAACTTGCAGCTAATCGGGAGAAGGGTCGTTAGTATCTTCTCAATGCCAGGTTTCCCTTGGGTGGTGTTTTTGTCTCTGCCCCCTTTAATACAAGGGGTTGTATAGGACTGTGTTTTGTATCACTCTACAGCATTGCTAAAACCTGACATTGGATTTGCACAAATTTCAGAGCCAATATTAGAAGAAGTACCTGTAATATTTATTAGGCATCACAGTGAAACCTGCCTGGCCTCTGGTTCCACTATAATTTTGAAAGTCCCATTAGACTCATTGGATGTTGTAACTGAAGTTCATATCTCTTAAATGCACCTTTTGGCTGCATATGATTTTATGCTGCAAAAAGCAGAGGTATTTCAGCATCTCTTGTTCATGAAAGCTTCTGGGTAATTTCAGCAGTTTTGAATAAAGTCATTTGGATGAAGGTTTTCAAAGCTCTGACAGAGATTTAGAAGAACATTAATGGGAGGTGAATATTAAAGCCTCAACCCAATGTTTTAAATCCAGATCTGATTTCTGCTGCCGTCAGAGTTAGAATTTCACTCTGAAGTCTTAGTGACGAAACTAGTCTGAAACATAGTCAGTCCTCTTTCCCTTCTACATATTACAGGTTAAGCCAAAAAAGCGTGGATGAAATAAAGAAATATCTATTAGTGACTTTCCACTTGCTTTTTTGGAGACAGAGAAGAGTTGGCCAACATTTTTTGGATGTATTTCCATTTCAATGATCACTTCTTCTCCAGCTAGGTGCAGAAATACTGAAAAAGCATGAGAGAAATGATTCTCTGGCTAGTAGCAGAAACTGCCTGGGATCACACAAAACTGCATGGCCAAAAGGTCTGAACAGGCGTATTTTGGCAAGCGATCGGTTAGATTTCTTGGAAATCTTTTAATTTGTGTTATCCAGTCCATGAAAGGTGCTGCAGCAAGTGGCAGAGAGATCTCATGTTGAGCTGAAAGAGAAACAATAACATTTATTCCTTTTATGCTTAATCTGCTTATTAAAAATGACTTGAACTCATAGGAGATTCATTTGTAAAAAATACTCCTCACTTCTCAGAGGGTGAAATATCAATGCTAGAAGTAAAATCAGCTTTAAAGTGCTTTCTTTTCATTGGGATATTTATTTATATACTTCTTATAGCACACAGTGATACTACATTGTCTCACTTTGTATTCCTTGCTGGGTTTCATTCAGTAGTTTGGGTTTTTTACTTGATTCTCATAGTCTAACATGGTGTTGTGGTGGTTCTTTTATACAGAAGGAAAAGATTGGGGGGTTTCTTTATTGTTTGGGTATGGGTTTTTTAGTTTTATTTGTGGTCTTCTTTTTTTAGTTCATGTCTATTGTATGTTCTTTAAATGTAACAGGGATTCCTATAATATTTGTGTTCACATCAGGCTCCATAATATTTTTTCTATTAACTGACTTTATTATTGTTACTAACAGTTTACAAAACACAGTTTTGAGGCTCAAACAAATTGGTAGCACCCTTTGAAAGGCTGAAATTGGTCTTTGAAGTGTAGTGTGATATGAATTTGACAGCTCTTTGAAACAAGCAAGGCTGGAGATGTGGTTTGCAGAAATCCTCCTGGATGCAACCCATTTCTGGTGCCTGAGTTTCAGGGAAGTGGGTCAACAGATTTTACCAGTGGATAAAATATGTGGATAGGATTGTTTGGTTGCTTTGGTTTTGGAGATGGGTCAGGTTTGTGTTTCTTCTCTCTCTTTTTGTCACAGGAAATTTTATTGTCTAGATTTTTGGTTCAGGTGTCCTGTTCTGTTTCAAATCAGAATAATACATTTCTTTTATTACAAATTATACTTATCTGTATGTGTTTCTATTACTAATAACATGGCATAAGACTTATATGTAAGATAGTATGAGTAGGGAAAAAAAAAACCCTCACATGCTGCCTGATAATCAAATATATGTCAAGACCCATAAGCTGTGAAAATTCACGAAGTAATGCCTGAATCCTATGGTAATGTGATTTTAAACAAATATTTCTTGAGTAAACTGTGTGGCTAGGAATGGTTTTTCTCTCTCGAAAACTGAATAATACCAGCAGCACATGATAATAGTTAATACCCATGTGAATATTTCCATTTCACCTGCCAATCTTGCGCTGCTTTACACAAAAGAGCAAGTAGCTTTTCCCGCTGCGTTTACAGGAGGAAGTTTGCTGTGCCTCACACACACCTTACAGATGGTTATAATTCCTGGAGCCGTCACTCAATTTATCTTGATGGTAATTTAGCCCATGGGAATCCTTCTCAGTTATGTTCCTCATCCCTTTGTTAACATGAAAAAAAACAAAGAACTGGGTAACTGACACCAAACCCTCATTTCCATGGAAAGGCAGATTTTCCCTTGTGCCTCTGCCCTGGACCGTCATTACATCCCCATGCAGACGCAGCTATAGCTGGTTACTGTCCTAGTGAAGCTGCACTTTTCCTTAGCATATGCTGGTGTAACGCTTCCTCTGACCTTCTCACTTGCACCTCTGCTGGGGCTGTTGCTCCTGTTGCAGCCCCCCTGGTTTTCAGGGATGAGCCTGACAGCTAGGCTTATCTACTGCCACAAGAAGGCAGCAACATTTGCTCTCTAATGCCCTTGGAGCTGGATTAAGTAGAAACCTATAAAAGAGGCTGTATATCCACTTTCCAATCCCTTCAAGCCATTTATTCCTATTAGCATAACTTTTTTTGGCATCAATTTATTTTCACTCGCTAAGATCATTATCAAAATGCAGTGAAATTAATTCAGAAAAGAATATGCAAAGGAAATAAAGTATGCTAATCCCAGGGAATTACTTTTTCATGGTTCAAATAAAAGCAGCCTCTCTCGCTTTCTTTTTTCTGCCTTTCTGCTTTTT
Source organism: Neopelma chrysocephalum (assembly GCF_003984885.1). Lineage (NCBI taxonomy): Eukaryota > Metazoa > Chordata > Aves > Passeriformes > Pipridae > Neopelma > Neopelma chrysocephalum. The sequence goes on from NW_020897801.1 coordinate 710,148, forward strand.
ATTTCACTTTTATGACTGCAATTTAAATCTTAGGCCCTCTTTTTTACTAAGCAGAAGAACAGCTTACACATTTCACTGGCAAGTGCAGAGGTCTTAATGTGACTATGTCTTCACCTTGTCAGAGGGGTATTAAGAGACCTGTGACAGATGTTCTGGTTCTACCAGAACGAAATTTTAAGCAAGGTGCAAGTAAATATGACATGGATATTGTAACTGGTTTACGCCTGGTTTATGTCCCTTCTTTTTATTTATTTGTTCTTTCTTCGTCTTAAAGTTCTTTTCTTGCTTTCTTCAGAAATCAGTGGTTTTGTAGTTAGTTGGGCAAGATGGTGTTTGAAGCTCCTGATTTATTGCAGATAAAAGTGCTGGGGTTTGTAAATACAAAGCAGAGACATGGACCAGTAGCACTATCTGAATTGAAAAAAAGTCAGACAAATAAAGGACATAGATCATAATCTGAGTAACATGGGAATCCTATAGGACCTCAGAGTAGATAATTGGAGTTTCATGACTTTTAAGACTGCTGATGTATTTAGAACATTTTATTGCTTTGTGGAGCACCAACAAAATTTGATTTCAGCTTCAGGAGAGAGGCATCTGTGATTCCTGTTTTGCAAAAACCAAGCCCTGTCACTGTGAGGGACCATGTCGTAAATCAGTGCCAAATTAATTTCATTCCCCTTGTGTTTACATGATGAGTGGGTGAGAGCAAACATTTCAGCACCTTGGAATTTTTCTAGTTACTTGCCATTTAATGCTCTTATCAGACAAACTGTAAATAAAAGTGTAATTAATTATTCTCTACTTACATGACAAGTTGCATATAAGTTCCACCCCCCTGGGAATCTGTTGTTTACCTGATAGTGAGGGGAAATTACTGCAAGGTTGTCTGGAGACTGCCAGGAAGATGAGCATGAGTTTTGCATTTAGTTATTTGTACATCCTTCCTAATCTGACAGCTAGATTTTGCTGAACTCCCCACACAAAGAAGGAAGAATTTAGGAGACACCAGCTCTTATAATTGCAGCTGGCTCATATTCACTTGCCTGGAAGAATCAACACGTGGCAAATTCTTTATTCCTAACTAAATATTCTGTGTAAGAAAGCTGCCAAATTCATAGTTCTGCAGATGAAATCCCAGTTCTTACCCACACTAAAGATGCCACTGAAAGTAATGCCAGCTCCACATGCTGTAGTTCTTTCCCAGAGGCACTTTGTTGGGGTGAATCTGTACTTTGTGTCCATCACAAGATCCTCCTGCTGTAACCATTGGGTATTGAGTCATTCATAGTGTGTATAAGAAACATCAGTAAATCTTATTTTCTTCTCCAACAGTAATAGAACTGCAGTCTGTGTTTTCAGTTCCTTGGTTTGGGCCCCTCTCTCCTTTCTGATGTCTTAAAAAAATATTTTAGACATAAAATTGAAGTGACAAAAATGTAGCTAGTGAGAAAATTCCTCCAAAACTTGACACAGGAGAGGCATTAAGTCATTTGCAAAAGAGGAAAGGAGGGAAAGGACTACTAAACCTTTTGTTTTTTAATTTTCATGCCTTTGCCGTGAAATTTTGTGCATCTTCCAAATTTCAAAACAAAGATTTAATGCATGAATAGATGCAAAAGTATCTCTCCTGCCTGCCCCAACTGTAATGTGTGTATGGGAAGTCATAATTTTAAGTGAATTTCTCCTATAGTACTGTAAATTAGAAGGATTATATAGAGACCATAGAAACCTTAATTAGGAACCTCATTAATAACCACCATAACCCTTATAATTGCTTTTGGATGACTCAAGTGTTCAGTAAGTAAACCTTTGTATGAAATTTTTTGCAAGTGAAGTTGATGGGAGCATTAACATTGACCTCACAAGAGGTAAGACTTTACACTGTAGCTTCTCCGTATGCAATCAACGTAATTCAAGGTTGTGTGACATAATGATTTTTCTTATCTTCCTCCAGCTATTCCGTCTGTTTTGTAATTACCTACTGCTTCTCCAGGCACTGGGAACAAGATCTTGCTTCTAATAGATATTGAGAGATTTGAGGCTGTTCTTAATAGAATATAGAACACTTAACATGTTAGTAGTACACCTTGATCTTTAAACGCTCTTTTAGAATTGGAGTTCACAGTCAAATCTCTTAACGCATTTCCATTTTGTTCAACTGGGTTTTATCTAAAAATATCTTGCAAAGAGTAAGACTGGCTCATTAGTGGTTTTGTTATTCTGGTTTTCATTCGTAAAGGAAGGAGGCTCATTGACCATCTTACTGATATCAAATGTGCACTTCTCGCCATCCAAACACAGACATCTTCAATATTTGAATGAGTGAGAGAAAGGCATTAACTCCTAATCTTCTCACTCTTTGCATCTTCTTTAACACCTTATTAGAGAGGGGCACAGGTTCAGCATTTTCTCCAACCAAATGACTCAGTTTAGTTGCGGGATTTCCCTTCTTCTTTCCAGCTAATTTTTGCAGGTCATTAACCTATTGCAGGGGAACTGAGTAACTGTGGTCTGCTCTTTGGCTTAGTAAGCAGTCTGATGGTCTCTACAGAGAAGAGGGCTCCTTTGGATTTAATATAAGTATGGTTTGAAGCCAAAAATTATCTGCAAAATCCCACCAGAAAATGGAAAACAGAGCAGGGAGGGAGGGTGGAGAGAAGGAGTGGAGTTTGATCTGTAGAGTTGACTGCATACATGATGGATAACATACAGTAGGATAAGGCTATCCATATGGGAACTGAATGCTATCTTTGTTAATAGCTTTCCCATTTCCCTGTTAGCTTGGATATGAGGTTTTCCTCAATAACTCAGCTGTACTGCAGTGGATTAAACCCTGTTGGAGATGGTCTCTGAGACTGAAAGACAGTTATTGTCCATCCCTCCAACTAGTTCCTTTCACTTCTGCTCTTCCTGATTTTCCATAATTTCCGGCACAAGTATGGCTCGATGGAGCAGGCTCTACCAGGACCAACTGGTGTGGTAAAGACACCTACTCCACTCCACCATTACCAATTTTCTAGCTCTTTCTCTTCACATAAACTGGATATTCACATAAGTGTACAGAACCAATTTTCTGTGGTCTTCTGTCTGCAGAAATTTTTCCTGGCTGATTATCTCTGTACTATTGCAAATATTACATATAATACACCAAAAAAAAGAAAAATAAAGGATAAAAAATACAAATCTAGAAATCTGAATATTACTTGAAAGGGAAGAGGTAAAAGAAGTAGAAGAAAGGCTTTACAGAATAGAAATAGGCTAAAGAAAAGCAGCTTAATTCAGTAACCAATTGCCCAAAGCCAATTTTAACCATGAAGAGGTTTGTCAATTCAGCTTAGAATAAAATTGGCAGGGGGAGGAAACCCAGAAGTGAAATGGTTTAGCCTTCCAGGGTGAGGAGAGAGCTGTGAAACTGTTGCAAACCCGCACATTTGCACAACACTGGATAGCAGGAAGCAGCCAAGATAGCATTTCTCATTTACCTGCATGCCAGGGCATGATCCTGACTGCAGCTTTCCAGGTTTATGGGAAATTGGTCCTCAAATCTCATTGCAATTCAATTGGAGACAGCTGTCTAATTTCCTCCTCTGCAAATCTCATTTTCTAGGAAGCACACAGCCACAGAGGGCCAAAAGCAATATCCCCCGGGTAACAGCCCTGTGTTCAGCGCGCTGCGCTCTGGACTCAGAAGTTTACCCTAAGAGTAGTTGTGGTTTAAACCAATAGTACCAACAGGGACGTGACAACAGGATTTATTACTGTTTAGGGCTGTGATTTTAATAGTAATTCTACAGAATGAAATTTTGGAAGAGCGAAAATAATGTTTTACACAGGAACGGGAAAGCCGCTGAATGGAAATGCAAAATTCCCATCAACCCTTTGGCAGTGAAAGGACATCTTAGAAGCTTCAAAGTTCTCTGTTATTGTATATGAATTTGCATAAATCTCTCATCCCAGGAATGAAAATAGCAAATGCCTCAAGCCACAAAATACTCCCAGTGTATTTCTGATTTCACTGTGACAACAAAGCATTGGAAATCTCAAGGAGATGAGTGGTCTCAGGGGACTCCACTCCGATTTCCTTTAGAAGTTGGCGCAGCATAGGTGTAAAATCACTTCAGATGAAACGATTCATGAGGTAATTTTAAAAAAAAAACAACCCAGCCTGATAAATGAGGTATTTTCAAACCACAGTCTTAAGATGTAGATGAGGATTTCATCAATATTCAGAAGCAAATTTTATGTCTTGCATTTTTCTGGGGTTGGCTCATGGTCTCCTTGACCTTTGCTCTCATACTTCAGGGACTGAGTACTGCCATTCTTTTCGCACTGTAGTTGGCTCTTTGAGTTACACCAATTTGTCCTTTCTCAGTCCACTGGACGGCCTTCACCTTCTTGTGAAGGTCAGGAATATGAAGAGGGTTGCAATAAAATAGCATTGTTCCAAAATGCACCTTTTTATTAGCATTAAATCTTTGAGCAGCTGCTAAGAGGAAAGGATCATAAACATTATTGGGCACTTTTAATCATAGTAAAAGACAGTTCCAGGTTGTCTTATCCTGTCATCCTTTATATTCAGCATGAGTCTTTCTAGGGTAAAACTATAATATTGAGTTCTGCCAGTATAGTCTTCTTGAGATCATATACGTATGGAAGCCAGATCCTGTTTGCTTTCAAACCCAGGTAGACCTATCAGCAGAAATATCAAGTAAGTTAAGTGAAAGAAATGTGACACTTGCTTTTTTTTGGCATGAAGTGAACAATGCCAATGACTATAATTTGCAGTCTATAAATATTCATGAGGAAAAGCTTAGTTTCTGTGACACAACTGCGTTGTTTTGTCGAATTTTTGCACCAAACTCTCAGTACATTCAGGTGAAGTAGGACTAACAAAAAGTAAATAAACTCAGCAAAAATGGTTTATCTGTGATTTCTCTCAAAATGGCTTCTGTTGGCATTGCTTGAGTCAGAGCCTGGAGTTTAAACACTAATTTGACTTGTGTTTAAATTGCTGAAGTGACAAGCCCAGACTCCAGTTCTACTGACCCAGTTCTCTCACTGGAAAATCTCCTTTCTCTGCTGAGTGAGTGTTATGTTTGCAGCAGAGCAAGCCTGTGGTCTGCTCCTTATGTGATCAGAATTAGCTAGTATATTTTGTATGTTTTAATTTTCAAGCCCCTTACAAAGTGTTGTGGTGGGTTTTTGAGGTGTGCGAGTTTTTTGAGTTGTTTGGTTTTTTTTGTTTGGTGTGGGGTTTTTGAGAGATATGTTTTGTTTTGCGTTTCTGAGATTTTTTTACTTCTGTGCCATTTTTGCTTATCTTTAGACTGACTTCTTTCTCAGCGTCATCAGTACTTATCTACCGCTGCACAGACTGATTTCTCATGCACAAAACGAAAGCAAAGCTTGGTGAAGTTTCTATTGGAGTGAAATCAGTCACCTGAAAATTAGCAGCTATATGCCTATCCTGGGCTATGAGACAGGCAAAGAGAACTGACTCCTAAGTCATTGCTAAGATGGACTGGTCCAAAATTCTGTTGGTTTCTCTGCTCCCTTGAGTCCTGTTCACTTAATCTCTGCCCAAAGGGTCAGCACTCACTTAACATAGCAATTAGCCAACCCATGCAGCAGCAGATATATGTCTATATTGTGTATTTGTACCCCATTTTTTTTTGCTACATGTTGGTATTTTCTCTTTTGAGGGCAGACAACCTCAGATGTAGACACAAAAACCTGGATATAAATGACCAGATTACCTAATTCCATGGTGGACATGGAGTGGGATGCCATTGCAGTTGCACTGTCAGAAGTCCCAAAGTGCAAACCCTGGTCTCTACCTTGGCCTCCTCTAATCAATACTATATTACATGTTAATCGCTTTTTCCAAACGGAAAGTGCAATATTTTTGCTGAAAGATGCTCATTAAAAAAACTGAAGCAGTGTTGGTGACTTTGACCATGTTGAATGTAATTCTGTTTCCTTGTAGTTAGTACCTTCCCACTTTCAAAGAAGTGATGGAAAGGGGCCTTAACAGTGTTTAATAACTTGCAAATTCATCTGTTTAAGGGAGTAGTTTAGAAAATATCTTCTTGCAACTTATCAGGGCTTTTTCTGTGTCTTGATGAAAAGCATTTTCAAGGGCAGCTACAGGGAAAGGAAAAACACTGGTTTCCTGGTACTAATTTAATTTATCAGAAAAAAAAAGGAAATGTCATGTAATTAGGAAGAGAAGTTCTTGTCTAATCATGCCCACTTCTGCAGAGCAGGGACACTGCTGCCTACAAGGTTTTCTGACAACCCCGTGCTTCCAAACCTGGTCTGCAAGCTTTTCGATCTTTTTTTAACCCAGATGCCAGATCTCCTCAGGTGTTCTCAACACACTTCCCAACTGCTCAGTTATTCTGCAGGTCTGCAAATCACACGTGCTGGGCCACATCCCTGCTGCCCAAAGCCCTGGCATTAGCACTGAATGAGTGAGGTGGGAACAGTGTAGTTTTGTAATTTCATTATGGAATTCAGTGAGAACCTGGAGTGAATTTCTCTCCTATAAATTATCAGTTATGTAACCCCTAGCTTGGTGCAGTCAGGATTTAAAGACATACTGTCAGTATTTGTAGGGTGGGTTGTTAAAATGAGTTGTTCTTTGTTAGAGTCTGGCTTTCAGCAGTAACTGGAATGGAGTCCTGTCCCACACATATCTTTAGGAACTGGTTATGTAGCTGACAATCATAACAAGATCTACAAATGACAAACCTTGTTTATTTCTTGGTAATCATTACATCTTGATGAAATCACCAAGGGCTTTGACTTACAAGGGGGAAGGACTGAGAAAAATTATTCTTGGATACACCAGAGAACAGACCAACTTTGGCATTATCTGTGGGTTTAATTCCTTTTTTACCTTCCATGGCACTGGTCATGTCTATCTTACTTCTCAAGTGCAGGTCCAGCATTGTTCACCTGGTTTATTTGCTCATGCAGAAGCACAAAGTTAGGAGGGGCTTGGGCTGAGCTCCTGTGCTCGCTGAAGCCAGAGAGCCAAAGACATCCCATACTACACTGGAGACACACATCTGCCTTCTGCCTATGGGCAAAGTGGCCCATTAGTTAAAGTGCAAATGAGGATAAGCACTGCATGGGGGGGGAGGCATTTTCTGAATGCCAGGTTCACATTCTCTGGTCTTTGCAGAAGGAGACCTTCCCCCTCTTCTCCTTGGCTGGTCCTGATCTTCCTCTGCCAGACAGGGCAAATCAGACTGTATTACAGTGAGCTGGAAGATGGTCTTCAGAGCCATGGTGAGATATGGCAGACAGTTCTACTGTTTCAAATAGTAGGATTTTTAGTAAATTAAAATTAAATGTTGCCTGCTGTCTCCCATGCACTCACAAACGAGTATTACACATTCAAAGTCAGTCTTCTGATTCTTGTCCCTGCTGACAAGAACTAACTGGGGAATTTCTGAGGGAGAGTGACACAGGGAAGGTGAGCTAGAAGGGAAACTGGATCTTCGTGATAATGCTAAACTAAAATCTGCTGAAGTAAGTAAAAGCATTCAGTCAGGAAGAGCAAGTGCATTTGTACACACAGAACCAAAAAAGGAGGTAAACGATCTGCTTGTGTCAACTTTGCTCTTCCTGAAGGCACAAGCATGGCTTTGGCTTCTTTTTTTTTCTTTTTTTCTTCCTCTCTTTAACAAGAATATATATCCTAGGATTGATACAAAGAAAAACATATTTTATCTGGAAATTTTTGCTATGGGTCCATTCTCCTGCTCATTAAAAACCCCACTGAAATGCGAAACATCTCATTTCATTTAACTGTGAGCATCCAGACTCCATGCTGAGGTCATTAATATCTCAGGTGTATTACCTCACCACAGTCTGTTGCTATGGAAATAGCTCCAAGCATCTTCAGTGCCTTGGCTGTATACTGCCCATGCATCTTGGCAAGAAAGGCTGAATACAAGAGAGCAAAGAGGAGTTTTAAAACATAATGATCAAAATTTGAACATTTACAGGTATTTTAAATTCTTTACTTACTTGTAAATCCACCATACTTGGTGGTGATTTTATGCAGACGTATTTTCTTCTTACCTGCCTGATTTTTATCCCTTCCATTTGTGTGAAAGTGATTTCTGAAGAAAAGGATTGGCCTATACAGACAATAATAATCATATAAAGAGAAAGATTTTTCCTCCCATTTATCTTTCAGTTTTCTAGGTGTTCCTGTATGTAGCTTCCAGCAGTATAACTATACAAGCACTGCATCTAATATACCACTGTATTTAATAATAGATCAAGCAGCAGATAGTGTCATATTCTCCCTGAACTTACTCATTTGACTTATTCTCTTCAAACTGTGCTGGTAATTATCAAATGGATTAAATATAGCTAATCATCCAGGCTGTTTTGTACCTTTCATTTAAGGATTTTCAAGAGCTTTATACAAGTTAGAACTGAATTAAGCTGTTCTTATCTCTCTGAGGGAGTATGGAAGAATTATCACAATATTTTCTCTGTTGCAGCTGTAGCTGCTGACTCTGTGGTTTACAGCAATAACCCTTGGCTTAAAGGAGAGTGGAGCACTTTATGGGTGTGGACTAACTGAGAGGTGCTGTGCCCCTGTGACAGCTGGGAAAGGTGACAGATCAGGGTGGGCGATGATCCCTGGCTGCCAAATTTCCCCTGGAGAACTATTTGTTGCTGCATTCAGATTAAAGGCACTTCTGAAGCTGGTGTTAAACTTCTTGAAGGCTGAAGCGGTCTCCTTTCCTTTTCAGCCTAAAGGTGAAATAAAGCAGAAAGGGTTTTTTCTTTTTCCCTCCACCCCAGTTCCTTACTTTAACTATGAGGTAGCATTCTTCTGATTAATCCAGCAGTGAAAGTTTTAGATATTTTTACCAGAGAAAATCAGCCAACACTTGTGCATAGGAAGGAAGCTGAGGCATTAACAGAAGCACCTCCTCTGTGGGAGATGTGTGACAAGTGTCCATTACCTGTGTACTGCCTTCGCCTTTCTGCTCCTGTGCTGTTCCCTGTTACCACTAAAACTTTGAAATCCTCTTTTTTTTCTTTCTTTTTTTTTTTTTACCCTCTCTAAATGCCTTTCAGAAAAGCCCAGATGATGCAATGAGCAAGAGTTATGTTTTTAATCTGCCTGGTTTGAGATGCACAGTGAGCAGTCCCCCTGCCATTCCCCACTCATTCGATTGTGCTATAAGCTTATAAACTTCTGTTTGGTACAGTGCTCTGGAGACTTGCTAATAATTTCTATAATCCTATCTCCCAGACCCAAGAGTGTGGGCTATATTCTGTTTCCACCTTTTTCTCAGAACATAATCACTTTCAGTGGTGTTGAACAGATGTAACAGAGACACAAATTTCGCCTACATGGCTCAACAGACCTCGCAAGGTGGTTCTGTTACAAACCTGTTTATCAATGATCATTAGGGGGTTGAATTAGTACAACAGATAGTTTCCTAGTATGCCTGCCTGGCTGCTGGTGTACGTAATTGGCCCATTTAGATCAGCAGGCTGGCTCAAGCAGCAGCCTTGAAACCTGAGACAATATAAAACCCCATAAAACCCCCTAGAGCACAGGTTTGTTTGATACCACAGCAGGCAGAGTAGGAGACTTTGCAGGATTTCTTGCTAACCCTTGTTAGTAATAGACTTAGAGTTTGAAACTGTGAGATGTGATTACCTTGTTTTCCCATGTCTTTACTTCGTGCTCCATGTGCACACACACAAACACACACAAGACACGCAGACAGACACACAGACACACACTTTTCCCCTGCTTCTCTTCAGAATAATCATCTTGAAGAGGGGCAGTAGGGATGAAAGGGCAGCAGTAGCACACAATACTTTTCCTTCTGGAACATCTGATTCCCAACCTTGCTGTTCTCCAAGCACATATTTTATGCTTGCACTTGAAAGAGAAGACTTTTTCAAGCTTTAAAATTCCCCAGAGAAGAAAATGCTGGGAGTTTTATTGCCTGCTCTTTCATTTATCTTTGTTAAGATGAAAAGAAATGGAACTGTTGGGAAGATCCTTGCCTGGTGGCAGCTCATAGTACTCAGACTATGAGAAATCTCTGCCAAGTTACACCCAATATGATCAGGCTCGTTTTGGAAGGAACTGTGCAAACAAATTATCATGGAGTGAGATGTTGGGAGTTTGTGATGGTCCAGAATGTTGCACCTAATATTTAGCAATGGAATTTGGCTTGGTTTGCGGTGTTCTTGCTAAGTATGACATCTGGTATGATGGAAACTTATACCCACTTTATAACATTTTAAAAAAGTATTTTCAAATTAATTCTGGTGGCTGCTAACTTTAGTTCCTGCTTTGGTTGGTGGAATGCAGAGTTTTTACTGGGATAGAAGGCATTGTTATCATGCTTGTTGCAGTTCATGAGCTATATGTGGCCCCAAGGGATAGTTAACCCATATCACCTTCCAAGAAGGAATGGAGGGGCAGGAAGAGAGCACTCTCTGCTCCCAAAATTTTGACTGTAAAGCCCTTATCTGCAAGCATTTGTTATAGACTAGAACTGTGCATTAATAGGCATTCCTTCTATGAAGAAGCATATCCTTCCTGGAACATGTCTTTCTCTGCCAGTATCTTGCAGTGAGGGAAAGAGACAGTGATGGAGATTTGTTGGGACTGAAGGAGATCTTTTGTTTGTTAGTGAAATGTTGCTTGTGAGGAGCTAAAGTGAGTGTCTGCCAGGGCGTAATGACTTCCACTAACTTCTGTGTTGACTTATAAACATCAACTCTGCCAAATATAAGCTTTTCTCTCTTTTTGAGGTATTGGAGAGGGGACATGCTGACTACTGCAGGTATCACTGATGTTGATTAGTGGCAGTAATAGAGACATAGAGCCCAAGCAAAAAAAACCCCCATCATCTTCCAGCATCTTTATAATTGTTTCATAGAACTTTAGATAATTATACTAGGTACCTGCAGGAGATTGTCATACCGAGCTCCTGCTGATGCTGTTGTGAGTGGAGCTATACCACTGTAGGAAATAGTGGGTACTCCTTTACAGCAAAAACCTCTTGCATAGACATATGCTATTTACAGACATCATTGACAAAAATTTACATTTAGAACAGACTAGAATGTGAAAGGTACAGAGTTTTCTGGGCAGGAATTCATGAAGACCATACATTACTGGTTTTATTGACAAAGACATTAAGAAGTGGCAGCTGACTTAGGGCAAAATATTTTTGGATCCTCAAACAGAGATGAGTTAAAAGCTAGTGATTTGTAAGGATTAGGCACTGAACACCTTATAATGGTGTGGACATAAATTTTTCTGTCTGTTCATAGCTTACTATATGCTTGCCACTTTCCAGTCATATTGGTCTATCCCATGCAAACTCATATCTGAGAAAAACTATTTGTAAGACAGAATATGCTGGCAGACTGAATATACTGGCAGACTGAATATGCTGTCTCAAATGTCAAATGCCTTGTAAAGCAATCCATCCGGTTCTGTTTTTATTTCTATGTTTAAAATGTGTCATTTACTTATGGAACTTTACTGTATTTTCCTTCCTTTTTTTTAACACAGAAAAAACCTCGAGATCGAAACAAGAGTTAAGGAAGGGAAAAAAATCCCGACACCTCCCTTCTATACCACACTGTAAATTTCAATTACAGAAATGTAGTCAGATCAAGTGCAGGGCCATTTATTTCTTTCAGCTGTCAGTTCTGCATTTTTTTGTTTATGCTTGCTAGGGATAAAGAATGCATCCATTTTTAAAGAACTCTGTGTAAACCACAAGTGCATCAGTTCTGATCCTGTGGGATTGTTTTTACATTAAAATTTGTACTAAAGACATGAGGACAAAGAAGGACCCAGAATCAGGCCCATTGCCAGAAAAGTATGAAAATTTAAAAGCCAAGCAGAATAATTGGATGTTCGCTAACAAACTGACAGAAACTGTCATAGATAATCAGATTAACATGGCAGAAAGCCCTGAAAACAGTGACAGAGTAATTTTCATCTCTTACCCACAGGAAACTCGGAATTTAACAAGCCAAAGAACAGGCTAGCTGTGCATAAGGTCATTATCAAAGCCAAAGTGATGTTTGCTGTCGCACCTGTATCTCTCTCTCAAACCTTTTGAAGAAAGGGAAGACCTGCAAGTGCTTTCCAGAGGAACCTTAATATTTATCCCCAAGCCCAAGCGGCGTGTGTACCCCCTGCCTTTTCCAATGCCACTCATCACAGCCAAGGCTGCTTCTCATTGTGCACTGTGGCCACAGCCAGAACTGGACTGTGGGTGATGATCATCTGAACCTCCTCTTGGAGTGACATGTTGCCAAATCACTGTAAAAACTGACACCTATTTTTAGCATGGCCAAGCATGATGGAAAAGCATTCTTCCAGAGCTGTTGTCTGCTGATAAGATACGTATGCAAAAGGCCTGTGTGACTTATTTGATTGGGCCTTTCATTGTCAAAATTAAGATATGCTAGGGAAGAAGAAAAGAGTAAAAAAGCAGCAAAAAGACAAACATAAGCCTATTTCCAAATCCTCCTTCTTTAGATATCTAATATAGCGATAGCAAAAGCCTAATTCTCCAAATGTGTATTTGGGAGCTTTTAATGTGTGAAGAGACTTCTTCTCTTTAAGCCTGGGCTTTGTGGAAACCTGCGTTCCATTTCTTCAAACTGCGTCTGTTGTCTTAGGCAAATCACTTTAATCTTCCCCTGCCTCAAATCTCTGTAGTGTAGTGCAGATAGATTAAGTTTACTGCAGATATCCAAATTTTCAATGGCACAAACCCTCCAGGAAAAGACTCCTTTGATCCTGCAATAAGCGGAACCCTGGTGAAGCTAATGAGACTGAACATGCAGGATGCTGAAGTGCTGCTGGAGGTATAACAAGGCTACTGGCACGGTGGGAAGGAGAGTAATTTTTCCACTGCATCTAGATTGCATTTTGTTGGTGGAGGGAAGGTGGAAATCCAAGTGGGTCTGTGTTTGTGTCTATGAAATGTCAGTACATTCTTGCTAATGTTTGCATTCTGCTCTCCCTGCGTTCCTCATGAGTATATAAGCCATCCTCCTCCAGTGACCCATCAGTGATGAATTACCTCTCCTTCACATCGTTTAATCACACTGATATTTTACATGGCACAGCTGTGTTGCACTTGCTGCTGCTGGAATTAAATGTGCCCTCTTGCTTTCACCTCAAAAAGGGATGACTCTGCAAGGTGTAGCATGTCCTCCTTCCTCCCTGAGAAGTTCTGGCTGATGATCTGGGTGACACCTCCCAGCCCAACTGCAGGTCATGGGGCCAGGTCCAGAAATTGGTAGGTTGAAACCCGTGGCCTCTGTGGTGCAGGACGTAGGCTGAGGAGGTCAGAGTGCCTTTCAGGTAATCAATCTGTGCAGTCCTGGCACTGAGGTGTTCGGGATTGCCCAGACTGAGGCTGGAGTCCCTTTTAGCAAAGCTTATTCCTGCGAAATGGTACTTTAGGAGTGGAGAGCACCATGAAGTTGCAGGCTGTTATTTGATGTGTTATTTTGCTAACTCTGCTGTCATTCTGTCTACATGATTTTGATGGAGCTTTGTTAAGTGATGCTTTTCTGTTCTTTGTCATGCTTCTTTCTACTCAGCGCTGCAGCAAAGACGGTAAGATATGGCCATATCCTTTTGAGGTGGTTAGACATGCTGTTCAAAAACAATCCCTGAGAACAGAGATGCTGGGAGATAAATTTCTTTTCTATTTTTCTCTATAGAGTTATTTTTATTCTTGACTGACAGGGAGATGCCTCATTAGTTATCAATGGAGTTGGAGTGCCACAGAATAATTAAAACAGGAAGGGATCATCAGGTGGTCATCAGGTCCAACCCTCCATTTAAAGACTCTTTTAGAAATTTTCCAGAGATAATGAACTTCTTGTGAAAAAAACAAAAATGGGACTTTGAAGATGTGCATTAACTTTTCTTCCCTGCCTTAGGTTTCTTTCAATAATCTCTATATTATTTATAGTAAATACCTGCAGATATTTTATTGTGTAGGTCTTTTTATACTGAGTTTGGTACTTTGTTCAGCTAACATTTCCTTTTCCCACACTTTGTCTCTCTGTTGGTTGGGTTTTTTTTTTAATAATCAAAATCTTTAGGGAAAGGACTAGTTTTTACTCTGTACAACATCTAGTACATACAAATCTCGACTGTGGTTAGATTAGAGTTACAATACTCTTCAAAAAAGATGACACCACCACCTGCAGACAGGTCTTTCATAGGATGCTAGATACTAATTTCCTGTGACAGAACTGTAGTGCAGGATGTTCAACATCTATCATAAAATGTTCTTCCTTGAAGCAATGAATGTTGGTAATAAATAGTCACCATTGTCTCTTGTACATAAATGAAAATGAATGTTAATCATTAGAGTGAGTAATGACCCCAAGATGCATCTTACGGAAACAAATGTATGTCATTTTGTTTGTTTCAATAATGGTCATATTTGCCTCAGTAACAAAATACAAAATGCTACAAAATGAATCTGCTCTTAGCTGCTTGTCTGCTGCCCATCAGTGGGTCATTACTGTGCTGTGATGGTGTAACATACAAAAGCACACATACAGCATATTGGATCCCTACCTATGGCAAACACTTCAAGGAAGAACGTGTTCAAGGCAAACAGAGGCAGCTGGTCAGGCTGAGGTAAAGCCTGCCTTAATAAACATGTACAAGTTCAAACAAGCTTTTTTAATACTCAAGCTCTTGTAATTGCAGTTTTTGGCAGCTACTGATCTGGTTCCTTTGCACTCTAAAAACTGCTGTGTGGATCAGAGGTCTCTTAGACTTGTCTTCCCTCTTGAGAGAAGAGGGAAAGGCATGTCAAGGCCCTAAGCACAAGAAGAATTGATGCTGCAGGTCTGCTGTGCTTCATCAAGTGCATTCCAAATCTGGCAGAAGTTGAGATACTGGGGACCTGTGGGGTCACCCTTATCCTGAAGTTCAACTGACCCGCTTGCTTGGTTGGTCTGTCCTATACATCAGAGGTTTACAGAATAAATTGAGAATGCCAAAGGGCTTAAAAATGACCTTTTAAGCAGCCCTAGACATCAGAGCAGGCTGAAGGCTTACTGTCAAGGACTATGAAATATTTTGGTTGATTTTGACTAGCATAGATCATTAATGCACTATGTCAAGAACTGTATGTGAGCTTTTGTTTTGGTATAGTTTTATTTCTGTTCTCTGAAATTACTTCTGCTTTACACTGGTGTGTAGCACTCAGATTAATGTGTGAACTAGCTAGGATAGGATATTTTAAGGCTCTGTCTGGAGAAGAAAAAATAGGTTTTAACTTCCTAATTTAAAAAAAAAAAAAGATCATTTGGAATGTCTTTCAGTGTTTCATATTTTCAGATTTTGAGAAGTTTTTACGTGCATGCAGTGTGGGGACTTGTACTGGCTGCTGTTCAAACACAAATACAGAGGCAAGTTCCACATAGGAGATCTACCTAGGAAAGACAAAGCCAGGCAGCTTGATCAGCAATATTGCAGCTGCAGGTGGTTGAAGATGGAGTGATGCTGTGATATGAGCTGACAGGACTAAGCGGATGTGCACTATAGCTTAATTATCGGATGCAGGGGGAGAACAGTATATGCCACCCACGTAAACATCTTTTTTTCAGAAAAACTGACTGGTAGCAAGAAAGGCTAGCAATCAAGTAAAATAGAATACATAAGGAAGAAATACAGAGCATCACTATATGAGTGTGGGATTTGTTGGTTTGGGTTTAGTTTCAAAACCTTGGCATAGTGGTTCATCTTCCTACACAAACAACTGTGTGTACATGTGCCTCAAATTTAGCTTTATTTTAGGAATGATTTCTTGGGCTAGTTTTTTGCTCCTCAGTCAGAATTCTACTTAGGCATGTATCAATTCCAAGGAGATTTTCACTGAAAAAATTACTGGGTGAGTAATGAAATCTTTAGGTTTGAAGAAAGACTGATTCTGGAGGAGGTAGTATTTTAAGGACCTGAGTGTTGTTCTGTGGTGTGCAACCCTCAGGTCCTCCACCTGCTTCAGCAGGCTGCCATTTTACAAGCAAATGCCATAAATTATTGATGGTTTCATGATGGCCCTCTCAGCCTTTGTGGTTGGAGCTGCCACAATCTGAGTTTATAATATGCAGTGCTCCAATATAAGAGTGACTGAATGTATAGCCTGGAAATCAGGCCCTTTGTGTGGGATGCTGTGAGCAGGGGGGCTTGAACTCTAATTTTCCACCACTCATCCTTATTCTTTTGACCATAAGCTCGATTTCTTTTGGGCCCCATTAACATGTATATATACAGAAAGTGATGACTCCAGGAGATGAAAGATATGAAATCTGCACCAAAATATCATGTTTAGATGCAATTAAAGCCAACAAAACTTTTCAAATGGGACTATCTTACCTTTTCGTCTTCTTCCCTTTCATTTAATCTGGCTTTTCCTCCTTTCCCTGCTGCTCTCTTTCCTTTCTCCCACCTTGTGTTTATTGTCTTCTGGGGAAAATGTTGCAACCTCTGTGTCATCTCAGTAAAAAATAGGGAAAAAATTAATCTCAATTTCTTTCTGCCAGAGGAAAGAACAATGTCCCATCACTTAAACTGATGTTCAAGTCAGGTAAAAACTAAAAAACCCTGCATATTCAGAAGGCAAAAAAAATTGTAACTGGTACTCCCACTAGATGCAATAATCTTTGACTGCTGCCAAGCAGAGCTTAGAAAGGTGAGAAATTATTTATTAACACTTTTGGATGAAAAATGCAAGGAAATAAAATGGTTCTTGGCATGATTCTTATGAAAATACCCAGCAATTTTAATAAGAGTGGAGAGAAAACAGAGCATAAGAGAAGAAAAAGGGCACAGAAGAAAAATAGTCTCTTAGGAAGGAAGATATGATTATGCCTTTTAGCAGTGTCAGCGCTGACATAATTAAGCTGATGTAGGGCCTGGTTTGTGAGAGGTTGCTACAGAAGCAGCTGTGTTTGTACCAAATCTTATTCCTTACCAGGGACTTATTATTGCTTCCAGTAGCTTTGCAGAGGTGGAAGCAGCTGGACAAAATCTCCACCAGAAGAGGTGGGTGAAAAGCATGGAAGGGTGCTGGGAAACAGTGAACAGAATTGCAGAAAGAGTTAATTATTAAGTCAGCAAATTTTTAACACCTTATTTTTAATTGTCAGGCAAGATCTGGATAGTTCAGGGATTATTAATCTAGCAGACTCTGTCTGCAAAGCATGGGCTTTTGCAGCCATGCAGGCTTTGGGTTTCCCTCACTTCTTTTTTCCCATCCCAGCATCACAGCGAGACCTAACCCCGCTGATTGCAAGTCTTTGCTTTGAACAGTACCATGGTGCTGGTTATCCTTTCCTCCTAAGGCTTTTTCTTCTCTTTCCCTCTGTGTTTTCCCTTTAACCCAAATCATTTTAATGGCTAGGTTCAGAGCAGGGCCCCAGAGTGGTCTGCCTTGGCAGGGCTGTGGGGTGGAGGGGGGGGGGCGATGCTGGCAGGAGGGCAGCAAGGGGCAGCAGTGCTGCAGGAACACCTCAGTCACAGCACCATGGCCTCGGAGCTTCCTCACTGGCTGCTTTTATAAGGTGGCAGTTTCACAGCTTTTCCTTTGGTGCTGGTTAGAGCCATGCCAGAAAAGCAGCCCCTTTTGCCCCTGCTGTAACCTCCAGCTGCTTATTCCTGTCTATACTCTCAGACCATTCTGTTCCCATGCCTTCATTTGTGTGGCTACACAGAGAAGGAGACTGGGGGAGAGTTTCATCTTGGAAATGATCACTCAGTGAAGCAATGCAATGTGTGAGTACTGTGCCTTCAAGCAGTGGCATGGACTCTTCTTTTTTATCATAATTCCTGGTATAATTGTAATTTGTGCCACTAGAGAAAGTGTCTCCTTTTATCCAACCTCTGTCCTTCTCGAAGTGGCCAAGTAATGCATCCCTGGAGCTGCCACCTAGCTCAAACTTCAGAAGCCTTGTTATAAGGTTGTGGAGCCCATTAACTGTATGTTTCCTTAGAGAGGAATATTGGAATTGTTTCCAGGAGTGTGTGGATTTATCTTCCCCTGAAACCTCACATACATCCACTAACTGACTATTCAGAGATGAAACTCATCATCTTTCCCACTTTTCCCATGAAACTGAAAGTCACTCCTCCTCAAGAAGATGGCTCAGTGCAGAAGGGATGCCACATAGGAAGGTGGAAGACTGAGGTCTTCTCTTGGTCTGAGGATGGTGAATGAAGAGGGTTGGCAGAGGGCAGCATGATCATGGTTCCTCAGGAGGTTCTGTCTGGGGTAGGTCAATACAAGTGAATAACAAATAGGGCCCCTGAAACGTCAGGAGACAGATTGTCTCTCCAAGCCAAAGTCCACATCTCCTTGTCTCAGCAGATGCTTTAGGAAACCCCTCTCATTTCCTCTGCCTCACAGTACTGCGATGCAGAGGCTGTTAGTGGCTGATGTTCCCTGCTTTCCTGAGGCATAAAATGCAGCAGCCTAGAATGCAGGCGATTGGGACCACTGCAGAAATGCCAAAATTGGTTTGCAAATGTGTCAGTTCATGCATTTTTAAACAGGTGTCAGAAAGGGTGGCTGTTGTTTCAAAAGGCATTTAATTGGCATTCCTGTTTGTCCTGTTTTAATTGAACAAAAATGCAGTGAGAAGAAAACCTGTGAGTGGGAGATTAAATAGAACAATGTCTGCAATAAGATGGAGTTTCTTTAATTAAATCTGCTCAGAAGTTACTAAAATTTTGTCACTTGGTTTATTTCACCATTTAGTTTCTGGAAAGAGGGGGTATGGTCGCATAAAAACAATTTATTAGCATCATCTTTTGTAGATGTTTAAAAGGCTGACGTTGTGGGGTAGAGTTCCTGGTAGAGAAATGGTTGAGTCACAAAGGCTTTAAGTTTTTTTAGAACTTCTGCATAGTCAATTCAGGAATTCTTTGAATTCTCAGCATGTGCTGGTTTAAAAGTTAACCAGCAAGGCAAAATGAACTCAATTCAAAAGAGAGATTTATAAGTCAGAATAACAATTTATTAAAATAATGCAATAAGTACAATTATACAGACAGACAATTGGTTTTAACCCACAAAACCCAAATGTATAAACCAGCACCCTAGGGTATGAACAAGAGTGGTGTACCTTGGCCCACCCCCGAGTCCAAAGCAAAGGGAGAGGGAATAAACCTGCTGGTGGGAGAGCTGCTGCAGTCTGGTCAGAAGTGGTGATTGCAGTCCAGTCGAGGGTGGTGGTCTCAGTCTGGTTGAAGGCGGTGGTCTCAGTCTTCCTCTGGATCCCACGAGAGAGCCCCAAGGCTCTGAAACTCCCAGTTATATACTCTCCAGTTCAGGCGGGAGTGCTCAGTCCCTCCCTCAGAGTAGGGAATTCCATAAAAGGGCATGTGGATGCTCAGTCCCTCTTATCAGAGCGGGGAATTCCATATAAGGATATCAGAGCGGGGAATTCCATAAAAGGGTACAGGAACATCTTCCCACCTTGCAGGCCTCTACTGACAGCAGTTCTTGGGAAATGGCATGGAGGCTATAGAATACACAGCCTTGGGCTACACCCATCCAGGGATGAATTGGTCCCAGCCGTTCTAACCAGGACATCAGCATCTGTGTGTGTCATATCTGAATCAATGTGCTGACTTCCAAAGTGCACTTACTATTCAACAGCATGAATCAAGACTGTAAAAACTAAAGAACATGACCCTAATCCCTGGCTATTATAGTGATATATTCCCTACTGTTTGCAAGGGAAATCCATGAATCTGCCAAGTTCACCACTAAACCATGTCCGTAAGTGCCACATCTACACGTCTTTTAAATACCTCCAGGGCTGGTACCACAACCAGTTCCATGATCAGCCTGTTCCTATGCTTGACAACCCTCTCTGTGAAGAAGTTTTTTCTAATATCCAGTCTAAACCTCCCCTGGTGTAAATTGAAGCCATTTCCTCTTGTCCTGTTGCTTGTTACCTGGGAGAAGAGACTGAGCCCCACCTTGCTACAACCTCCTTTCACATACTTGTAAGGAGTGATCAGGTCTCCCCTGAAGCTCCTTTTCTTCAGGCTAAACAACCCCAGCTCCTCATAAGACTTGTGCTTCAGACCCTCCACCGGATTTGTTGCCCTTCTCTGGACGTGCTCCAGCGCCTCAATATCTTTCTTGTAGTGAAGGGCCAAAATCTGAACTCAGTATTCAAAAATAAATATATAAGTTGAAATCTGGGAGAGATTTTTCTCTGGGCACTCAGATAGCTATAGAAAGTTGTATGATCTTTAACCACCAGCATGTTCTCTGCTCAGGGCACAATGGCAACTCGTGGAAGCTGCTCTTGAACTGCACAGCACTATGCTACAGTTTGGGCCAACGCCCAAAGTACTCCCCACGTGAGCCTGGCCCCTTTGGGTGCCTCCTTTGATATGTGCAATATTCCAGACTCTGACCCTTGCTGATAAAGAAAATGGTGCTTCTCATTATTTAGGGCTAAACCCTGAAATCCAGCAGCAAGTCTTTCATGATCAGTTTGGTGACTTTCTTGCCTGGGTCAGCCTGTTGGCTTTTGCCCCTGAGGAGCGGGTTTTTTCGGTATTTTATCCAGAACATGGTGTTTGCACTTCATAGGAGGAAACCTGTAAGTGCGGGTGAAATTTCTACAGCCCTCACCTGACAAGCGGCACGTAACGAGTTGGCTTAATGATACCGCTTCCCTGGGAGCAAATTGGAGATTTTCGCTGCTGCAGTTGGTAATTAGAGATTTCAGCTGTTCTGCACGGAAAGAAGTTGAGCTGAGAAAAAGGTAATTACACTGCAGTGCATTAAAAAGCAGGTACTGCACGTATAATTACTCAAGACTTTGTATGTGTGTGTGTGTGTGTGTTTTTCTAACTTCATAGTCATCCCCTAACAACAGAACCAGCGACGGCTGGCGTGGGGTGCTTGCCAAGAAAAGCAAATTAGGAGGGTTATTACATGTGTTCAAAGCCAAACTTAACAAATGTTCACTGACTCCTGAGAGGGGAGTAGGGAACGGAAAGAGAAGCAGAGAGTTGAATTTCTGAAAGAAATTAAAGTAGTTTGTTTATGTCTGTGTGGCCATGTTCTGCCTCTGCTTTACCACTGCTAGTGTAATAACAGAGCCAAATGGCAGTACACGGAGTCTTGGAAGGCCATCAGTACTTATTTCCATGTGAGGTTTCCTGCCGTGCATCTCCTTGGAGCTGGATGGGAGCACCAGTAGCCGCTGCCTTAGCGTTTCAAACTTCAACAGCAAAACTGTGCAGGGGTGGGTGTCCCCTGCCTGGGGACTGCGCTGCCTCTCCGTGCTGCCCCTCTGCCACAGGCCTTGTCCTGCGGGGGAGACTGGGAAACACCAGTGTTTCACTGATGGGTAGTGTTGGCTACCAGAAGCTCTCTTGTGTCTCTTGTGGCCTTTTGGTTTTCTGGCATTTAATCTGTTTAAGTTTGGACTGGATCTTTGTCATTTGAAATATGTCTTCATCTCTGTCGCATCCCCAGTTTCTGTGTGACACAGCATCTCCAGCTCTTCTCCCCTTGCCTTTATGGGGACACCTCTGCTCCCACTGCCAGGAGGGTCGAGTCACTTTTTCTCCTCTCCTCTTTTCTGTCCCCGTATCTTGAAAGGGTTGGGAACATGACAGCAGCTCTTTTCACCTCCAAGGTCATTCATACGTAAGGACGTCTTGGCCCATGTGGAGCTGCTGGCGCAGCTGAAAGTAAAGGCCATCTGTGTCAGGGATGACAGTCACAGAACCACAGAATCACAGAATATTCTGAGTTGGAAGGAACACACAATGATCACAGAGTCCAACTCTTCGGTGAATGGCTGGTACAGGAATCAAACCTGTGACCTTGGCATTATTAGCGCAGTGCTCTAAACAACTGAGTCTGTGAAGATTAATTTGGAAGTTCCCATTGCCAGGACCCCTTTGCTGCAGTCATGTGTGGCTGCTGGCAGTGAGGTGGTTTGGCATTGGTCTGACAGCTCACCTCCTGGTGAGTGACTTCCATGCAGCTGGGGCAGTGAGTCTGGGGCCAGGGCATTGGGCTTCTGTGCTACACTGTCACCCCACTTCCCTACAGCACAGCAGCTTAGGCATAGCCTGTCCCTTTACTGTTTAAATTGCTGCAATAGTCAAAATAGACATTGGTGTGATGGAGAAATTCATGACATTTGTGTGCATATTCAATGTGTATTCCTTTTCTTGCGAAGCCTCTCAGACCATGTGAAAAGTTGAGGATCTCTGGGCAGGGTTTTCGCACAAATTATGATCACTGACCTGAAGCTACCTTGTTGATGTTTTCCATTAGAAATATATAAATTTAGCAAATTAAACACTGATAAAGGAGATCAACTGCTGGTAAAGGGGCCCTCAGAAAGACACCAGGCTGTCTCCCCAGCCCAGAGAGCACAAGCTGCATCTCTGAGCAGGAAGGGAGGATGGAGAAACATCCCCTGCAGTTCCTCAGGCTTTCAGTCTGCAAACAGGGATTATCAGGAGTGACTGCATCTAAATTAAAAGGGAAAGCGACGATAATGTGCTGGTGTCATGATTGGTTCTTCATCCATACCTAGGTGGATCAAATTAACCTTTCAAGTCATCACACAGCAAAACACTTCTAGGTACAATACATAGAAAATGAATTTCTAGTTGCCTTCTGTAGATAAAGTTGAGGGCTTTAGACCTTGGAGATCACAATTTGTGTTGTTCATCCTCTTTTATCACACATGTATGTGAAGGAAAAAGAGGGTTAGTCTTCAAAGCCACCACAGCTGATTGGGGAGATACTCCTAGAGAAATTATATTTCTCAAGCATGTTTTTAGGGTATGAGCAAAGAGTGGACATGCCAATATTCTACTTCTGTATCAGAAAGGCTGCTAAAGATTTTTTCACCGGGTGTACAGGGAAAACAGTGTGATGCTTTAGAAGGGCATTTCTTTCCACGTGCAGTACCCACGTAAATGCAGAGGAAATAATGGACTAGTGAAATGCTTTCTCGGTGGTATCCATCAAACTTCCTCAAAAACCTAAAAAGCACCACTGAAATTTTATGGGCTCTAGGAAAATAATGCTGAGTGGCATGCTGCAACAACAAATATGCAAATTTTTTTCATAATATAGATGCAAGTGTAAAATAAAATTTTTTTCTCCATAGCCAAATATATCACAAAGAAGAAAATACAATAATTTGTCATTTGTACATGAATAATTTCCACCTAAGGAAAAGTGCTGTTTTATCATTAGCAAAACAAGAGTAACAGTGAATGCAAATGAGGTCATCTTTCTACTGATCATCCAAATTGTGAGTCTGCTGCAGGCATGGCAATGAGCATCCTGCCTGAGTGAGGAGCCCTGAACTGCATTCTGAGAAGGTGGCACCGAGAATAAGGGAAGTCTGCTCGTGCTTCAAGTCCTAAATTATTAATCTAGCTCCTCCTGCCATGTTAAAATTGTAACATTGTTTCCAAGGTCTTTAAGCAGGCAGGGTTGGTCTGCCACCCGAAAAACCTTGAGTTTTTTATATTCTTCTCCAACCCCCATTAAAAAACAGACAAACAAACAAACAAACAAACAAACAAACAAACCCAAACCTACAACTCAAAACCCTGGAGGTTTTTATAACCAGCACTAGTAAGCTACTCCCAGTTGTATTTTTTTGGTTACAAAAAACTACAGTTATGTAGTACTTCCCAGGCTCTTTTGACATAGAAGGTCTTTTCTGTACTAGTCTGCATTGTCTCTGATTTTGAATTCAATTTGCACGTGCTGAGATACAACGTTGTCCAAAAGCAAGACTGCTGGAATTTGGATTCTTAATAGAGCAAAATGGTTGTAGCAGAATAACAAAGATTATATCTGCACTTACCACTCTAGGCTTTACATCTTCATAATGGAGGAATTTTTGCTGATAAAATAAGTGTGCAGTTCTACATTACATGATGTAAGGTTCATGGAGATACTGTTTACTTGTGTCTGGCATAGTTATCTGAAAACTGTGCAAAATTTTTAGTGGAGTGTAATATGATGTTTTCTATGGCATCATGACAGTCCTGTTATCATCCAGTGAGGACAGCAGTGTTGTGGGGATAGGAAATGCTTTGATTAGACAGGAAGGAACAAGATGAAGCTGATGAAATTCCTCCAGATCAATAAGTCCTGGGATAAATATTGCCATGAGATTTGTCATTTCAGGGCCTCTGCAGACTTAGGTACCTTGCACTGCATTGATTTTTCTTTTCTCTAGACACACTCTCAACTGTTTACTGATCAGGAGAGTTTGTTTTTTTTCTTTTCTCTTTTTTTCTCTCTTTTTAGCAAAGTTTTAACTTTTAGTTCATTTATACAACAGTAGCCAATATCTTGATGTGTCTTGGGCCATAACAACTTGCCATAGTCCATCAGCAGATTTAGTTTAGGGGATTTAACTGGGAAAAAAGGCACAGGACTTTAAACAGTTGTTTTAAGGAAAAATTACCGGGTCCCTTTGTTTTTTCCTTTGCCACCTTGTCACTACCATGATGTGACTAGAGCCTTGGTTACCACCACTCTGATCCATGGCACTTTTGATGTGTTGCACTGTTTGCAGTCCAGGGCATGAGGGTCACTAGGGTCTGACATCACACTGAAAGCACAAGCCTGGGAAAAGCTAAGAATGAGACATTTGCTTGATTGCATGTTTTCCAGTGTGCTGGCTCGTTCCTCGTGTTGAGAACAGAGGTAGCAGCACTTGCTGCTGCTTTGCAGACTTGGACCTTGGGGACAGGGTGGCAAGACAGGTCAGGCTCATGCTGCACACGGGCCACATTTTGTGAGGACCCCATTACTGCTCGTCTCAAGTGCAAAACTTTCCCTTAAACTGTTACTGGTTTTCCCCAATGAAGTTAATTCCAGTAGCTTTCCCATGGCTTGTTTTATGTGGGCTGTCTGAGGGAGAACAGAAAGAGATCAAATTAGATTTTCCTAATTCCAGCCAACCAGCCTTGAACCTTTCGTGTGAGCAAGACATATTTACATTTAACAGCTGTACAAAAGAATGAGGATTCCTCATGAAAGGCAGTATAGAAAGAGGCACTTTTCACTCCTCAGTAAGAGTTGGTATGTGGCTTTAACAAACTGGCCCTTCCTAATTCTGAATTTTTCTAGAGATGGATTTTCACCCTTCACCAAATGCGGAAAAAAGATAGTATTATAGGAAACAAAATTCCTTTTCTTAATATCTCTAGTTCTTCCTAGATCTCTTTCTGCTGTCTTTGGGTAGTTTAGGTTCATTTCTATCAGAGTTCTCCATTACTGGTTATAGGGTTTCTTTATTACAAGCAAATGCAATTCCACCAATAATTTTGTTTCTGGACTAATAAAATCCAGCTTCTGCTGGATCTTATAATGACATCCAACTGCCTGGTCTTGTGATTCTGCAGGCTGCTGCTAAGCTGTGCTTTTTATATATATCTTAAAAACAGATGCCATAAATTTGAAAAAGGCTTAGGAAAAAAAGTATGAGAGTGATGCTTGGGGAACAATCCTTAGAGTGCAAGATTAAAGAAGCTTGATTCCCATGGATAAAGTTAGTTTATCCATGTGAAGGAAAGGAGTCAATTTGGTTATGGTCTAGAAGAACCAACATGGGAAAGAGACTTCTGATACCACATAGTGTTTTGATCTCCATATTTTTTATTCTGTTAGATCTGAGGATTTGATGCTGAGTTTATTATGGAAAAAAAATACATTATGGATAATTAATCTCTCTAGATACTTAGGGAAGTAATGGATTCTTCTTCACTTGTAAGTCTTTAATTCAATAATACCTATCTCGTTTATACAATTTTTTTTTATCTATTATAAGGCAAAGAAAAGTTGATACAGGTGACACCAAGACTGGCTATCTGTGTAAAACTGTGTTATGGCTCAACCAGAGGTTTTAGCGTTAAGAGAAATTGGTTGATGTTCTCTGGCCTGAGTTGTGTGAAAGATCATAATAGAGTATGAAGTGCTGCCTTCTTGCCTTACAAAAATAAATCTGAGAATATGATCAGTTAGTAAAATAAGATGTTACGAATCAAGGGGTATTACTAAGCAAAGAAATATGTAGTAAACACAAATATTAGGAGAGAAATGACCAGACCAAGGATTTTCCAGTCCTGTTTCCTTCTATCTTAGCAGACCTTGTCAGTTTGAATGTCTGGTATTATTGAACCAATAATGGCCAGTTGTGCTTTATTTGCTCTGTTAATATGTGACAGCTGTGCAGAAATAAAGGTCACGGGCTGGTGCTGGTTACCCTGTCAGGGAAAGCCAGTTAGCATGATGCTGCAATGATTCTGCACAGATTGATTAAGCAATGCATTTTGACAAGGCTTGCAACATCACTGCAAACTAATCAGACCTCTGGGAACTTTTAAAGTTACCACCACGAGCCTTGGGTTCCTGTGGGTGTGTTTATCACATGGGATCCTCACCATAGAGTGGTTATTAATACGCAGCTGTTTGTGTTAGAAATATTTCGCTGCTACTGGTCAGGTCCCTTGGAGGATTCATCTGGTCTGTTTGACTTGCTATCAAAGACAGTAAAGCCACACTGTTGACTTTAAATCTCTGCTTCTTATGCTTAATATTGCTTCTCATCTGCACCCAGGTACAAATAGAGGTCCCCATGCTACCTATCTCATCGAATTTACACTGTAAGTAAAAAATATTGGCCCCAGCAGTAGGGTTGTCAGGGATCAGTGGCCTAGCACTGACAACCAATCTCTCCTTACAAAACAGTCAGCAGGTGAGAAGCTCTCCTATAAATGCCCTGAATAAACTGATATACCCTCTCAGTGACAGCTTATTTTCCATGCTCTGCCAGAGACAAAAGTTTTCCATGACTTCACGGCACAAATCTTTTTTACAAACTCAGTCCCTTTCTATTATGGGTAGAGAGAATAAAGGGAACGGTCTTCTCTACCACTGGCAGGAGGCTGAGGCTTTCCAGCAGCGTGCCATGGCTGTGGGCTGCATGTGCCAGACTGGGACAAAAAGGGCTGCCTGCTTACCCCTGCTCGCAGGTCTGCCATCCACTCAGCAAGGCTGTTGAGCTTTCTTTTCATCCACTCGAGCTTTATTCACCCTTCACTTTCTGAGCGTCCTTCTTTGTCTGATCTGCCCTACCCTCTTGTCCAGGGAAGATGAAGATCAAGTTAGTCACTGAAAAGTTCATGTGCTGCAAGGATCCCATTTCTCTGCTCATTTTTACACCTTTCTAGAGCAGAAGAAAACAGCAGAAGTGAAACTGTCAGTCTTCATGTAAGCTGGTAACACATTGCATGAGAAAAGTTCTTGACAGAGCTTGATTAACTGAAGCACAGGGTCATGTTAATTGTATCTCTGTGGCTCTTGGATGAACCTAGGCTACACACAGGCAGCCTGAAGCCTGGGCAAACCATTTTCCCATCTGTCTGCAAAAAAACCTCTGTGGATATACCCTGAGTAACTCAAACTCTTTCAATTAAAAAAATAATTGGGATTAGCAATTAGCTCTTTATTTCAGTGGGCTTTGGCTGTGGTTGAAAGTATGTAATACCTGGGAAATACCTGAAATAAATCTAAATGAACTGCTGTCCATCAGCACTAATGAGGCACTGGAAAGCACTGCTCTGGCATGACTACACTGCTGTGTTTCCCAAGTGCCCTGCTCCCTCTTGTCTTGTGTGTGTGCTTCTTGGAGTGCAGTGCAGGAAGTAACAGCTCTGTGTAAGCAGATAATGCTGTTGTCACCACTGAAATTATTTGCGTGGTATAAAGCTTGAAGTCTGATCAGTCTTTTCTCCTAATTTAGGGTTTTTGTTTAGCTCTGCTAGGAGAGTTTCCAGATTGTGCATTAGGAGGAAAGAACAGGGTAACAGACAGAGATCTGAGTTTTCTAAAAGCTGGAATGAGCGTCCTGGCGTAATAGCTGATTACTTCTGCATCTCCATCTGTGTGGAATCTCCATGGTTGTATCAGGCACTTTCTGTAGACTCAAACTACAAAATTTTGACCTGTGTAGATAAAGAGTTTTGCACACAAAAGGGAAAAATCTTGAGTCAAATTTAAGAATTTTGCTCACTTTCATATACAGAATTTGTGTGTGAGGGATGGTATATGTTTGTTTTTTAAAGGGCTATAATAAGAAACTGAGAGGAGAACTAAGAAAACAGATTGTAGAATGCAGATATTATTGAGGTCAGCTTAGTAACTTAATCGGATTCAAAGAATAGAATATAGCAGTATTTCAGTCACTATTGCTTTGACTGGATTTAAGATCATTTTACTGGAAGGGAGGGAATGTTAAAAGTGGATGATGCATTCTTAAAGTGTAATAAAGTGTTAGTTCAGTAGCACCACTTATGTAAGAATGACCTTTCCAAAGCCAAGTTAAAGTGTTATCTATTGAATAATGATGCAGCGAGCAACTATTGCCTTCTTGCTCTTAGCATCCATCAGGTTAAATAACTTCTGCATCAGTCATTTTGCATAGTGCAAAATGTCATTTTAATAGAGCAGTGACATGGGATCAATAGTACCTTTTTTGAAAATTAATTGTATTTGTCTTGTACTGCTTTCTGGATCTTCAGGAGAGGACAAAGAAAGCAGAGTATTCAGAGTAATACAAAAAGTGAATAAAACTGTGTTTCAGTAGTAATGTTGAAATATCCAGCGTTAAGGAGTTTGCTGTCCTGAGACAATATCCTAATCTTCTGAGACAGGTTTAAGTCTATCTAAATGAATTATTTACATGTTTGCTGCACACACACTCTCACATAGAGATTACCACGAAGACATAAATTGATGTGGAGCTGTCTCAGGTAACAGTCCAACAGCACATATGTACCTTGATCATGGAGGAACTCAGTTGTACTCCAAGTTTACAGGACATTGCAAAGCAGTCTTCTGTGGAGAAGCTGTTCAGTAAAGCACTACTATATAAACAGTAAGATGTGAGACGTTGACCAAATGTGCTTAGGTATTTAGAGAATGAGTTCAAAAGTCCTTTATGAATCCAAATTTAGACAGTGATGTTAATTTCAAAATATGTCCCCTCTTGTTTTCATGGTCACTCCACCCACCTCAACAACTTTTTCCCCTTTGAGCTTGTCTTATACAAGGTTGCAAGGGCTGTGATGGGACCATTTATTCCAACTGTGTAGAAAATTGAGGGACAATGGTAGCTGGATAATAGAACTGGTGTTATTCTGGCACAGAATCATGTGCTGAACCTAAATTCAGTTAGAAGGCACTCT
This sequence comes from Neopelma chrysocephalum, assembly GCF_003984885.1. Lineage (NCBI taxonomy): Eukaryota > Metazoa > Chordata > Aves > Passeriformes > Pipridae > Neopelma > Neopelma chrysocephalum. The sequence goes on from NW_020897801.1 coordinate 739,489, forward strand.
CAAATCATATGTATGCATATGGGTGAAATAGGTCCAATAAGTTTATAAGTCAGCTGGTTGTTGGTAAAACGGTCTTTCGACATCCACCACATTGGCACCATCGCTGCCAAGTAAGTGACTTCTTATTGTCCCCTGTCTTTTCATAATTGTATTCCACAATTCAGCATCTCACACACCTGAAGATGAAACCAGCAATAAGGTTAATTTCTGGGTTAGATTACTTAATGAAAAATATGTGGGGAGGGATGACTTACAAACTATGCAATGGACACAGAAATACGGTAATTAAATGAACATACTCTTTCCCTAAATTGCTCCAAATTTATGGCTCTGCAAGCTAAAGGGAACTGAAAGCAGACATGAAGCTTGGTGAAAGGGAGATTCAAGAAGTAAAGGAATGGCACAGACATGGAGAAAAGAACCTGCAGGAGAAAAGGCTGTACTATTATTATTAAAGCATCGTATATCCTGTTTTTCATCAGTTTTACTGATTTTCACTGTATATGAAATTGATTTAATTTTTATTGATCCAATTATATAGCCTTAAATACTTAAATATAGTCTTAAATGTATCCTTATTAGGATATATTTATTTATCCTAATTAAAGCTAATATAGCCTTAAATTTCAATAATGTTTTATCTTTTTCTTACTGGCAATGAGCATCGATCAAGTTCAGATAAGACAGTGTGTGTATTTTGACCCATGATAATATCTCTGAATGCTGCATCATGTCATCTTTGATTAATCAGAGTCCCTAATTTTTCTCATCAACAGATTAAAGTTGTCCATTTATTTGAAGAAAAAAGAAAAAAAGGCATTGATGGTTTATGTCTTTAAAATATGAGTGTGAAGTCTACAGCAATGCTAGCCAATCTATATTAGCTCTTGAAAATTAGTAAGTATTCCTGGCTATAATAACAGCAGTAAGTTCAGATGCAGAATTTCAGGAAACCATGTCAGGAGGAGGTGTATATATGGAAGCATCTGAAAAACAGTACTAAATCACTGGAAAATTAAGGGATCATTTGTGCTGTAATTTAGTCAGTCTAAAACATCTTTAGCAATTTGAGGATATACTCTGTGTGTGCTTACACAGTATTTACATATACTATATACGAGTGAAAGCACTTTTGGATGTTGTTTTCTTTGTTTAAAAATATATATTTGGTTGTTGCATTTTTCTAGGCATTGCATTCAAACCAGAAACAAATTCCAGTGGAGCAGAGCATACTATCAGAACTTTTTTGAACTTGGTAATTGTTGTGAGAATCACAATGGGAGGTTTGTTTTAGTTGTTGGGATCACATCTGTGTGAATTTTCCCATCTCTTTGAAGGACTGGAAGCAGAATTAATGGCTGAAAACTACCTGAGTGAGCAGAGTGAGGGTGTGCACTCAGCTTTCAGATTCAGCCTTTCTCTCCTCAGAAACTCAGTTCTAATTCAAGAAGAGGATGCCTGAAAAAGCTTCTTATGTTATTTCTGTGCTCATCATTGCTCTCAATGTGTCAGTAGGATGAAAGCCACTATAGAAATGTAAAATCATTATGATCATTCTTGTTTTCCTCAGCATGGAGTGAAAAAGAGGTCATGGAGAATAATGTTAACAAGAATGACTGGAGAAAGGCGAACGAAACACAGCTGTGTGACTTCTGATGAACATTTTGACAGATTAAATTGAAAACAGGATATTTCCTTGCTCTGACTGGAATCACTGATGGCTGCAGCACCACAATTAGTAGCAGAGAATTGGCAGTGCTGGGTCACATGAGTGGACCATGCAGCATTGTTTTCCCTTGTTTTCTGTGGTAATGTAGTGATAAAACCTGTTTAAAACAAAAATCAAGAGCAGAGCAGACACTGATTTCCCCCCACTCTGCCCCACTTTCATTGCTTCTATAGGGCAGTGGGTTCCCTGGAGTCACATCTGCTTCCTACTGCTGCCAGTGCAGAGCCTGGTGAGGGAAGCTGGCAGAAGGGGCTGTTGGTTTGGGCTCTGTCCCCATCTTGGCCCCCCTGGCTTGAGCTGTGACCTTGGACTAGCCGATCCTTCTCCATGCTGTTTTTCCCAGTTGTGAAAAACCTATAGTAAAATAATTCTGAATTACCTTACAAGGCTTTTGGGGGGTCTTTATGAATATTCGCAGAGCACTTTGAGACCCTTGAATAAAAGAAGCTATAAAAATGCAAGATGTTATTATTTATTTATGAAGGTCCTCTGGGTTTTGGCCAACAGCATGAATTGTTGACATTTAATTATTGAAACAGTATGCCTATCAGACCCCTTATGGTAGGAAGAGATAAATAATGCAGAAGACTTCAGAAAACCTGGTCAATACCCTCTCAAGATCTGAAGCAAATATACCAGACGCATAGCTCTAGCCTAAAAAGAACTGAATAATTAAACCAAGGAATGAGATCAGTTGTTTGGAATGCTTTTTATAATTTGTGCACAATGTTCTACAAATTATTTATTATTAGTCCATTACTTCCAAACAGCCTTTTCTAAATAAATATTATACTCCTTGCCTATAAGAGTTTCTTTATTGGGTGAATGTATCAAGGACCAGTGAAAGTGTATGAGCATTTCAAGTTATTTGAGCAATTACAATGTTTCTTCCTGATATCTTCAAGTGTTAAGGGTTTTTAAAAAAAACCTTGTCATTGAACCGATTAATACTTTTAAATATGCAATCAATCATCTTCATATGAAAAGAAAAAAGGATTTAGATGCTTAGAATGCTTTTGAAGAAGCTGCTTGAAAAGGAGGAAGAGTCTGTGCAGTCACATTAATTATACAGTGTACTTTAGATGATGTTTTTCATCCAAGCGTTGCAAAGTTTTTACAACTGTTGAGGCTTAATGTCACTGCAAGGCAAAGTACATAATTTACAGTACTGATATGAGACACTGATATCTAATACGACAGCCTATGACAGGATCTCGGGTGCACAGCAAGGAAACAAGGAAATTCTATTCTTCCTCTGCGGGGCATACTTCCTCCTCTCCAAACTGTAGAAAAGCAGTGGTATTAACATTTACAAAGGGCTACTAGGAAGGAGGCACACTTCAGGAAACCAGCAAACCAATACCTTTTGCCCCACCTTCTCAATTGTTTGTTCATTTTAATGCCTAAATTTTGGTGACACAAGGATGTATAAGTAGGTGCAGTTGACTGACTTTAGCAAGTTCTGGTTTATCTGATGCCATGCTGCAGGCTGAGTAAAATTGAGATTAGAACTCCTCAATTCCATGACAATGCAGTGATATGTGGGCACAATGCTAAATGAAACCTCTGACTGAGCAATGGGACTTTTGCTGTGATTTGAATGGAGGGGTTTTTTTGCCAACTTTCTTGCAAGACATTAATTCAGGAATTTATCCATTGCAATAGATCATAGTGATTTTGACCAACTTTGAGCTGTTCATTAAATTATTCCGTCATTTCAAGTAGAAACAGTATTTCTCTTTGTTCCCAGCTCTGTGCCAATTGTATCACAACTGACTGTACTGAGAGAAGGATGCTCTGTGCAGAATCATGTAAAGTGTAATTTGCTGTCCATCGATTAACCAGCGTCGTCTCCACAGCATCTCGCCCGTTTCTGGCTGTCTCTTGTTAAAGTACTGACCGTGTCTGACCCTGCCTCAGTTATCACATATGACAAGCTCACAGCCTCAGGTAGTGTGACTCAGAAATAGTTGGGGAAAGGGACAACAGCCAATTTCTGTGATGGCTGTAGAAGAGGATTAGTAAATTCCACAGATGTGAATGATTCCTTCCAGCAATGCAGCTACCGAGCTAGGGAATACTGAAGGAAACTAATAATTCAGGCTGAAAATCCTCAGGCTGGGGCAAGTGGTGTTGCTGGATGCTGTTCCTTATCTGAGTGGGGACTGAAGGGAAGAAAAATCATATTCACCTTCACTTCTCTCTCTCTCCCTTCCTCCTTAGATGCTGTAGTTCAGGGGTAACTGTTGTACATTTATGTTTGATATTTCCAATATATTTGTAAAGTTTTGGAAACAGGGCTGAAGGTTAATATTTCATCTGACACCACAAAAAAAAAAAAAAGAATAAGCAGGTGATTGTCCTTAGGCAATTACTCTGAATTTACTCCAGCTTAAGTTAAAGGGGTTTCCTTCATTTTATATTATGTTTTACAAAAAGCTACAAATGAATGAACATATTTTTAAATGCTTACTGATGTGTATGGCTCAATTCTTGCAGTTAAGCTTTCAAAATGTTTGCTGTGATACTTAAACAATAGGCATTTCACGCACTGCAAGTATATGGCATTTTGGAAGAGTCTAGATTACAGCACTGTTAAGTGTGGCTTCCATTTGACTTTGTCACCAATAAGGACTGTGGTTAGTACGAAGTCCAGGAATTAAATTTTCCCTGCCATAAACCAGGATAGTGGAATATTGAAAACAGAAACCATACCCCAAAATACATCCTGTGCTTAAAAATCCAGTGTCTTCCGGGATCCCCAACAGAATGCAAAAATGTTCCCGTGATCACCTTTCTCTAATGATTCTGCTTAATTGCCTTAAATCTTAAAGACAATCTGAGGGGGGGAAAAAAGTTGGGGGGGCAGGCTTAAAACATGGACAAGAAGGTCTGGAGTCAATCTGTGGCTCAGACATAGACTTAGCTTAGTGAAGCTAAATAAATCTGATTCTCTTCCTTTGCCTTGCTTTATTCAATGAGAAGGAGGAATGAGAAGTCTGTACTTGTCTCGGTAGAAGGTATTCTGGGACAGGGAGCCTGTGGCTGTACAGTGCTCAATGCAGTGCTTCCCCTACCTTGAATAATGTAATGAATTTAACACAAACTGTAGGAGTGCAATGGTAAGGAGCATGGCAGGGAAAGCAGAAAGGAATTGTGGATATTGAAACTACTGCAGGTTTTGAGAATCAAGGTCTTGTATTAATTTCTTCCTCACATTAACTTTCCTTGTCTTACCAATATTTTCTGTGGGATGTGAAGTCATATCTGATATTGATTTCTGTGTAGTCTGAAGCACAGATCAGTGTCAGTTTGCATTAAGCTGTAGTTAGACCTCTCCTCTCCTCCCCAGCCCTCCCCCTTCCCCTCAGTGCTTTAATGCCGTAAGTAGGTCATTGCAGAACTGGAAGCTGTATTTTTTTCCTTCTCCCCCATGTGGCTGCTGGAATACATTTAATTGCAAAGCAGAGCATCAAAGCTGGGGTAGCCAAGCTCACCTCCAAAAGATAATTAGCAAATCTCTGTCAGTGCAGTGTGCTGGAGGGGGAGCTACAATTGGAGGTGGATAAATAAGCTGGCGTTGGGAGTCCTCACATTTTTAAAAACAATTCCTTTTTGAGACTTCAACAGATGTGTGTTTTACTAGGCCAGAGCAATGCTTGGATTCCCAGTTCAAGTGCACTGATGAGTGTATAGTCAGGTAATGAGGACATGGATGACTTCAGTGCCGTAGTTTGGAGACCTGCCTAAAACATAAAAGAGAAGTAAAAAAGTGAAACTGAGGAGGAGGAGAGAAATGAGTTTTTACTCAAAACTGTGTCAGGTGAAGTGCAAAGGGCCAGCTTCCAGCAGACATGTGGTGAAGCTC